>NC_054467.1:261308846-261638564 GCF_017639515.1 Carcharodon carcharias | reverse complement strand
CTCTCTCAGCACTGACCCTCTCTCAGCACTGACCCTCTCTCTCAGCACTGACTCCTCTCTCAGTCCAGACCCTCTCTCAGCACTGACCCCTCTCTCAGCACTGACACCCTCTCTCAGCACTGACCCTCTCTCTCAGCACTGACCCTCTCTCTCAGCACTGACCCTCTCTCAGCACTGACCCTCTCTCTCAGCACTGACCCTCTCTCTCAGCACTGACCCTCTCAGCACTGACCCTCTCTCAGCACTGACCCTCTCTCTCAGCACTGACCCTCTCTCAGCACTGACCCTATCTCAGCACTGACCCTCTCTCTCAGCACTGACCATCTCTCTCTCAGCACTGACCCTCTCTCAGCACTGAACCCCTCTCTCAGCACTGACCCACTCTCTCAGCACTGACCCCCTCTCTCAGCACTGACCCTCTCTCAGCACTGACCCTCTCTCTCAGCACTGACCCTCTCTCTCAGCACTGACCCTCTCTCAGCACTGACCCTCTCTCAGCACTGACCCTCTCTCTCAGCACTGACCCTCTCTCAACACTGAACCCCTCTCTCAGCACTGACCCTCTCTCTCAGCACTGACCCTCTCTCAGCACTGACCCTCTCTCTCAGCACTGACCCTCTCTCAGCACTGACCCCCTCTCTCAGCGCTGACGCCCTCTCTCAGCACTGACCCTCTCTCTCAGCACTGACCCTCTCTCTCAGCACTGATCCTCTCTCAGCACTGACCCTCTCTCTCAGCACTGACCCTCTCTCAGCACTGACCCTCTCTCAGCACTGACCCGCTCTCTCAGCACTGATCCTCTCTCTCAGCACTGACCCTCTCTCTCAGCACTGACCCCCTCTCTCAGCACTGACCCCCTCTCTCAGCACTGACCCTCTCTCAGCACTGACCCTCTCTCAGCACTGACCCCCTCTCTCAGCACTGACCCTCTCTCTCAGCACTGACCCTCTCTCTCAGCACTGACCCTCTCTCTCAGCACTGACCCCCTCTCTCAGCACTGACCCTCTCTCTCAGCACTGACCCCCTCTCTCAGCACTGACCCTCTCTCAGCACTGACCCCCTCTCTCAGCACTGACCCTCTCTCTCAGCACTGACCCTCTCTCTCAGCACTGAACCTCTCTCTCAGCACTGACCCTCTCTCTCAGCACTGACCCTCTCACAGCACTGACCCTCTCTCTCAGCACTGACCCCCTCTCTCAGCACTGACCTTTCTCTCTGAGCACTGACCCTCTCTCAGCACTGACCCTCTCTCTCAGCACTGACCCTTACTCTCAGCACTGACCCTCTCTCTCAGCACTTAACCTCTCTCAGCACTGAAACTCTCTCATCACTGACCCTCTCTCTCAGCACTGACCCCTTCTCTCATCACTGACCCTCTCTCTCAGCACTGACGCCCTCTCTCAGCACTTACCCCCTCTCTCAGCACTGACCCCCTCTCTCAGCACTGACCCTCTCTCAGCACTGACCCCCTCTCTCAGCACTGACCCTCTCCATCAGCACTGACCCTCTCTCTCAGCACTGACCCTCTCTCTCAGCACTGACCCCCTCTCTGAGCACTGACCCTCTTTCTCAGCACTGACCCTCTCTCAGCACTGACCCTCTCTCTCAGCACTGACCCTCTCTCTCAGCACTGAACCCCTCTCTCAGCACTGACCCTCTCTCAGCACTGACCCCCTCTCTCAGCACTCACGCTCTCTCAGCACTTACCCAATCTCTCAGCACTGACCCTCTCTCTCAGCACTGACCCCCTCTCTCAGCACTGACCATCTCTCTCAGCACTGACCCTCTCTCTCAGCACTGACCATCTCTCTCAGCACTGACCCCCTCTCTCAGCACTGACCATCTCTCTCAGCACTGACCCTCTCTCTCAGCACTGACCCTCTCTCAGCACTGACCCTCTCTCTCAGCACTGACCCTCTCTCTCAGCACTGACCCTCTCTCTCAGCACTGACCCTCTCTCAGCACTGACCCTCTCTCTCAGCACTGACCCCCTCTCTCAGCACTGACCCTCTCTCTCAGCACTGACCCTCTCTCTCAGCTCTGACCCTCTCTCTCAGCACTGACCCTCTCTCTCTCAGCACTGACCCTCTCTCTCAGCACTGACCCCCCTCTCTCAGCACTGACCCTCTCTCTCAGCACTGACACTCTCTCTCAGCACTGACCCTCTCTCTCAGCACTGACCCTCTCTCTCAGCACTGACCCCCTCTCTCAGCACTGACCATCTCACTTGGCATTGACCCTCTCTATTGGCACTGGCCATCTCTCACTTAGCACTGACCCTCACTCTCTACACTGACCATCTCTCTCAGCACTGACCCACTCTCACAGCACTGACCCTCTCTCTCAGCACTGACCCCCTCTCTCAGCACTGACCCCCTCTCTCAGCACTGACCCTCTCTCATCACTGACCCTCTCTCTCAGCACTGACCCTCTCTCTCAGCAGTGACCCCCTCTCTCAGCTCTGACCCTCTCTCAGCACTGACCCTCTCTCAGCACTGACCCCCTCTCTCAGCACTCACGCTCTCTCAGCACTGACCCAATCTCTCAGCACTGACCCTCTCTCTCAGCACTGACCCCCTCTCTCAGCACTGACCATCTCTCTCAGCACTGAACCTTTCTCTCAGCACTGACCATCTCTCTCAGCACTGACCCTCTCTCAGCACTGACCCTCTCTCTTAGCACTGACACTCTCTCTCAGCACTGACACTCTCTCTCAGCACTGACCCTCTATCAGCACTGACCCTCTCTCTCAGCACTGACCATCTCTCTCAGCACTGACCCACTCTCTCAGCACTGACCCCCTCTCTCAGCACTGTCCCTCTCTCAGCACTGACCCCCTCTCTCAGCACTGACCCTTTCTCAGCACTGACCCCCTCTCTCAGCACTGACCCTCTCTCTCAGCACTGACCCTCTCTCTCAGCACTGACACCCTCTCTCAGCACTGACCCCCTCTCTCAGCACTGACCTTCTCTCTCAGCACTGACCTTCTCTCTCAGCACTTACCCTCTCTCAGCACTGACCCTCTCTCAGCACTGCCCCTCTCTCTCAGCACTGACCCTCTCTCAGCACTGAACCCCTCTCTCAGCACTGACCCTCTCTCTCAGCACTGACCCTCTCTCAGCACTGACCCTCTCTCTCAGCACTGACCCTCTCTCAGCACTGACCCCCTCTCTCAGCGCTGACCCCCTCTCTCAGCACTGACCCTCTCTCTCAGCACTGACCCTCTCTCTCAGCACTGATCCTCTCTCAGCACTGACCCTCTCTCTCAGCACTGACCCTCTCTCAGCACTGACCCTCTCTCAGCACTGACCCTCTCTCTCAGCACTGATCCTCTGTCTCAGCACTGACCCTCTCTCACAGCATTGACCCCCTCTCTCAGCACTGACCCCCTCTCTCAGCACTGACCCTCTCTCAGCACTGACCCTCTCTCAGCACTGACCCCCTCTCTCAGCACTGACACTCTCTCTCAGCACTGACCCTCTCTCTCAGCACTGACCCCTCTCTCTCAGCACTGACCCCCTCTCTCAGCACTGACCCTCTCTCTCAGCACTGACCCCCTCTCTCAGCACTGACCCTCTCTCAGCACTGACCCCCTCTCTCAGCACTGACCCTCTCTCTCAGCACTGACCCTCTCTCTCAGCACTGAACCTCTCTCTCAGCACTGACCCTCTATCTCAGCACTGACCCTCTCTCAGCACTGACCCTCTCTCTCAGCACTGACCCCCTCTCTCAGCACTGACCCCCTCTCACAGCACTGACCCTCTCTCTCAGCACTGACCCCCTCTCTCAGCACTGACCCCCTCTCTCAGCACTGACCCTCTCTCAGCACTGACCCTCTCTCTCAGCACTGACCCCCTCTCTCAGCACTGACCCTCTCTCAGCACTGACCCCCTCTCTCAGCACTCACGCTCTCTCAGCACTGAGCCAATCTCTCAGCACTGACCCTCTCTCTCAGCACTGACCCTCTCTCTCAGCACTGACCATCTCTCTCAACACTGAACCTTTCTCTCAGCACTGACCATCTCTCTCAGCACTGACCCACTCTCAGCACTGACCCTCTCTCTTAGCACTGACACTCTCTCTCAGCACTGACACTCTCTCTCAGCACTGACCCTCTATCAGCACTGACCCTCTCTCTCAGCACTGACCATCTCTCTCAGCACTGACCCACTCTCTCAGCACTGACCCCCTCTCTCAGCACTGTCCCTCTCTCAGCCCTGACCCCCTCTCTCAGCACTGACTCTTTCTCAGCACTGACCCCCTCTCTCAGCACTGACCCTCTCTCTCAGCACTGACCCTCTCTCTCAGCACTGACCCCCTCTCTC
Source organism: Carcharodon carcharias (assembly GCF_017639515.1). Lineage (NCBI taxonomy): Eukaryota > Metazoa > Chordata > Chondrichthyes > Lamniformes > Lamnidae > Carcharodon > Carcharodon carcharias. The sequence goes on along the minus strand of NC_054467.1, from coordinate 261,634,239 downwards.
AGCACTGACCCTCTCTCAGCACTGACCCTCTCTCTCAGCACTGACCCCCTCTCTCAGCACTTACCTTCTCTCTCAGCACTGACCTTCTCTCTCAGCAGTTACCCTCTCTCAGCACTGACCCTCTCTCAGCACTGCCCCTCTCTCTCAGCACTGACCCTCTCTCAGCACTGAACCCCTCTCTCAGCACTGACCCTCTCTCTCAGCACTGACCCTCTCTCAACACTGACCCTCTCTCTCAGCACTGACCCTCTCTCAGCACTGACGCCCTCTCTTAGCGCTGACCCCCTCTCTCAGCACTGACCCTCTCTCTCAGCACTGACCCTCTCTCTCAGCACTGATCCTCTCTCAGCTCTGACCCTCTCTCTCAGCACTGACCCTCTCTCAGCACTGACCCTCTCTCAGCATGACCCTCTTTCTCAGCACTGACCCTCTCTCTCAGCACTGACCCCCTCTCTCAGCACTGACCATCTCTCAGCACTGACCCTCTCTCAGCACTGACCCTCTCTCTCAGCACTGAACCTCTCTCTCAGCACTGACCCCCTCTCTCAGCACTGACACTCTCTCTCAGCACTGACCCTCTCTCTAGGCACTGACCCTCTCTCTCAGCACTGACCCCCTCTCTCAGCACTGACCCTCTCTCTCAGCACTGACCCCCTCTCTCAGCACTGACCCTCTCTCAGCACTGACCCCCTCTCTCAGCACTGACCCTCTCTCTCAGCACTGACCGTCTCTCTCAGCACTGAACCTCTCTCTTAGCACTGACCCTCTCTCTCAGCACTGACCCTCTCTCAGCACTGACCCTCTCTCTCAGCACTGACCCCCTCTCTCAGCACTGACCCCCTCTCTCAGCACTGACCCTCTCTCAGCACTGACCCTCTCTCTCAGCCCTGACCCTTACTCTCAGCACTGACCCTCTCTCTCAGCACTGAACCTCTCTCAGCACTGAAACTCTCTCATCACTGACCCTCTCTCTCAGCACTGACCCCTTCTCTCAGCACTGACCCTCTCTCTCAGCACTGACCCCCTCCCTCAGCACTTACCCCCTCTCTCAGCACTGACCCCCTCTCTCAGCACTGACCCTCTCTCAGCACTGACCCCCTCTCTCAGCACTGACCCTCTCCATCAGCACTGACCCTCTCTCTCAGCACTGACCCTCTCTCTCAGCACTGACCCCCTCTCTCAGCACTGACCCTCTTTCTCAGCACTGAACCTCTCTCAGCACTGACCCTCACTCTCATCACTGACCCCCTCTCTCAGCACTGACCCCCTCTCTCAGCACTGACCCTCTCTCAGCACTGACACTCTCTCTCAGCACTGACCCTCTCTCTCAGCACTGACCCCCTCTCTCAGCACTGACCCTCTCTCAGCACTGACCCCCTCTCTCAGCACTCACGCTCTCTCAGCACTGACCCAATCTCTCAGCACTGACCCTCTCTCTCAGCACTGACCCCCTCTCTCAGCACTGACCCTCTCTCAGCACTGACCCCCTCTCTCAGCACTGACCCTCTCCATCAGCACTGACCCTCTCTCTCAGCACTGACCCCTCTCTCAGCACTGACCCCCTCTCTCAGCACTGACCCTCTCTCAGCACTGACCCTCTCTCAGCACTGACCCCCTCTCTCAGCACTTACACTCTCTCTCAGCACTGACCCTCTCTCTCAGCACTGACCCTCTCTCTCAGCACTGACCCCCTCTCTCAGCACTGACCCTCTCTCTCAGCACTGACCCCCTCCCTCAGCACTGACCCCCTCTCTCAGTACTGACCCCCTCTCTCAGCACTGACCCTCTCTCAGCACTGACCCTCTCTCTCAGCACTGACCCTTACTATCAGCACTGACCCTCTCTCTCAGCACTTAACCTCTCTCAGCACTGACCCTCTCTCTCAGCACTGAAACTCTCTCATCACTGACCCTCTCTCTCAGCACTGACCCCTTCTCTCAGCACTGACCCTCTCTCTCAGCACTGAAACTCTCTCATCACTGACCCTCTCTCTCAGCAATGACCCCTTCTCTCAGCACTGACCCTCTCTCTCAGTACTGACCCCCTCTCTCAGCACTTACCCCCTCTCTCAGCACTGACCCCCTCTCTCAGCACTGACCCTCTCTCAGCACTGACCCCCTCTCTCAGCACTGACCCTCTCCATCAGCACTGACCCTCTCTCTCAGAACTGACCCTCTCTCTCAGCACTGACCCTCTCTCTCAGCACTGACCCTTTCTCTCAGCACTGACCCTCTCTCTCAGCACTATCCCTCTCTCAGCACTGACCCTCTCTCTCAGCACTGAGCCTCTCTCTCAGCACTGACATCCTCTCTCAGCACTGACCCTCTCTCAGCACTGATCCCCTCTCTCAGAACTCACGCCCTCTCAGCACTTACCCAATCTCTCAGCACTGACCCTCTCTCTCAGCACTGACCCCCTCTCTCAGCACTGACCATCTCTCTCAGCACTGACCCTCTCTCTCAGCACTGACCATCTCTCTCAGCACTGACCCCCTCTCTCAGCACTGACCATCTCTCTCAGCACTGACCCTCTCTCTCAGCACTGACCCTCTCTCAGCACTGACCCTCTCTCTCAGCACTGACCCTCTCTCTCTGCACTGACCCTCTCTCTCAGCACTGACCCTCTCTCAGCACTGACCCTCTCTCTCAGCACTGACCCCCTCTCTCAGCACTGACCCTCTCTCTCAGCACTGACCCTCTCTCTCAGCTCTGACCCTCTCTCTCAGCACTGACCCTCTCTCTCTCAGCACTGACCCTCTCTCTCAGCACTGACCCCCTCTCTCAGCACTGACCCTCTCTCTCAGCACTGACCCTCTCTCTCAGCACTGACCCTCTCTCTCAGCACTGACCCTCTCTCTCAGCACTGACCCCCTCTCTCAGCACTGACCATCTCACTTGGCATTGACCCTCTCTATTGGCACTGGCCATCTCTCACTTAGCACTGACCCTCACTCTCTACACTGACCCTCTCTCTCGGCATTGACTCTCTCACTTGGTACTGACCATCTCTCAATAGCACTGACCATCTCTCTCAGCACTGACCCCCTCTCTCAGCACTGACCCTCTCTCTCAGCACTGACCCTCTCTCTCAGCACTGACCCACTCTCTCAGCTCTGACCCTCTCACACAGCACTGACCCTCTCTCAGCACTGACCCTCTCTCTCAGCACTGACCCCCTCTCTCAGCACTGACCCTCTCTCTCAGCACTGACCCTCTCTCAGCACCTACCCTCTCTCTCAGCACTGACCGTCTCTCAGCACTGACCCTCTCTCTGCACTGACCCTCTCTCTCAGCACTGACCCTCTCTCTCAGCACTGACCCTCTCTCAGCACTGACCCTCTCTCTCAGCACTGACCCTCTCTCTCATCACTGACCCCCTCTCTCAGCACTGACCCTCTCTCTCAGCACTGACCCTCTCTCTCAGCACTGACCCTCTCTCTCAGCACTGACCCTCTTTCTCAGCACTGACCCTCTCTCAGCACTGACCCTCTCTCTCAGCACTGACCCTCTTTCTCAGCACTGACCCCCTCTCTCAGCACTGACCCTCTCTCTCAGCAATGACCCTCTCTCTCAGCACTGACCCCCTCTCAGCACTGACCCTCACTCTCAGCACTGACCCTCTCTCAGCACTGACCCTCTCTCAGCACTGACCCTCTCTCTCTCAGCACTGACCCTCTCTCAGCACTGAACCCCTCTCTCAGCACTGACCCTCTCTCTCAGCACTGACCCCCTCTCTCAGCACGGACCCTGTCTCTCAGCACTGACCCCCTCTCTCAGCACTGACCCTCTCTCTCAGCAATGACCCTCTCTCAGCACTGACCCTCTCTCAGCACTGACCCTCTCTCTCTCAGCCATGACCCTCTCTCAGCACTGACCCCCTCTCTCACCACTGACCCTCTCAGCACTGACCCTCTCTCTCAGCACTGACCATCTATCTCAGCACTGACCCTCTCTCTCAGCACTGACCCTCTCTCAGCACTGACCCTCTCTCAGCACTGACCCCCTCTCTCAGCACTGACCCTCTCTCTCAGCACTGACCCTGTCTCACAGCACTGACCCTCTCTCAGCACTGACCCTCTCTCTCAGCACTGACCCTCTCTCAGCACTGACCCTCTCTCTCAGCACTGACCCTCTCTCTCAGCACTGACCCTCTCTCAGCACTGACCCTCTCTCTCAGCACTGACCCTCTCTCAGCACTGACCATCTCACTCAGCACTGACCCTCTCTCTCAGCACTGACCCTCTCTCTCAGCACTGACCCCCTCTCTCAGCACTGACCCCCTCTCAGCACTGACTTTCTCTCTCAGCACTGACCCTTTCTCAGCACTGACCCTCTCTCTCAGCACTGACCCTCTCTCAGCACAGACCCCTTCTCTCAGCACTGACCCTCTCTCAGCACTGACCCCCTCTCTCAGCACTGACCCTCTCTCAGCACTGACCCTCTCTCAGCACTGACGCCCTCTCTCAGCACTGACACTCTCTCTCAGCACTGACCCTCTATCAGCACTGACCCTCTCTCTCAGCACTGACACTCTCTCTCAGCAATGACCCTCTCTCTCAGCACTGACCCTCTCTCTCAGCACTGATCCCCTCTCTCAGCACTGACCCTCTCTCAGCACTGACCTTCTCTCTCAGCACTGACCTTCTCTCTCAGCACTTACCCTCTCTCAGCACTGACCCTCTCTCAGCACTGCCCCTCTCTCTCAGCACTGACCCTCTCTCAGCACTGACCCTCTCTCTCAGCACTGACCCTCTCTCAGCACTGACCCCCTCTCTCAGCGCTGACGCCCTCTCTTAGCACTGACCCTCTCTCTCAGCACTGACACTCTCTCTCAGCACTGATCCTCTCTCAGCACTGACCCTCTCTCTCAGCACTGACCCTCTCTCAGCACTGACCCTCTCTCAGCACTGACCCACTCTCTCAGCACTGATCATCTCTCTCAGCACTGACCCTCTCTCTCAGCACTGTCCCCCTCTCTCAGCACTGACCCCCTCTCTCAGCACTGACCCTCTCTCAGCACTGACCCTCTCTCAGCACTGACCCCCTCTCTCAGCACTGACCCTCTCTCTCAGCACTGACCCTCTCTCTCAGCACTGACCCTCTCTCTCAGCACTGACCCCCTCTCTCAGCACTGACCCTCTCTCTCAGCACTGACCCCCTCTCTCAGCACTGACCCTCTCTCAGCACTGACCCCCTCTCTCAGCACTGACCCTCTCTCTCAGCACTGACCCTCTCACAGCACTGACTCTCTCTCTCAGCACTGACCCACTCTCTCAGCACTGACCCCCTCTCTCTGCACTGACCCTCTCTCAGCACTGACCCTCTCTCTCAGCACTGACCCTTACTCTCAGCACTGACCCTCTCTCTCAGCACTTAACCTCTCTCAGCACTGAAACTCTCTCATCACTGACCCTCTCACTCAGCACTGACCCCTTCTCTCAGCACTGACCCTCTCTCTCAGCACTGACCCCCTCTCTCAGCACTTACCCCCTCTCTCAGCACTGACCCCCTCTCTCAGCACTGACCCTCTCTCAGCACTGACCCCCTCTCTCAGCACTGACCCTCTCCATCAGCACTGACCCTCTCTCAGCACTGACCCTCTCTCTCAGCACTGACCCCCTCTCTGAGCACTGACCCTCTCTCTCAGCACTGACCCTCTCTCAGCACTGACCATCTCTCTCAGCACTGACCCTCTCTCTCAGCACTGACCCTCTCTCTCAGCACTGACCCTCTCTCTCAGCACTGACCCCCTCTCTCAGCACTGACCCTCTCTCAGCACTGACCCTCTCTCTCAGCACTGACCCTCTCTCTCAGCAGTGACCCCCTCTCTCAGCACTGACCCTCTCTCAGCACTGACCCTCTCTCAGCACTGACCCCCTCTCTCAGCACTCACGCTCTCTCAGCACTGACCCAATCTCTCAGCACTGACCCTCTCTCTCAGCACTGACCCCCTCTCTCAGCACTGACCATCTCTCTCAGCACTGAACCTTTCTCTCAGCACTGACCATCTCTCTCAGCACTGACCCACTCTCAGCACTGACCCTCTCTCTCAGCACTGACACTCTCTCTCAGCACTGACACTCTCTCTCAGCACTGACCCTCTATCAGCACTGACCCTCTCTCTCAGCACTGTCCCTCTCTCAGCACTGACCCCCTCTCTCAGCACTGACCCTTTCTCAGCACTGACCCCCTCTCTCAGCACTGACCCTCTCTCTCAGCACTGACCCTCTCTCTCAGCACTGACATCTCTCTCAGCACTGACCCTCTCTCAGCACTGACCCTCTCTCAGCACTGACCTTCTCTCTCAGCACTGACCCTCTCTCAGCACTGACCCTCTCTCAGCACTGACCCTCTCTCTCAGCACTGACCCTCTCTCAGCACTGACCACCTCTCTCAGCACTGACCCTCTCTCTCAGCACTGACCCTCTCTCAGCACTGACCCTCTCTCTCAGCACTGACCCTCTCTCAGCACTGACCCCCTCTCTCAGCGCTGACCCCCTCTCTCAGCACTGACCCTCTCTCTCAGCACTGACCCTCTCTCTCAGCACTGTCCCTCTCTCAGCACTGACCCTCTCTCTCAGCACTGACCCTCTCTCAGCACTGACCCTCTCTCAGCACTGACCCTCTCTCTCAGCACTGACCCTCTCTCTCAGCACTGACCCTCTCTCTCAGCACTGACACTCTCTCTCAGCACTGACCCTCTCTCAGCACTGACCCTCTCTCAGCACTGACCCTCTCTCAGCACTGACCCCCTCTCTCAGCACTGACCCTCTCTCAGCACTGACCCTCTCTCTCAGCACTGACCCTCTCTCTCAGCACTGACCCCCTCTCTCAGCACTGACCCTCTCTCTCAGCACTGACCCCCTCTCTCAGCACTGACCCCCTCTCTCAGCACTGACCCTCTCTCTCAGCACTGACCCTCTCTCTCAGCACTGACCCTCTCTCAGCACTGACCCTCTATCTCAGCACTGACCCTCTCTCAGCACTGACCCTCTCTCTCAGCAGTGACCCTCTCTCTCAGCACTGACCCCCTCTCTCAGCACTGACCCTCTCTCAGCACTGACCCCCTCTCTCAGCACTGACCCTCTCTCAGCACTGACCCTCTCTCTCAGCACTGACCATCTCTCTCAGCACTGACTTCTCTCTCAGCACTGACCCTCTCTCTCAGCACTGACCCCCTCTCTCAGCACTGACCCTCTCTCTCAGCACTGACCCTCTCTCAGCACTGACCCTCTCTCTCAGCACAGACCCCCTCTCTCAGCACTGACCCTCTCTCAGCACTGACCCTCTCTCAGCACTGACCCTCTCTCTCAGCACTGACCCCCTCTCTCAGCACTGACCCTCTCTCAGCACTGACCCCCTCTCTCAGCACTGACCCTCTCTCTCAGCACTGACCCTCTCTCAGCACTGACCCTCTCTCTCAGCACTGACCCTCTCTCTCAGCACTGTCACTCTCTCTCAGCACCGACACCCTCTCTCTCAGCACTGACCCTCTCTCTCAGCACTGACCCCCTCTCTCAGCACTGACCCCCTCTCTCAGCACTGACCCTCTCTCTCAGCACTGACCCTCTCTCTCAGCACTGACCCTCTATCAGCACTGACCCTCTCTCTCAGCACTGACCCTCTCTCTCAGCACTGACCCACTCTCTCAGCACTGACCCTCTCTCAGCACTGACCCTCTCTCAGCACTGACCCCCTCTCTCAGCACTGACCCTCTTCTCAGCACTGACCCTCTCTCTCAGCACTGACCCTCTCTCTCAGCACTGACCCTCTCTCAGCACTGACCCACTCTCTCAGCACTGACCCTCTCTCAGCACTGACCCTCTCTCTCAGCACTGACCCTCTCTCTCAGCACTGACCCTCTCTCTCAGCACTGACCCTCTCTCTCAGCAGTGACCCTCTCTCAGCACTGACCCTCTCTCAGCACTGACCCCCTCTCTCAGCACTGACCCTCTCTCAGCACTGACCCTCTCTCTCAGCACTGACCCTCTCTCTCAGCACTGACCCTCTCTCAGCACTGACCCCCTCTCAGCACTGAAACCCCTCTCTCAGCACTGACCCCCTCTCTCAGCGCTGACCCCCTCTCTCAGCACTGACCCTCTCTCTCAGCACTGACCCTCTCTCTCAGCACTGATCCTCTCTCAGCTCTGACCCTCTCTCTCAGCACTGACCCTCTCTCAGCACTGACCCTCTCTCAGCACTGACCCTCTCTCTCAGCACAGACCCTCTCTCTCAGAACTGACCCTCTCTCTCAGCACTGACCCCTCTCTCAGCACTGACCCTCTCTCAGCACTGACCCTCTCTCAGCACTGACCCCCTCTCTCAGCACTGACCCTCTCTCTCAGCACTGACCCTCTCTCTCAGCACTGACCCTCTCTCTCAGCACTGACCCTCTCTCAGCACTGACCCTCTCTCAGCACTGACCCCCTCTCTCAGCACTGACCCTCTCTCTCAGCACTGACCCTCTCTCTCAGCACTGACCCCCTCTCTCAGCACTGACCCTCTCTCAGCACTGACCCCCTCTCTCAGCACTCACGCTCTCTCAGCACTGACCCTCTCTCTCAGCACTGACCCTCTCTCTCAGCACTGACCCCTGCTCTCAGCACTGACCCTCTCTCTCAGCACTGACCCTCTCTCTCAGCACTGACCCTCTCTCTCAGCACTGACCCTCTCTCAGCACTGACCCTCTCTCTCAGCACTGACCCTCTCTCAGCACTGACCCTCTCTCTCAGCACTGACCCTCTCTCAGCACTGACCCTCTCTCTCAGCACTGACCCTCTCTCTCAGCACTGACCCTCTCTCTCAGCACTGACCCCCTCTCTCAGCACTGACCCTCTCTCTCAGCACTGACCCTCTCTCTCAGCACTGACCCTCTCTCTCAGCACTGACCCCCTCTCTCAGCACTGACCCTCTCTCTCAGCACTGACCCTCTCTCTCAGCACTGACCCCCTCTCTCAGCACTGACCCTCTCTCAGCACTGACCCTCTCTCTCAGCACTGACCCTCTCTCTCAGCACTGACCCTCTCTCTCAGCACTGACCCTCTCTCTCAGCACTGACCCTCTCTCAGCACTGACCCTCTCTCTCAGCACTGACCCTCTCTCTCAGCACTGACCCTCTCTCTCAGCACTGACCCTCTCTCAGCACTGACCCTCTCTCTCAGCACTGACCCTCTCTCTCAGCACTGACCCTCTCTCTCAGCACTGTCCCTCTCTCTCAGCACTGACCCTCTCTCAGCACTGACCCTCTCTCAGCACTGACACTCTCTCTCAGCACTGACCCCCTCTCTCAGCACTGACCCTCTCTCTCAGCACTGACCCTCTCTCTCAGCACTGACCCTCTCTCTCAGCACTGACCCTCTCTCAGCACTGACCCTCTCTCTCAACACCTTCCCCCTCTCTCAGCACTGACCCTCTCTCTCAGCACTGAACCTCTCTCTCAGCACTGACCCTCTCTCAGCACTGACCCTCTCTCTCAGCACTGACCCTCTCTCTCAGCACTGACCCTCTCTCTCAGCACTGACCCTCTCTCTCAGCACTGACCCCCTCTCTCAGCACTGACCCTCTCTCTCAGCACTGACCCTCTCTCTCAGCACTGACCCTCTCTCAGCACTGACCCTCTCTCAGCACTGACCCTCTCTCTCAGCACTGACCCTCTCTCTCAGCACTGACCCTCTCTCTCAGCACTGTCCCTCTCTCTCAGCACTGACCCTCTCTCAGCACTGACCCTCTCTCTCAGCACTGACCCTCTCTCAGCACTGACCCCTCTCTCAGCACTGACCCTCTCTCTCAGCACTGACCCTCTCTCTCAGCACTGACCCTCTCTCTCAGCACTGACCCTCTCTCAGCACTGACCCTCTCTCTCAGCACTGACCCTCTCTCAGCACTGAACCTCTCTCTCAGCACTGACCCTCTCTCTCAGCACTGACCCTCTCTCAGCACTGACCCTCTCTCAGCACTGACCCTCTCTCTCAGCACTGACCCTCTCTCAGCACTGACCTCCTCTCTCAGCACTGACCCTCTCTCTCAGCACTGACCCTCTCTCAGCACTGACCCTCTCTCTCAGCACTGACCCTCTCTCAGCACTGACCCCCTCTCTCAGCGCTGACCCCCTCTCTCAGCACTGACCCTCTCTCTCAGCACTGACCCTCTCTCTCAGCACTGATCCTCTCTCAGCACTGACCCTCTCTCTCAGCACTGACCCTCTCTCAGCACTGACCCTCTCTCAGCACTGACCCTCTCTCTCAGCACTGACCCTCTCTCTCAGCACTGACCCTCTCTCTCAGCACTGAACCTTTCTCTCAGCACTGACCATCTCTCTCAGCACTGACCCACTCTCAGCACTGACCCTCTCTCTTAGCACTGACACTCTCTCTCAGCACTGACACTCTCTCTCAGCACTGACCCTCTATCAGCACTGACCCTCTCTCTCAGCACTGACCATCTCTCTCAGCACTGACCCACTCTCTCAGCACTGACCCCCTCTCGCAGCACTGTCCCTCTCTCAGCACTGACCCCTTCTCTCAGCACTGACTCTTTCTCAGCACTGACCCCCTCTCTCAGCACTGACCCTCTCTCTCAGCACTGACCCTCTCTCTCAGCACTGACCCTCTCTCTCAGCACTGACCCTCTCTCAGCACTGACCCTCTCTCTCAGCACTGGCCCCCTCTCTCAGCACTTACCTTCTCTCTCAGCACTGACCTTCTCTCTCAGCAGTGACCCTCTCTCAGCACTGACCCTCTCTCAGCACTGACCAACTCTCTCAGCACTGACCCTCTCTCAGCACTGACCCCTCTCTCAGCACTGACCCTCTCTCTCAGCACTGACACACTCTCTCAACACTGACCCTCTCTCTCAGCACTGACCCTGTCTCTCAGCACTGATCCCCTCTCTCAACTCTGACCCCCTCTCTCAGCACTGACCCTCTCTCTCAGCACTGACCCTCTCTCTCAGCACTGACCCTCTCTCAGCACTGACCCTCTCTCTCAGCACTGACCCTCTCTCAGCCCTGACCCTCTCTCAGCACTGACCCTCTCTCTCAGCACTGACCCTCTCTCTCAGCACTGACCCTCTCTCTCAGCACTGACCCCCTCTCTCAGCACTGACCCTCTCTCAGCACTGACCCTCTCTCAGCACTGACCCTCTCTCTCAGCACTGACCCTCTCTCTCAGCACTGACCCCCTCTCTCAGCACTGACCCTCTCTCTCAGCACTGACCCTCTCTCAGCACTGACCCTCTCTCAGCACTGACACCCTCTCTCAGCACTGACCCTCTCTCTCAGCACTGACCCTCTCTCTCAGCACTGACCCTCTGTCTCAGCACTGACCCTCTCTCAGCACTGACCCTCTCTCTCAGCGCTGACCACCTCTCTCAGCACTGACCCATCTCTCAGCACTGACCCTCTCTCTCAGCACTGACCCCCTATCTCAGCACTGACCCTCTCTCTCAGCACTGACCCTCTCTCAGCACTGACCATCTCTCTCAGCACTGACCCTCTCTCAGCACTGACCCTCTCTCAGCACTGACCCTCTCTCTCAGCACTGACACTCTCTCTCAGCACTGACCCTCTCTCAGCACTGACCCTCTCTCTCAGCACTGACCCTCTCTCTCAGCACTGACCCACTCTCTCAGCACTATCCCTCTCTCAGCACTGACCCTCTCTCAGCACTGACCCTCTCTCTCAGCACTGACCCTCTCTCAGCACTGACCCTCTCTCTCAGCACTGACCCTCTCTCTCAGCACTGACCCTCTCTCTCAGCACTGAACCCCTCTCTCTGCACTGACCCTCTCTCAGCACTGACCCTCTCTCTCAGCACTGACCCTCTCTCTCAGCACTGACCCCCTCTCTCAGCACTGACCCTCTCTCTCAGCACTGACCCTCTCTCAGCACTGACCCTCTCTCTCAGCACTGACCCTCTCTCTCAGCACTGAACTTCTCTCTCAGCACTGACCCCTGCTCTCAGCACTGACCCTCTCTCTCAGCACTGACCCTCTCTCTCAGCACTGACCCTCTCTCTCAGCACTGACCCTCTCTCAGCACTGACCCTCTCTCTCAGCACTGACCCTATCTCAGCACTGACCCTCTCTCTCAGCACTGACCCTCTCTCTCAGCACTGACCCTCTCTCAGCACTGACCCTCTCTCTCAGCACTGACCCTCTCTCAGCACTGACCCTCTCTCAGCACTGACCCTCTCTCTCAGCACTGACCCTCTCTCTCAGCACTGACCCTCTCTCAGCACTGACCCTCTCTCTCAGCACTGACCCTCTCTCAGCACTGACCCTCTCTCAGCACTGGCCCCTCTCTCAGCACTGACCCTCTCTCTCAGCACTGACCCTCTCTCTCAGCACTGACCCTCTCTCTCAGCACTGACCCCCTCTCTCAGCACTGACCCTCTCTCTCAGCACTGACCCCCTCTCTCAGCACTGACCCTCTCTCAGCACTGACCCCCTCTCTCAGCACTGACCCTCTCTCTCAGCACTGACCCTCTCTCTCAGCACTGACCCTCTCTCTCAGCACTGACCCTCTCTCTCAGCACTGACCCTCTCTCAGCACTGACCCTCTCTCAGCACTGACCCCCTCTCTCAGCACTGACCCCCTCTCTCAGCACTGACCCTCTCTCAGCACTGACCCTCTCTCTCGGCACTGACCCTTACTCTCAGCTCTGACACTCTCTCTCAGCACTGAACCTCTCTCAGCACTGAAACTCTCTCATCACTGACCCTCTCTCTCAGCACTGACACCTTCTCTCAGCACTGACCCTCTCTCTCAGCACTGACCCTCTCTCAGCACTGACCCCCTCTCTCAGCACTGACCCTCTCTCTCAGCACTGACCCTCTCTCTCAGCACTGACCCCCTCTCTCAGCACTGACCCTCTCTCAGCACTGACCCCCTCTCTCAGCACTCACGCTCTCTCAGCACTGACCCAATCTCTCAGCACTGACCCTCTCTCTCAGCACTGACCCCCTCTCTCAGCACTGACCATCTCTCTCAAAACTGAACCTTTCTCTCAGCACTGACCATCTCTCTCAGCACTGACCCACTCTCAGCACTGACCCTCTCTCTTAGCACTGAAACTCTCTCTCAGCACTGACACTCTCTCTCAGCACTGACCCTCTATGAGCACTGACCCTCTCTCTCAGCACTGACCATCTCTCTCAGCACTGACCCACTCTCTCAGCACTGACCCCCTCTCTCAGCACTGTCCCTCTCTCAGCACTGACCCCCTCTCTCAGCACTGACTCTTTCTCAGCACTGACCCCCTCTCTCAGCACTGACCCTCTCTCTCAGCACTGACCCTCTCTCTCAGCACTGACCCCCTCTCTCAGCACTGACCCTCTCTCAGCACTGACCCTCTCTCTCAGCACTGACCCCCTCTCTCAGCACTTACCTTCTCTCTCAGCACTGACCTTCTCTCTCAGCAGTTACCCTCTCTCAGCACTGACCCTCTCTCAGCACTGCCCATCTCTCTCAGCACTGACCCTCTCTCAGCACTGAACCCCTCTCTCAGCACTGACCCTCTCTCTCAGCACTGACCCTCTCTCAACACTGACCCTCTCTCTCAGCACTGACCCTCTCTCAGCACTGACCCCCTCTCTCAGCGCTGACCCCCTCTCTCAGCACTGACCCTCTCTCTCAGCACTGACCCTCTCTCTCAGCACTGATCCTCTCTCAGCACTGACCCTCTCTCTCAGCACTGACCCTCTCTCAGCACTGACCCTCTCTCAGCACTGACCCTCTCTCAGCACTGACCCTCTCTCTCAGCACTGACCCTCTCTCTCAGCACTGACCCCCTCTCTCAGCACTGACCCTCTCTCAGCACTGACCCTCTCTCAGCACTGACCCCCTCTCTCAGCACTGACCCTCTCTCTCAGCACTGACCCTCTCTCTCAGCACTGACCCTCTCTCTCAGCACTGACCCCCTCTCTCAGCACTGACCCTCTCTCTCAGCACTGACCCCCTCTCTCAGCACTGACCCTCTCTCAGCACTGACCCCCTCTCTCAGCACTGACCCTCTCTCTCAGCACTGACCGTCTCTCTCAGCACTGAACCTCTCTCTCAGCACTGACCCTCTCTCTCAGCACTGACCCTCTCTCAGCACTGACCCTCTCTCTCAGCACTGACCCCCTCTCTCAGCACTGACCCCCTCTCTCAGCACTGACCCTCTCTCAGCACTGACCCTCGCTCTCGGCACTGACCCTTACTCTCAGCTCTGACACTCTCTCTCAGCACTGAACCTCTCTCAGCACTGAAACTCTCTCATCACTGACCCTCTCTCTCAGCACTGACACCTTCTCTCAGCACTGACCCTCTCTCTCAGCACTGACCCCCTCCCTCAGCACTTACCCCCTCTCTCAGCACTGACCCCCTCTCTCAGCACTGACCCTCTCTCAGCACTGACCCCCTCTCTCAGCACTGACCCTCTCCATCAGCACTGACCCTCTCTCTCAGCACTGACCCTCTCTCTCAGCACTGATCCTCTCTCAGCACTGACCCTCTCTCTCAGCACTGACCCTCTCTCAGCACTGACCCTCTCTCAGCACTGACCCTCTCTCTCAGCACTGACCCTCTCTCTCAGCACTGACCCTCTCTCTCAGCACTGACCCCCTCTCTCAGCACTGACCCTCTCTCAGCACTGACCCTCTCTCAGCACTGTCCCCCTCTCTCAGCACTGACCCTCTCTCTCAGCACTGACCCTCTCTATCAGCACTGACCCTCTCTCTCAGCACTGACCCTCTCTCTCAGCACTGACCCTCTCTCTCAGCACTGACCCCCTCTCTCAGCACTGACCCTCTCTCAGCACTGACCCCCTCTCTCAGCACTGACCCTCTCGCTCAGCACTGACCGTCTCTCTCAGCACTGAACCTCTCTCTCAGCACTGACCCTCTCTCTCAGCACTGACCCTCTCTCAGCACTGACCCTCTCTCTCAGCACTGACCCCCTCTCTCAGCACTGACCCCCTCTCTCAGCACTGACCCTCTCTCAGCACTGACCCTCTCTCTCAGCACTGACCCTTACTCTCAGCACTGACCCCCTCTCTCAGCACTGAACCTCTCTCAGCACTGAAACTCTCTCATCACTGACCCTCTCTCTCAGCACTGACCCCTTCTCTCAGCACTGACCCTCTCTCTCAGCACTGACCCCCTCCCTCAACACTTACACCCTCTCTCAGCACTGACCCCCTCTCTCAGCACTGACCCTCTCTCAGCACTGACCCCCTCTCTCAGCACTGACCCTCTCCATCAGCACTGACCCTCTCTCTCAGCACTGACCCTCTCTCTCAGCACTGACCCCCTCTCTCAGCACTGACCCTCTTTCTCAGCACTGACCCTCTCTCAGCACTGACCCTCTCTCTCAGCACTGACCCCCTCTCTCAGCACTGACCCCCTCTCTCAGCACTGACCCTCTCTCAGCACTGACCCTCTCTCTCAGCACTGACCCTCTCTCTCAGCACTGACCCCCTCTCTCAGCACTGACCCTCTCTCAGCACTGACCCCCTCTCTCAGCATTCACGCTCTCTCAGCACTGACCCAATCTCTCAGCACTGACCCTCTCTCTCAGCACTGACCCCCTCTCTCAGCACTGACCATCTCTCTCAGCACTGAACCTCTCTCTCAGCACTGACCATCTCTCTCAGCACTGACCCTCTCTCAGCACTGACCCTCTCTCTTAGCACTGACACTCTCTCTCAGCACTGAACCTCTCTCTCAGCACTGACCATCTCTCTCAGCACTGACCCTCTCTCAGCACTGACCCTCTCTCAGCACTGACCCTCTCTCTCTGCAATGACCCTCTCTCTCAGCACTGACCCTCTCTCAGCACTGACCCCCTCTCTCAGCACTGACCCTCTCTCAGCACTGACCCTCTCTCTCAGCACTGACCCTCTCTCAGCACTGACCCTCTCTCTCAGCACTGACCCCCTCTCTCAGCACTGACCCCCTCTCTCAGCACTGACCCTCTCTCTCAGCTCTGACCCTCTCTCTCAGCACTGACCCTCTCTCTCTCAGCACTGACCCCCTCTCTCAGCACTGACCCTCTCTCTCAGCACTGACCCACTCTCTCAGCACTGACCCTCTCTCTCAGCACTGACCCTCTCTCTCAGCACTGACCCTCTCTCTCAGCACTGAACCTGTCTCTCAGCACTGACCCTCTCTCTCAGCACTGACCCCCTCTCTCAGCACTGACCCCCTCTCTCAGCACTGACCCCCTCTCTCAGCCCTGACCATCTCTTTTGGCATTGACCCTCTCTATTGGCACTGGCCATCTCTCACTTAGCACTGACCCTCACTCTCTACACTGACCCTCTCTCTCGGCATTGACTCTCTCACTTGGTACTGACCATCTCTCAATAGCACTGACCATCTCTCTCAGCACTGACCCCCTCTCTCAGCACTGACCCTCTCTCTCAGCACTGACCCTCTCTCTCATCACTGACCCCCTCTCTCAGCACAGACCCTCTCTCTCAGCACTGACCCTCTCTCTCAGCACTGACCCTCTCTCTCAGCACTGACCCTCTTTCTCAGCACTGACCCTCTCTCAGCACTGACCCTCTCTCTCAGCACTGACCCTCTTTCTCAGCACTGACCCCCTCTCTCAGCACTGACCCTCTCTCTCAGCACTGACCCTCTCTCTCAGCACTGACCCCCTTTCAGCACTGACCCTCACTCTCAGCACTGACCCTCTATCAGCACTGACCCTCTCTCTCTCAGCACCGACCCTCTCTCAGCACTGACCCTCTCTCTCAGCACTGACCCTCTCTCTCAGCACTGACCCCCTCTCTCAGCACTGACCCTCTCTCTCAGCAATGACCCTCTCTCAGCACTGACCCTCTCTCAGCACTGACCCTCTCTCTCTCAGCCATGACCCTCTCTCAGCACTGACCCCCTCTCTCACCACTGACCCTCTCAGCACTGACCCTCTCTCTCAGCACTGACCATCTATCTCAGCACTGACCCTCTCTCTCAGCACTGACCCTCTCTCAGCACTGACACTCTCTCAGCACTGACCCCCTCTCTCAGCACTGACCCTCTCTCTCAGCACTGACCCTGTCTCACAGCACTGACCCTCTCTCAGCACTGACCCTCTCTCTCAGCACTGACCCTCTCTCAGCACTGACCCTCTCTCTCAGCACTGACCCTCTCTCTCAGCACTGACCCTCTCTCAGCACTGACCCTCTCTCTCAGAACTGACCCTCTCTCTCAGCACTGACCATCTCTCTCAGCACTGACCCTCTCTCAGCACTGACCCTCTCTCTCAGCACTGACCCTCTCTCTCAGCACTGACCCACTCTCTCAGCACTGACCCTCTCTCACAGCACTGACCCTCTCTCAGCACTGACCCTCTCTCTCAGCACTGACCCCCTCTCTCAGCACTGATCCTCTCTCTCAGCACTGACCCTCTCTCAGCACCTACCCTCTCTCTCAGCACTGACCGTCTCACAGCACTGAACCTCTCTCTGCACTGACCCTCTCTCTCAGCACTGACCCTCTCTCTCAGCACTGACCCTCTCTCAGCACTGACCCTCTCTCTCAACACTGACCCTCTCTCTCATCACTGACCCCCTCTCTCAGCACTGACCCTCTCTCTCAGCACTGACCCTCTCTCTCAGCACTGACCCTCTCTCTCAGCTCTGGCCCTCTTTCTCAGCACTGACCCTCTCTCAGCACTGACCCTCTCTCTCAGCACTGACCCTCTTTCTCAGCACTGACCCCCTCTCTCAGCACTGACCCTCTCTCTCAGCACTGACCCTCTCTCTCAGCACTGACCCCCTCTCAGCACTGACCCTCACTCTCAGCACTGACCCTCTCTCAGCACTGACCCTCTCTCAGCACTGACCCTCTCTCTCTCAGCACTGACCCTCTCTCAGCACTGACCCTCTCCCTCAGCACTGACCCTCTCTCTCAGCACTGACCCCCTCTCTCAGCACTGACCCTCTCTCTCAGCACTGACCCTCTCTCTCAGCACTGACCATCTCTCTCTCAGCACTGACCCTCTCTCAGCAATGACCCTCTCTCAGCACTGACCCTCTCTCAGCACTGACCCTCTCTCTCAGCACTGACCCTCTCTCTCAGCACTGACCCCCTCTCTCAGCACTGACCCTCTCTCAGCACTGACCCTCTCTCTCAGCACTGACCCTCTCTCTCAGCACTGACCCACTCTCTCAGCACTGACCCTCTCTCACAGCACTGACCCTCTCTCAGCACTGACCCTCTCTCTCAGCACTGACCCCCTCTCTCAGCACTGACCCTCTCTCTCAGCACTGACCCTCTCTCAGCACCTACCCTCTCTCTCAGCACTGACCGTCTCACAGCACTGACCCTCTCTCTGCACTGACCCTCTCTCTCAGCACTGACCCTCTCTCAGCACTGACCCTCTCTCTCAGCACTGACCCTCTCTCTCATCACTGACCCCCTCTCTCAGCACTGACCCTCTCTCTCAGCACTGACCCTCTCTCTCAGCATTGACCGTCTCTCTCAGCACTGACCCTCTTTCTCAGCACTGACCCTCTCTCAGCACTGACCCTCTCTCTCAGCACTGACCCTCTTTCTCAGCACTGACCCCCTCTCTCAGCACTGACCCTCTCTCTCAGCACTGACCCTCTCTCTCAGCACTGACCCCCTCTCAGCACTGACCCTCACTCTCAGCACTGACCCTCTCTCAGCACTGACCCTCTCTCAGCACTGACCCTCTCTCTCTCAGCACTGACCCTCTCTCAGCACTGACCCTCTCTCTCAGCACTGACCCTCTCTCTCAGCACTGACCCCCTCTCTCAGCACTGACCCTCTCAGCACTGACCCTCTCTCTCAGCACTGACCATCTATCTCAGCACCTAACCTCTCTCTCAGCACTGACCGTCTCACAGCACTGAACCTCTCTCTGCACTGACCCTCTCTCTCAGCACTGACCCTCTCTCTCAGCACTGACCCTCTCTCAGCACTGACCCTCTCTCTCAGCACTGACCCTCTCTCTCATCACTGACCCCCTCTCTCAGCACTGACCCTCTCTCTCAGCACTGACCCTCTCTCTCAGCACTGACCCTCTCTCTCAGCACTGACCCTCTCTCTCAGCACTGACCCTCTCTCAGCACTGACCCTCTCTCAGCACTGACCCTCTCTCAGCACTCACCCTCTCTCTCAGCACTGACCCTCTCTCTCAGCACTGACCCTCTCTCTCTCAGCACTGACCCTCTCTCAGCACTGACCCTCTCTCTCAGCACTGACCCTCTCTCTCAGCACTGACCCCCTCTCTCAGCACTGACCCTCTCTCTCAGCACTGACCCTCTCTCTCAGCACTGACCATCTCTCTCTCAGCACTGACCATCTCTCAGCACTGACCCTCTCTCTCAGCACTGACCCTCTCTCTCAGCCCTGACCCACTCTCTCAGCACTGACCCTCTCTCACAGCACTGACCCTTTCTCAGCACTGACCCTCTCTCTCAGCACTGACCCCCTCTCTCAGCACTGACCCTCTCTCTCAGCACTGACCCTCTCTCAGCACCTACCCTCTCTCTCAGCACTGACCGTCTCACAGCACTGACCCTCTGCCTGCACTGACCCACTCTCTCAGCACTGACCCTCTCTCAGCACTGACCCTCTCTCTCAGCACTGAACCTCTCTCTCATCACTGACCCCCTCTCTCAGCACTGACCCTCTCTCTCAGCACTGACCCTCTCTCTCAGCACTGACCCTCTCTCTCAGCACTGACCCTCTTTCTCAGCACTGACCCTCTCTCAGCACTGACCCTCTCTCTCAGCACTGACCCTCTTTCTCAGCACTGACCCCCTCTCTCAGCACTGACCCTCTCTCTCAGCACTGACCCCCTCTCTCAGCACTGACCCTCTCTCTCAGCACTGACCCCCTCTCAGCACTGACCCTCACTCTCAGCACTGACCCTCTCTCAGCACTGTCCCTCTCTCAGCACTGACCCTCTCTCTCTCAGCACTGACCCTCTCTCAGCACTGACCCTCTCTCTCAGCACTGACCCTCTCTCTCAGCACTGACCCCCTCTCTCAGCACTGACCCTCTCTCAGCACTGACCCTCTCTCTCTCAGCCATGACCCTCTCTCAGCACTGACCCCCTCTCTCACCACTGACCCTCTCAGCACTGACCCTCTCTCTCAGCACTGACCATCTATCTCAGCACTGACCCTCTCTCTCAGCACTGACCCTCTCTCAGCACTGACACTCTCTCAGCACTGACCCCCTCTCTCAGCACTGACCCTCTCTCTCAGCACTGACCCTGTCTCACAGCACTGACCCTCTCTCAGCACTGACCCTCTCTCTCAGCACTGACCCTCTCTCAGCACTGACCCTCTCTCTCAGCACTGACCCTCTTCTCAGCACTGACCCTCTCTCAGCACTGACCCTCTCTCTCAGCACTGACCCTCTCTCTCAGCACTGACCATCTCTCTCTCAGCACTGACCCTCTCTCAGCACTGACCCCCTCTCTCAGCACTGACCCTCTCTCTCAGCACTGACCCCCTCTCTCAGCACTGACCCTCTCTCTCAGCAATGACCCTCTCTCAGCACTGACCCTCTCTCAGCACTGACCCTCTCTCTCTCAGCCATGACCCTCTATCAGCACTGACCCCCTCTCTCAGCACTGAACCTCTCTCAGCACTGACCCTCTCTCTCAGCACTGACCCCCTCTCTCAGCACTGACCTTCTATCTCAGCTCTGACCTTCTCTCTCAGCACTTACCCTCTCTCAGCACTGACCCTCTCTCAGCACTGACCCTCTCTCAGCACTGAACCACTCTCTCAGCACTGACCCTCTCTCTCAGCACTGACCCTCTCTCAGCACTGACCCTCTCTCTCAGCACTGACCCTCTCTCAGCACTGACCCTCTCTCTCAGCGCTGACCCCCTCTCTCAGCACTGACCCTCTCTCTCAGCACTGACCCTCTCTCTCAGCACTGATCCTCTCTCAGCACTGACCCTCTCTCTCAGCACTGACCCTCTCTCAGCACTGACCCTCTATCAGCACTGACCCTCTCTCTCAGCACTGATCCTCTCTCTCAGCACTGACCCTCTCTCTCAGCACTGACCCCCTCTCTCAGCACTGACCCCCTCTCTCAGCACTGACCCTCTCTCAGCACTGACACTCTCTCAGCACTGACCTCCTCTCTCAGCACTGACCCTCTCTCTCAACACTGACCCTCTCTCTCAGCACTGACCCTCTCTCTCAGCACTGACCCCCTCTCTCAGCACTGACCCTCTCTCTCAGCACTGACCCCCTCTCTCAGCACTGAAACCTCTCTCTCAGCACTGACCCTCTCTCTCAGCACTGAACCTCGCTCTCAGCACTGACCCTCTCTCTCAGCACAGACCTTCTCTCAGCACTGACCCACTCTCTCAGCACTGACCCCCTCTCTCAGCACTGACCCTCTCTCAGCACTGACCCTCTCTCTCAGCACTGACCCTTACTCTCAGCACTGACCCTCTCTCTCATCACTGACCCTCTCTCTCAGCACTGACACCTTCTGTCAGCACTGACCCTCTCTCTCAGCACTGACCCCCTCTCTCAGCACTTACCCCCTCTCTCAGCACTGACCCACTCTCTCAGCACTGACCCTCTCTCAGCACTGACCCCCTCTCTCAGCACTGACCCTCTCTCTCAGCACTGACCCTCTCTCGCAGCACTGGCCCTCTTTCTCAGCACTGACCCTCTCTCAGCACTGACCCTCTCTCTCAGCACTGACCCTCTCTCTCAGCACTGACCCTCTCTCTCAGCACTGGCCCTCTTTCTCAGCACTGACCCTCTCTCAGCACTGACCCTCTCTCTCAGCACTGACCCTCTTTCTCAGCACTGACCCCCTCTCTCAGCACTGACCCTCTCTCTCAGCACTGACCCTCTCTCTCAGCACTGACCCCCTCTCAGCACTGACCCTCACTCTCAGCACTGACCCTCTCTCAGCACTGACCCTCTCTCAGCACTGACCCTCTCTCTCTCAGCACTGACCCTCTCTCAGCACTGACCCTCTCCCTCAGCACTGACCCTGTCTCTCAGCACTGACCCCCTCTCTCAGCACTGACCCTCTCTCTCATCACTGACCCCCTCTCTCAGCACTGACCCTCTCTCTCAGCACTGACCCTCTCTCTCAGCATTGACCCTCTCTCTCAGCACTGACCCTCTTTCTCAGCACTGACCCTCTCTCAGCACTGACCCTCTCTCTCAGCACTGACCCTCTTTCTCAGCACTGACCCCCTCTCTCAGCACTGACCCTCTCTCTCAGCACTGACCCTCTCTCTCAGCACTGACCCCCTCTCAGCACTGACCCTCACTCTCAGCACTGACACTCTCTCAGCACTGACCCTCTCTCAGCACTGACCCTCTCTCTCTCAGCACTGACCCTCTCTCAGCACTGACCCTCTCTCTCAGCACTGACCCTCTCTCTCAGCACTGACCCCCTCTCTCAGCACTGACCCTCTCTCAGCACTGACCCTCTCTCTCTCAGCCATGACCCTCTCTCAGCACTGACCCCCTCTCTCACCACTGACCCTCTCAGCACTGACCCTCTCTCTCAGCACTGACCATCTATCTCAGCACCTAACCTCTCTCTCAGCACTGACCGTCTCACAGCACTGAACCTCTCTCTGCACTGACCCTCTCTCTCAGCACTGACCCTCTCTCTCAGCACTGACCCTCTCTCACAGCACTGACCCTCTCTCTCAGCACTGACCCTCTCTCTCATCACTGACCCCCTCTCTCAGCACTGACCCTCTCTCTCAGCACTGACCCTCTCTCTCAGCACTGACCCTCTCTCTCAGCACTGACCCTCTTTCTCAGCACTGATCCTCTCTCAGCACTGACCCTCTCTCTCAGCACTGACCCTCTTTCTCAGCACTGACCCCCTCTCTCAGCACTGACCCTGTCTCTCAGCACTGACCCTCTCTCTCAGCACTGACCCCCTCTCAGCACTGACCCTCACTCTCAGCACTGACCCTCTCTCAGCACTGACCCTCTCTCAGCACTGACCCTCTCTCTCTCAGCACTGACCCTCTCTCAGCACTGACCCTCTCTCTCAGCACTGAACCTCTCTCTCAGCACTGACCCCCTCTCTCAGCACTGACCCTCTCTCTCAGCACTGACCCTCTCTCTCAGCACTGACCATCTCTCTCTCAGCACTGACCATCTCTCAGCACTGACCCTCTCTCTCAGCACTGACCCTCTCTCTCAGCCCTGACCCACTCTCTCAGCACTGACCCTCTCTCACAGCACTGACCCTCTCTCAGCACTGACCCTCTCTCTCAGCACTGACCCCCTCTCTCAGCACTGACCCTCTCTCTCAGCACTGACCCTCTCTCAGCACCTACCCTCTCTCTCAGCACTGACCGTCTCACAGCACTGACCCTCTGCCTGCACTGACCCTCTCTCTCAGCACTGACCCTCTCTCAGCACTGACCCTCTCTCTCAGCACTGACCCTCTCTCTCATCACTGACCCCTCTCTCAGCACTGACCCTCTCTCTCAGCACTGACCCTCTCTCTCAGCACTGACCCTCTCTCTCAGCACTGACCCTCTTTCTCAGCACTGACCCTCTCTCAGCACTGACCCTCTCTCTCAGCACTGACCCTCTTTCTCAGCACTGACCCCCTCTCTCAGCACTGACCCTCTCTCTCAGCACTGACCTTCTCTCAGCACTGACCCACTCTCTCAGCAGTGACCCCCTCTCTCAGCACTGACCCTCTCTCAGCACTGACCCTCTCTCTCAGCACTGACCCTTACTCTCAGCACTGACCCTCTCTCTCAGCACTGACCCTCTCTCAGCACTGAAACTCTCTCATCACTGACCCTCTCTCTCAGCACTGACACCTTCTCTCAGCACTGACCCTCTCTCTCAGCACTGACCCCCTCTCTCAGCACTTACCCCCTCTCTCAGCACTGACCCACTGTCTCAGCACTGACCCTCTCTCAGCACTGACCCCCTCTCTCAGCACTGACCCTCTCCATCAGCACTGACCCTCTCTCTCAGCACTGACCCTCTTTCTCAGCACTGACCCCCTCTCTCAGCACTGACCCTCTCTCTCAGCACTAACCCTCTCTCTCAGCACTGACCCCCTCTCAGCACTGACCCTCACTCTCAGCACTGACCCTCTCTCAGCACTGACCCTCTCTCTCAGCACTGACCCTCTCTCTCAGCCCTGACCCACCCTCTCAGCACTGACCCTCTCTCACAGCACTGACCCTCTCTCAGCACTGACCCTCTCTCTCAGCACTGACCCTCTCTCTCAGCCCTGACCCACTCTCTCAGCACTGACCCTCTCTCACAGCACTGACCCTCTCTCAGCACTGACCCTCTCTCTCAGCACTGACCCCCTCTCTCAGCACTGACCCTCTCTCTCAGCACTGACCCTCTCTCAGCAACTACCCTCTCTCTCAGCACTGACAGTCTCACAGCACTGACCCTCTGCCTGCACTGACCCTCTCTCTCAGCACTGACCCTCTCTCAGCACTGACCCTCTCTCTCAGCACTGACCCTCTCTCTCATCACTGACCCCTCTCTCAGCACTGACCCTCTCTCTCAGCACTGACCCTCTCTCTCAGCACTGACCCTCTCTCTCAGCACTGACCCTCTTTCTCAGCACTGACCCTCTCTCAGCACTGACCCTCTCTCTCAGCACTGACCCTCTTTCTCAGCACTGACCCCCTCTCTCAGCACTGACCCTCTCTCTCAGCACTGACCTTCTCTCAGCACTGACCCACTCTCTCAGCAGTGACCCCCTCTCTCAGCACTGACCCTCTCTCAGCACTGACCCTCTCTCTCAGCACTGAACCTTACTCTCAGCACTGACCCTCTCTCTCAGCACTGACCCTCTCTCAGCACTGAAACTCTCTCATCACTGACCCTCTCTCTCAGCACTGACACCTTCTCTCAGCACTGACCCTCTCTCTCAGCACTGACCCCCTCTCTCAGCACTTACCCCCTCTCTCAGCACTGACCCACTCTCTCAGCACTGACCCTCTCTCAGCACTGACCCCCTCTCTCAGCACTGACCCTCTCCATCAGCACTGACCCTCTCTCTCAGCACTGACCCTCTTTCTCAGCACTGACCCCCTCTCTCAGCACTGACCCTCTCTCTCAGCACTAACCCTCTCTCTCAGCACTGACCCCCTCTCAGCACTGACCCTCACTCTCAGCACTGACCCTCTCTCAGCACTGACCCTCTCTCTCAGCACTGACCCTCTCTCTCAGCCCTGACCCACCCTCTCAGCACTGACCCTCTCTCACAGCACTGACCCTCTCTCAGCACTGACCCTCTCTCTCAGCACTGACCCCCTCTCTCAGCACTGACCCTCTCTCTCAGCACTGACCCTCTCTCAGCACCTACCCTCTCTCTCAGCACTGACCGTCTCACAGCACTGACCCTCTGCCTGCACTGACCCTCTCTCAGCACTGAACCTCTCTCTCAGCACTGACCCTTTCTCTCAGCACTGACCCCCTCTCACAGCACTGACCCTCTCTCTCAGCACTGACCCTATCTCAGCACTGACCCTCTCTCTCAGCACTGACCCTCTCTCTCAGCACTGACCCCCTCTCTCAGCACTGACCCTCTCTCAGCACTGACCCCCTCACTCAGCACTCACGCTCTCTCAGCACTGACCCAATCTCTCAGCACTGACCCTCTCTCTCAGCACTGATCCCCTCTCTCAGCACTGACCATCTCTCTCAGCACTGAACCTCGCTCTCAGCACTGACCATCTCTCTCAGCACTGACCCTCTCTCAGCACTGACCCTCTCTCTTAGCAATGACACTCTCTCTCAGCACTGACCCCCTCTCTCAGCACTGACCATCTCTCTCAGCACTGACCCTCTCTCTCAGCACTGACCCTCTCTCTCAGCACTGACCCTCTCTCTCAGCACTGACCCCCTCTCTCAGCACTGACCCTCTCTCTCAGCACTGACCCTCTCTCCCAGCACTGACCCTCACTCTCAGCACTGACCCTCTCTCAGCACTGACCCACTCTCAGCACTGACCCTCTCTCTCTGCAATGACCCTCTCTCTCACCACTGACCCTCTCTCAGCACTGACCCTCTCTCTCAGCACTGACCCTCTCTCTCAGCACTGACCCTCTGTCTCAGCACTGACCCTCTCTCAGCACTGACCCCCTCTCTCAGCACTGACCCTCTCTCTCAGCACTGACCCTCTCTCTCAGCACTGACCCTCTCTCTCAGCACTGAACCTGTCTCTCAGCACTGACCCTCTCTCTCAGCACTGACCCCCTCTCAGCACTGACCCTCACTCTCAGCACTGACCCTCTCTCAGCACTGACCCTCTCTCAGCACTGACCCCCTCTCTCAGCACTGACCCTCTCTCTCAGCACTGACCCCCTCTCTCAGCACTGACCCTCTCTCTCAGCAATGACCCTCTCTCAGCACTGACCCTCTCTCAGCACTGACCCTCTCTCTCTCAGCCATGACCCTCTCTCAGCACTGACCCCCTCTCTCACCACTGACCCTCTCAGCACTGACCCTCTCTCTCAGCACTGACCATCTATCTCAGCACTGACCCTCTCTCTCAGCACTGACCCTCTCTCAGCACTGACCCTCTCTCAGCACTGACCCCCTCTCTCAGCACTGACCCTCTCTCTCAGCACTGACCCTGTCTCACAGCACTGACCCTCTCTCAGCACTGACCCTCTCTCAGCACTGACCCTCTCTCAGCACTGACCCTCTCTCTCAGCACTGACCCTCTCTCAGCACTGACCCTCTCTCTCAGCACTGACCCTCTCTCTCAGCACTGACCATCTCTCTCTCTGCACTGACCCTCTCTCAGCACTGACCCCCTCTCTCAGCACTGACCCTCTCTCTCAGCACTGACCCCCTCTCTCAGCACTGACCCTCTCTCTCAGCAATGACCCTCTCTCAGCACTGACCCTCTCTCAGCACTGACCCTCTCTCTCTCAGCCATGACCCTCTCTCAGCCCTGACCCCCTCTCTCACCACTGACCCTCTCAGCACTGACCCTCTCTCTCAGCACTGACCATCTATCTCAGCACTGACCCTCTCTCTCAGCACTGAACCTCTCTCAGCACTGACCCTCTCTCAGCACTGACCCCCTCTCTCAGCACTGACCCTCTCTCTCAGCACTGACCCTGTCTCACAGCACAGACCCTCTCTCAGCACTGACCCTCTCTCTCAGCACTGACCCTCTCTCAGCACTGACCCTCTCTCCCAGCACTGACCCTCTCTCTCAGCACTGACCCTGTCTCACAGCACTGACCCTCTCTCAGCACTGACCCTCTCTCTCAGCACTGACCCTCTCTCAGCACTGACCCTCTCTCACAGCACTGACCTTCTCTCTCAGCACTGACCATCTCTCTCAGCACTGACCCTCTCTCTCTGCACTGACCCTCTCTCTCAGCACTGACCCTCTCTCAGCACTGACCCCTTCTCTCAGCACTGACCCTCTCTCAGCACTGACCCTCTCTCAGCACTGACCCCCTCTCTCAGCACTGACCCTCTCTCAGCACTGACCCTCTCTCAGCACTGATGCCCTCTCTCAGCACTGACACTCTCTCTCAGCACTGACCCTCTATCAGCACTGACCCTCTCTCTCAGCACTGACCATCTCTCTCAGCACTGACCCTCTCTCTCAGCACTGAACCCCTCTCTCAGCACTGTCCCTCTCTCAGCACTGACCCCCTCTCTCAGCACTGACCCTCTCTCAGCACTGACCCCCTCTCTCAGCACTGACCCTCTCTCTCAACACTGACCCTCTCTCTCAGCACTGACCCCCTCTCTCAGCACTGACCCTCTCTCAGCACTGACCCTCTCTCTCAGCACTGACCCCCTCTCTCAGCACTGACCTTCTCTCTCAGCACTGACCCCCTCTCTCAGCACTTACCCTCTCTCAGCACTGACCCTCTCTCAGCACTGCCCCTCTATCTCAGCACTGACCCTCTCTCTGCACTGAACCCCTCTCTCAGCACTGACCCTCTCTCTCAGCACTGACCCTCTCTCAGCACTGACCCTCTCTCTCAGCACTGACCCTCTCTCAGCACTGACCCTCTCTCTCAGCGGTGACCCTCTCTCTCAGCACTGATCCTCTCTCAGCACTGACCCTCTCTCTCAGCTCTGACCCTCTCTCAGCACTGACCCTCTCTCTCAGCACTGATCCTCTCTCTCAGCACTGACCCTCTTTCTCAGCACTGACCCCCTCTCTCAGCACTGACCCCCTCTCTCAGCACTGACCCTCTCTCACCACTGACCCTCTCTCAGCACTGACCCCCTCTCTCAGCACTGACCCTCTCTCTCAGCACTGACCCTCTCTCTCAGCACTGACCCTCTCTCTCAGCACTGACCCCCTCTCTCAGCACTGACCCTCTCTCTCAGCACTGACCCCCTCTCTCAGCACTGACCCTCTCTCAGCACTGACCTCCTCTCTCAGCACTGACCCTCTCTCTCAGCACTGACACTCTCTCTCAGCACTGAACCTCTCTCTCAGCACTGACCCTCTCTCTCAGCACTGACCTTCTCTCAGCACTGACCCTCTCTCTCAGCACTGACCCCCTCTCTCAGCACTGACCTCCTCTCTCAGCACTGACCCTCTCTCAGCACTGACCCTCTCTCTCAGCACTGACCCTTACTCTCAGCACTGACCCTCTCTCTCAGCACTGACCCTCTCTCTCAGCACTGACCCCCTCTCTCAGCACTGACCCTCTCTCAGCACTGACCCCCTCACTCAGCACTCACGCTCTCTCAGCACTGACCCAATCTCTCAGCACTGACCCTCTCTCTCAGCACTGATCCCCTCTCTCAGCACTGACCATCTCTCTCAGCACTGAACCTCGCTCTCAGCACTGACCATCTCTCTCAGCACTGACCCTCTCTCAGCACTGACCCTCTCTCTTAGCACTGACACTCTCTCTCAGCACTGACCCCCTCTCTCAGCACTGACCATCTCTCTCAGCACTGACCCTCTCTCTCAGCACTGACCCTCTCTCTCAGCACTGACCCTCTCTCTCAGCACTGACCCCCTCTCTCAGCACTGACCCTCTCTCTCAGCACTGACCCTCTCTCTCAGCACTGACCCTCACTCTCAGCACTGACCCTCTCTCAGCACTGACCCTCTCTCAGCACTGACCCTCTCTCTCTGCAATGACCCTCTCTCTCAGCTCTGACCCTCTCTCAGCACTGACCCTCTCTCTCAGCACTGACCCTCTCTCTCAGCACTGACCCTCTGTCTCAGCACTGACCCTCTCTCAGCACTGACCCCCTCTCTCAGCACTGACCCTCTCTCTCAGCACTGACCCTCTCTCTCAGCACTGAACCTGTCTCTCAGCACTGACCCTCTCTCTCAGCACTGACCCCCTCTCAGCACTGACCCTCACTCTCAGCACTGACCCTCTCTCAGCACTGACCCTCTCTCAGCACTGACCCCCTCTCTCAGCACTGACCCTCTCTCTCAGCACTGACCCCCTCTCTCAGCACTGACCCTCTCTCTCAGCAATGACCCTCTCTCAGCACTGACCCTCTCTCAGCACTGACCCTCTCTCTCTCAGCCATGACCCTCTCTCAGCACTGACCCCCTCTCTCACCACTGACCCTCTCAGCACTGACCCTCTCTCTCAGCACTGACCATCTAACTCAGCACTGACCCTCTCTCTCAGCACTGACCCTCTCTCAGCACTGACCCTCTCTCAGCACTGACCCCCTCTCTCAGCACTGACCCTCTCTCTCAGCACTGACCCTGTCTCACAGCACTGACCCTCTCTCAGCACTGACCCTCTCTCAGCACTGACCCTCTCTCAGCACTGACCCTCTCTCTCAGCACTGACCCTCTCTCTCAGCACTGACCCTCTCTCAGCACTGACCCTCTCTCTCAGCACTGACCCTCTCTCTCAGCACTGACCATCTCTCTCTCTGCACTGACCCTCTCTCAGCACTGACCCCCTCTCTCAGCACTGACCCTCTCTCTCAGCACTGACCCCCTCTCTCAGCACTGACCCTCTCTCTCAGCAATGACCCTCTCTCAGCACTGACCCTCTCTCAGCACTGACCCTCTCTCTCTCAGCCATGACCCTCTCTCAGCACTGACCCCCTCTCTCACCACTGACCCTCTCAGCACTGACCCTCTCTCTCAGCACTGACCATCTATCTCAGCACTGACCCTCTCTCTCAGCACTGAACCTCTCTCAGCAATGACCCTCTCTCAGCACTGACCCCCTCTCTCAGCACTGACCCTCTCTCTCAGCACTGACCCTGTCTCACAGCACTGACCCTCTCTCAGCACTGACCCTCTCTCTCAGCACTGACCCTCTCTCAGCACTGACCCTCTCTCCCAGCACTGACCCTCTCTCTCAGCACTGACCCTCTCTCAGCACTGACCCTCTCTCACAGCACTGACCTTCTCTCTCAGCACTGACCATCTCTCTCAGCACTGACCCTCTCTCTCTGCACTGACCCTCTCTCTCAGCACTGACCCTCTCTCAGCACTGACCCCTTCTCTCAGCACTGACCCTCTCTCAGCACTGACCCTCTCTCAGCACTGACCCCCTCTCTCAGCACTGACCCTCTCTCAGCACTGACCCTCTCTCAGCACTGATGCCCTCTCTCAGCACTGACACTCTCTCTCAGCACTGACCCTCTATCAGCACTGACCCTCTCTCTCAGCACTGACCATCTCTCTCAGCACTGACCCTCTCTCTCAGCACTGAACCCCTCTCTCAGCACTGTCCCTCTCTCAGCACTGACCCCCTCTCTCAGCACTGACCCTCTCTCAGCACTGACCCCCTCTCTCAGCACTGACCCTCTCTCTCAACACTGACCCTCTCTCTCAGCACTGACCCCCTCTCTCAGCACTGACCCTCTCTCAGCACTGATCCTCTCTCTCAGCACTGACCCCCTCTCTCAGCACTGACCTTCTCTCTCAGCACTGACCCCCTCTCTCAGCACTTACCCTCTCTCAGCACTGACCCTCTCTCAGCACTGCCCCTCTATCTCAGCACTGACCCTCTCTCAGCACTGAACCCCTCTCTCAGCACTGACCCTCTCTCTCAGCACTGACCCTCTTTCAGCACTGACCCTCTCTCTCAGCACTGACCCTCTCTCAGCACTGACCCTCTCTCTCAGCGGTGACCCTCTCTCTCAGCACTGATCCTCTCTCAGCACTGACCCTCTCTCTCAGCTCTGACCCTCTCTCAGCACTGACCCTCTCTCTCAGCACTGATCCTCTCTCTCAGCACTGACCCTCTTTCTCAGCACTGACCCCCTCTCTCAGCACTGACCCCCTCTCTCAGCACTGACCCTCTCTCACCACTGACCCTCTCTCAGCACTGACCCCCTCTCTCAGCACTGACCCTCTCTCTCAGCACTGACCCTCTCTCTCAGCACTGACCCTCTCTCTCAGCACTGACCCCCTCTCTCAGCACTGACCCTCTCTCTCAGCACTGACCCCCTCTCTCAGCACTGACCCTCTCTCAGCACTGACCTCCTCTCTCAGCACTGACCCTCTCTCTCAGCACTGACCCTCTCTCTCAGCACTGAACCTCTCTCTCAGCACTGACCCTCTCTCTCAGCACTGACCTTCTCTCAGCACTGACCCTCTCTCTCAGCACTGACCCCCTCTCTCAGCACTGACCTCCTCTCTCAGCACTGACCCTCTCTCAGCACTGACCCTCTCTCTCAGCACTGACCCTTACTCTCAGCACTGACCCTCTCTCTCAGCACTGACCCTCTCTCAGCACTGAAACTCTCACATCACTGACCCTCTCTCTCAGCACTGACCCCTTCTCTCAGCACTGACCCTCTCTCTCAGCACTGACCCCCTCTCTCAGCACTTACCCCCTCTCTCAGCACTTACCCCCTCTCTCAGCACTGACCCTCTCTCAGCACTGACTCCCTCTCTCAGCACTGACCCTCTCCATCAGCACTGACCCTCTCTCTCAGCACTGACCCTCTCTCTCAGCACTGACCCCCTCTCTCAGCACTGACCCTCTTTCTCAGCACTGACCCTCTCTCAGCACTGACCTTCTCTCTCAGCACTGACCCCCTCTCACAGCACTGACCCTCTCTCTCAGCACTGACCCCCTCTCTCAGCACTGACCCCCTCTCTCAGCACTGACCCTCTCTCAGCACTGACCCTCTCTCTCAGCACTGACCCTTTCTCTCAGCACTGACTTTCTCTCTCAGCACTGACCCCCTCTCTCAGCACTCACGCTCTCTCAGCACTGACCCAATCTCTCAGCATTGACCCTCTCTCTCAGCACTGACCCCCTCTCTCAGCACTGACTATCTCTCTCAGCACTGACCCTCTCTCTCAGCACTGACCCTCTCTCTCAGCACTGACCCTCTCTCAGCACTGACCCTCTCTCTTAGCACTGACCCTCTCTCTCAGCACTGACCCCCTCTCTCAGCACTGACCATCTCTCTCAGCACTGACCCTCTCTCTCACCACTGACCCTCTCTCTCAGCACTGACCCTCTCTCTCAGCACTGACCCCCTCTCTCAGCACTGACCGTCTCTCTCAGCACTGACCCTCTCTCTCAGCACTGACCCTCACTCTCAGCACTGACCCTCTCTCAGCACTGACCCTCTCTCAGCACTGACCCTGTCTCTCTGCATTTCCCTCTCTCTCAGCACTGACCCTCTCTCAGCACTGACCCTCTCTCTCAGCACTGACCCTCTCTCTCAGCACTGACCCTCTCTCAGCACTGACTCTCTCTCTCAGCACTGACCCCCTCTCTCAGCACTGACCCTCTCTCTCAGCACTGATCCCCTCTCTCAGCACTGACCCTCTCTCTCAGCACTAACCCTCTCTCTCAGCACTGACCCTCTCTCTCAGCACTGACCCTCTCTCTCAGCACTGAACCTGTCTCTCAGCACTGACCTCTCTCTCAGCACTGACCCCCTCTCTCAGCACTGACCCCCTCTCTCAGCACTGACCCCCTCTCTCAGCATTGACCATCTCACTTGGCATTGACCCTCTCTATTGGCACTGGCCATCTCTCACTTAGCACTGACCCTCACTCTCTACACTGACCCTCTCTCTCGGCATTGAATCTCTCACTTGGTACTGACCATCTCTCAATAGCACTGACCATCTCTCTCAGCACTGACCCCCTCTCTCAGCACTGACCCTCTCTCTCAGCACTGACCCTCTCTCTCAGCACTGACCCTCTCTCTCAGCACTGACCCCCTCTCTCAGCACTGACCCTCTCTCACAGCACTGACCCTCTCTCAGCACTGACCCTCTCTCTCATCACTGACCCCCTCTCTCAGCACTGACCCTCTCTCTCAGCACTGACCCTCTCTCAGCACTGACCCTCTCTCTCAGCACTGACCCTCTCTCTCAGCACTGACCATCTCTCTCAGCACTGACCCTCTCTCTCAGCACTGACCCTCTCTCTCAGCACTGACCCCCTCTCTCAGCACTGACCCCCTCTCAGCACTGACTTTCTCTCTCAGCACTGACCCTTTCTCAGCACTTACCCTCTCTCTCAGCACTGACCCTCTCTCAGCACTGACCCCTTCTCTCAGCACTGACCCTCTCTCAGCACTGACCCTCTCTCAGCACTGACCCACTCTCTCAGCACTGACCCTCTCTCAGCACTGACCCTCTGTCAGCACTGACGCCCTCTCTCAGCACTGACACTCTCTCTCAGCACTGACCCTCTATCAGCACTGACCCTCTCTCTCAGCACTGACCATCTCTCTCAGCACTGACCCTCTCTCTCAGCACTGACCCCCTCTCTCAGCACTGTCCTTCTCTCAGCACTGACCCCCTCTCTCAGCACTGACCCTCTCTCAGCACTCACCCCCTCTCTCAGCACTGACCCTCTCTCTCAGCACTGATCCTCTCTCTCAGCACTGACCCCCTCTCTCAGCAATGACCCTCTCTCAGCACTGACCCTCTCTCTCAGCACTGACCCCCTCTCTCAGCACTGACCTTCTCTCTCAGCACTGACCTTCTCTCTCAGCACATACCCTCTCTCAGCACTGACCCTCTCTCAGCACTGCCCCTCTCTCTCAGCACTGACGCTCTCTCTCAGCACTGACCCCCTCTCTCAGCACTGACCCTCTCTCTCAGCACTGACCCTCTCTCTCAGCACTGACCCTCTCTCTCAGCACTGACCCTCTCTCAGCACTGAACCTCTCTCTCAGCACTGACCCTCTTTCAGCACTGACCCTCTCTCAGCACTGACCCTCTCTCTCAGCACTGACCCTCTCTCTCAGCACTGACCCTCTCTCTCAGCACTGACCCTCTCTCAGCACTGACCCGCTCTCTCAGCACTGACCCTCTCACAGCACTGACCCTCTCTCAGCACTGACCCTCTCTCAGCACTGACCCTGTCTCAGCACTGACCCTCTCTCTCAGCACTGACCCTCTCTCTCAGCACTGAACCTCTCTCTCAGCACTGACCCCCTCTCTCAGCACTGACCCTCTCTCTCAGCACTGACCCCCTCTCTCAGCACTGACCCTCTCTCAGCACTGACCCTCTCTCTCAGCACTGACCCTCTCTCTCAGCACTGACCCTCTCTCAGCACTGACCCTCTCTCTCTGCACAGACCCTCTCTCAGCACTGACCCTCTCTCTCAGCACTGACCCTAACTCTCAGCACTGACCCCGTCTCAGCACTGACCCTCTCTCAGCACTGACCCTCTCTCAGCACTGACCCTCTCTCTCAGCACTGACCCCCTCTCTCAGCACTGACCCTCTCTCAGCACTGACCCTCTCTCTCAGCCCTGACACTCTCTCTCAGCACTGACCATCTCTCTCAGCACTGACCCCCTCTCTCATCACTGACCCTCTGTCTCAGCACTGACCCTCTCTCTCAGCACTGACCCTCTCTCTCAGCACTGACCCCCTCTCTCAGCACTGACCCTCTCTCTCAGCCCTGACCCTCTCTCAGCACCTACCCTCTCTCTCAGCACTGACCCTCTCTCAGCACTGACCCCCTCTCTCAGCACTGACCCTCTCTCTCAGCACTGACCCTCTTTCAGCACTGACCCTCTCTCTCAGCACTGACCCTCTCTCAGCACTGACCCTCTCTATCAGCACTGACCCTCTCTCTCAGCACTGACCCTCTTTCAGCACTGACCCTCTCTCTCAGCACTGACACTCTCTCTCATCACTGACACCCTCTCTCAGCACTGACCCTCTCTCTCAGCACTGACCCTCTCTCTCAGCACTGACCCTCTCTCTCAGCACTGACCCTCTCTCTCAGCACTGACCCTCTTTCTCAGCACTGACCCCCTCTCTCAGCACTGACCCTCTCTCTCAGCACTGACCCTCTTTCTCAGCACTGACCCCCTCTCTCAGCACTGACCCTCTCTCTCAGCACTGACCCTCTCTCTCAGCACTGACCCTCTCTCTCAGCACTGACCCCCTCTCTCAGCACTGACCCTCTCTCTCAGCACTGACCCTCTCTCAGCACTGACCCTCTCTCAGCACTGACCCTCTCTCTCTCAGCACTGACCCTCTCTCTCAGCACTGACCCCCTCTCTCAGCACTGACCCTCTCTCTCAGCACTGACCCTCTCTCAGCACTGACCCTCTCTCAGCACTGACCCTCTCTCTCTCAGCACTGACCCTCTCTCAGCACTGACCCCCTCTCTCAGCACTGACCCTCTCTCTAAGCACTGACCCTCTCTCTCAGCACTGACCATCTATCTCAGCACTGACCCTCTCTCTCAGCACTGACCATCTCTCAGCACTGACCCTCTCTCAGCACTCACCCCCTCTCTCAGCACTGACCCTCTCTCTCAGCACTGACCCTCTCTCTCAGCACTGACCCTCTCTCTCAGCACTGACCCTCTCTCAGCACTGACCCTCTCTCTCATCACTGACCCTCTCTCTCAGCACTGACCATCTATCTCAGCACTGACCCTCTCTCTCAGCACTGACCATCTCTCAGCACTGACCCTCTCTCAGCACTCACCCCCTCTCTCAGCACTGACCCTCTCTCTCAGCACTGACCCTCTCTCTCAGCACTGACCCTCTCTCAGCACTGACCCTCTCTCTCAGCACTGACCCTCTCTCTCAGCACTGACCCTCTCTCAGCACTGACCCTCTCTCTCAGCACTGACCCTCTCTCTCAGCACTGACCGTCTCTCTCAGCACTGACCCTCTCTCTCAGCACTGACCCTCTCTCTCAGCACTGACCATCTCTCTTAGCACTGACTCTCTCTCTCAGCACTGACCCCCTCTCTCAGCACTGACCCCCTCTCAGCACTGACCCTCTCTCAGCACTGACCCTTTCTCTCAGCACTGACCCTCTCTCAGCACTGACCCCTTCTCTCAGCACTGACCCTCTCTCAGCACTGACCCTCTATCAGCACTGACCCTCTCTCTCAGCACTGACCATCTCTCTCAGCACTGACCCTCTCTCTCAGCACTGACCCCCTCTCTCAGCACTGACCCTCTCTCAGCACTGACCCCCTCTCTCAGCACTGACCCTCTCTCAGCACTGACCCCCTCTCTCAGCACTGACCCTCTCTCTCAGCACTGACCCTCTCTCTCAGCACTGACCCTCTCTCTCAGCACTGACCCTCTCTCAGCACTGACCCCCTCTCTCAGCACTGACCCTCTCTATCAGCACTGACCCTCTCTCTCAGCACTGACCCTCTCTCTCAGCACTGACCCCCTCTCTCAGCTTGACCCTCTCTCAGCACTGACCCTCTCTCTCAGCACTGACCCTCTCTCAGCACTGACCCCCTCTCTCAGCACTGACCCTCTCTCTCAGCACTGACCCCCTCTCTCATCACTGACCCCCTCTCTCAGCACTGACCCTCTCTCAGCACTGACCCTGTTTCTCAGCACTGACCCTCTCTCAGCACTGACCCTCTCTCTCAGCGCTGACCCCCTCTCTCAGCACTGACCCTCTCTCTCAGCACTGACCCCCTCTCTCAGCACTGACCCTCTCTCAGCACTGACCCTCTCTCTCAGCACTCACCCTCTCTCAGCACTGACCCTCTCTCAGCACTGACCCTCTCTCTCAGCACTGACCCTCTCTCTCAGCACTGACCCTCTCTCTCAGCACTGACCCTCTCTCTCAGCACTGACCCTCTCTCTCAGCACTGACCCTCTCTCAGCACTGACCCTCTCTCTCATCACTGACCCTCTCTCTCAGCACTGACCCTCTCTCTCATCACTGACCCTCTCTCTCAGCACTGACCCTCTCTCAGCACTGACCCCCTCTCTCAGCACTGACCCTCTCTCAGCACTGACCCTCTCTCTCAGCACTGACCCTCTCTCTCTGCACTGACCCTCTCTCTCAGCACTGACCCTCTCTCTCAGCACTGACCCTCTCTCCCAGCACTGACCACCTCTCTCAGCACTGACCCTCTCTCTCAGCACTGACCCTCTCTCTCAGCTCTTTCCCTCTCTCTCAGCACTGACCCTCTCTCTCTCAGCACTGACCCTCTCTCTCAGCACTGACCCCCTCTCTCAGCACTGACCCTCTCTCAGCACTGACCCTCTCTCTCAGCACTCACCCTCTCTCAGCACTCACCCTCTCTCAGCACTGACCCTCTCTCTCAGCACTGACCCTCTCTCTCAGCACTGACCCTCTCTCTCAGCACTGACCCTCTCTCAGCACTGACCCTCTCTCTCATCACTGACCCTCTCTCTCAGCACTGACCCTCTCTCTCATCACTGACCCTCTCTCTCAGCACTGACCCTCTCTCAGCACTGACCCCCTCTCTCAGCACTGACCCTCTCTCAGCACTGACCCTCTCTCTCAGCACTGACCCTCTCTCTCTGCACTGACCCTCTCTCTCAGCACTGACCCTCTCTCTCAGCACTGACCCTCTCTCCCAGCACTGACCACCTCTCTCAGCACTGACCCTCTCTCTCAGCACTGACCCTCTCTCTCAGCTCTTTCCCTCTCTCTCAGCACTGACCCTCTCTCTCTCAGCACTGACCCCCTCTCTCAGCACTGACCCTCTCTCTCAGCACTGACCCCCTCTCTCAGCACTGACCCTCTCTCTCAGCACTGACCCTCTCTCTCAGCACTGACCCTCTCTCTCAGCACTGACCCCCTCTCTTAGCGCTGACCCTCTCTCAGCACTGACCCTCTCTCAGCACTGACCCTCTCTCTCAGCACTGACCCCCTCTCTCAGCACTGACCCCCTCTCTCAGCACTGACCCTCTCTCTCAGCACTGACCCTCTCTCTCAGCACTGACCCTCTCTCTCAGCACTGAACCTGTCTCTCAGCGCTTACCCTCTCTCTCAGCACTGACCCCCTCTCTTAGCGCTGACCCTCTCTCAGCACTGACCCTCTCTCAGCAGTGACCCTCTCTCTCAGCACTGACCCTCTCTCTCAGCACTGACCCTCTCTCAGCACTGACCCTCTCTCAGCACTGACCCTCTCTCTCAGCACTGACCCTCTCTCTCAGCACTGACCCCCTCTCTCAGCACTGACCCCCTCTCTCAGCACTGACCCTCTCTCTCAGCACTGACCCCCTCTCTCAGCACTGGCCCCCTCTCTCAGCACTGACCATCTCACTTGGCATTGACCCTCTCTATTGGCACTGGCCATCTCTCACTTAGCACTGACCCTCTCTCTCATCACTGACCCTCTCTCTCAGCACTGACCCTCTCTCAGCACTGACCCCCTCTCTCAGCACTGACCCTCTCTCAGCACTGACCCTCTCTCTCAGCACTGACCCTCTCTCTCTGCACTGACCCTCTCTCTCAGCACTGACCCTCTCTCTCAGCACTGACCCTCTCTCCCAGCACTGACCACCTCTCTCAGCACTGACCCTCTCTCTCAGCACTGACCCTCTCTCTCTGCTCTTTCCCTCTCTCTCAGCACTGACCCTCTCTCTCTCAGCACTGACCCCCTCTCTCAGCACTGACCCTCTCTCTCAGCACTGACCCCCTCTCTCAGCACTGACCCTCTCTCTCAGCACTGACCCTCTCTCTCAGCACTGACCCTCTCTCTCAGCACTGACCCCCTCTCTTAGCGCTGACCCTCTCTCAGCACTGACCCTCTCTCAGCACTGACCCTCTCTCTCAGCACTGACCCCCTCTCTCAGCACTGACCCCCTCTCTCAGCACTGACCCTCTCTCTCAGCACTGACCCTCTCTCTCAGCACTGACCCTCTCTCTCAGCACTGAATCCCTCTCTCAGCACTGACCGTCTCTCTCAGCACTGACCCCCTCTCTTAGCGCTGACCCTCTCTCAGCACTGACCCTCTCTCAGCAGTGACCCTCTCTCTCAGCACTGACCCTCTCTCTCAGCACTGACCCTCTCTCAGCACTGACCCTCTCTCAGCACTGACCCTCTCTCTCAGCACTGACCCTCTCTCTCAGCACTGACCCCCTCTCTCAGCACTGACCCCCTCTCTCAGCACTGACCCTCTCTCTCAGCACTGACCCCCTCTCTCAGCACTGACCCCCTCTCTCAGCACTGACCATCTCACTTGGCATTGACCCTCTCTATTGGCACTGGCCATCTCTCACTTAGCACTGACCCTCACTCTCTACACTGACCCTCTCTCTCGGCATTGACTCTCTCACTTGGTACTGACCATCTCTCAATACTGACCCTCCCTCTCGTCGTTGCGACTATGTGATGTTAATAACTGTGTCAATCATGGCTCCTATTGGTATGTAGCGCCTCCTGTCAGTATTCAGTGGTGCTAACCCATTCGGAGTGACTATCTGCCTAGGCATCTTGTCTGTCAATGAGGCAGTGACTGTATCTCCATTTCTCCTCCAACTCACAGGTTAACATGGAGACGGCTCGATTCTTCAAGTCTGACTTTGAAGAGAACGGCACCATGGATAATGTCTGTCTGTTTCTCAACCTCGCCAATGACCCAACGTAAGACATTGACTTTGTTCAAATGCTTTTTATTGAATATTGACTTTTCTCTTTTAGGCTATAAAATGGAAGATTTTCTTCGAATTAGACCCCACTGTCCCCATCAAACACTCCCAGGGCAGGTACAGCACAGGGTTAGATACAGAGTAAATCTCCCTCTACACTGTCCCCATCAAACACTCCCAGGACAGGTACAGCACGGGGTTAGATACAGAGTAAAGCTGCCTCTACACTGTCCCCATCAAACACTCCCAGGACAGGTACAGCACGGGGTTAGATACAGAGTAAAGCTGCCTCTACACTGTCCCCATCAAACACTCCCAGGACAGGTACAGCATGTAGTTAGATACAGAGTAAATGTCCCTCTACACCGTCCCCATCAAACACTCCCAGGACAGGTACAGCACAGGGTTAGATACAGAGTAAATCTCCCTCTACACTGTCCCCATCAAACACTCCCAGGACAGGTACAGCACGGGGTTAGATACAGAGTAAAGCTGCCTCTACACTGTCCCCATCAAACACTCCCAGGACAGGTACAGCATGTAGTTAGATACAGAGTAAATGTCCCTCTACACCGTCCCCATCAAACACTCCCAGGACAGGTACATCACGGGGTTAGATACAGAGTAAATCTCCTTCTACACTGTCCTGTTAAACCCTCCCAGGACAGGTACAGCACGGGGTTAGATACAGAGTAAAGCTCTCTCTACACCGTCCCCATCAAACACTCCCAGGACAGGTACAGCACGGGGTTAGATACAGAGTAAATCTCTCTCTACACTGACCCCATCAAACACTCCCAGGACAGTTACAGCACGGAGTTAGATACAGAGTAAAGCTGCCTCTACACCGTCCCCATCAAACACTCCCAGGACAGGTACAGCACGAGGTTAGATACAGAGTAAAGCTCCCTCTACACTGTCCCCATCAAACACTCCCAGGACAGGTACAGCACGGGGTTAGATACAGAGTAAATCTCCCTCTACACTGTCCCCATCAAACACTCCCAGGACAGGTACAGCACGGGGTTAGATACAGAGTAAAGCTCCCTCTACACTGTCCACATCAAACACTCCCAGGGCAGGTACAGCACGGGGTTAGATACAGAGTAAAACTCCCTCTACACTGTCCCCATCAAACACTCCCAGGGCAGGTACAGCACGGGGTTAGATACAGAGTAAAGCACCCTCTACACTGTCCCCATCAAACACTCCCAGGACAGGTACAGCACGGAGTTAGATACAGAGTAAAGCTCTCTGCTGTGATTGATATAAGCACAGGCACCTTTATTTTTTTTCAAATTGACCATTAAAAATAAATAAGGGGAATGCTTTTTTCTAATTTATAATTTCAAGTTATGCAAAGTGATCACAGCCGCAGTGAGAACCTGTGAAGTTTCCTGTTGGATTAGAGGTGGAGCAGGTTTTGATGGATTCTTTGTGCGCTACTTTTGACAACCCTTCAAGCAAGATTTCACTCAGTGTCATTCCACACTCGGTCACCCAGCTAACGGAGAGTTTTATGGGGGAAGGTTTGTGAGTCGGAGCGTGAGCGGCAGCTTTCATCTCCTGTCTCTAGGCAGAGCACCATTGGTCTCTGTATCTAGATGGTGCACTAGTGTCACCAAGTGGTGGCGAGCAGGAACTGCCGCAAGATCCCCAGAGGGTCAGAGGAACAGGAGGCGGCCATTAGGCTGCCTCAAGCTGTTGTGACATTCGATGCGGACACGGTTGATCTGAGACTGACTCCAAAAAGCCATTGTTGCCGCATTATCCCTTGACGATTGCACAGTGCGCACTTTAGGGGAGCTGGTCGCATCGTGGTATTGTCACCAGGGCTGGTAATCCAGAGACCCAGGGTAATGCTCTGGAGACCGGGGTTCGAATCCCACCACAGGCAGATGGTGGAATTCGAATTCGATAAAAATCTGGAATTAAATTCTGATGATGACCATGAAACTATTGTCGGCTGTTGTCGTTGTCAATGTCCTTTAGGGAAGGAAACTTGCTGTCCTTTCCTGGCCTGGCAATGTGACTTCAGGCCCATAGCAATGCACTTGTCTCTTAAATGGCCTCTGAACAAGGGCAGTTAGGGATGGGCATGCCCACATCCTGTGAAAGAGTAAAACAAAGTGCTCCATTCCATTTACAGCTCCGCAGATGCCTGTGTTCTTTTGTGGTAACTTCTGAACAACCTTCGGGCTTGTCCTGATAAGTGACCAGTAACACTGGCACCACACAATTGCCAGGCAACGATTCAGAGTCTCACCACCCCCTTTTGACACTCTACAGCGTTGCCAACGCTGAATCTCCCACCGACAAGATCCTGGTTCAGTTTTCCAAACCCACAATCGCTACCATCTAGAAGGACAAAGGCAGCAGATAGATGGGAACACCACCACCTGGAAGTTCTCCTCCAAGTCAATCTCCATCCTGACTTGGAAATATATCGCCGTTCCTTCACTGTCACTGGGTCAAAATCCTGGAACTCCCTCCCTAACAGCACTGTGGGTGTACCTACACCCATGGACTGCAGCGGTTCAAGGCAGCTCACCACCACCTTCTCAAGGGCAACTAGGGATGGGCAATAAATGCTGGGCCCAGCCAGAGAAGCCCACATCCCATGAATGAATAAAAAAAAACCTTTGGTTAACAAAAACCTCTCAGTGTCAGGTTTAAAACTAACAGTAGATCTAAGCATGAATTGTCACTTGCAGAAGAGAGTTCCAAAAGTCTGCTACCCTTTCTGTGTAGAGGTGTTTCCTAATTTTTACTAATGATAGATTTAGCTCTGATGTTTATATTATACCCACGAGACCTAGACTCCCAAACCAATGGAAGGAATATTTCCTGTATTATTTTGTTAGGAATAAGAGGATGTAATTCAACGCTCAATCCTGCCCTACCATTTGATTAAACCTTGACTGATCTCTACTCCAACCCATTTAACCCTCCTCTTCTTATATATCTCTTCCCTGACAAAAACCCATTGCTCTGGTGAAATCTCTAGCCCCACCAGCCGTTTAGGGGAGATCCAGATTTCTATCCCCTTGGTGTGAAGAAATGCTTCCTGACATCACCCCTGAACCCTGGCTCTAATTTTAAGGTTCTATTCCCTTTTCCTGGACTCCCCCCTCCCCACACTGACCTGGGGAAATAATTTCTTTCTTTCAACACTGTCCAATCCTTTAGTCGTCTTAAACACCTCGATTAAATCACCCCTTAATCTTCCATAGTCAAGGGAATACAGGCCTAGTGAATGCAAGCTCATAATTTAACCCTTTTAGCCCAGTTTTCATTCTGAATGCACACCAAGGCCAATATAGCCTTCCTAAAGACCACCGAACTGGGCGCAGCTCTGTAGATGACGTCTAACTGTGGCCCGGTACAGCTGGAACATGACTTCCTCCTCTTTGGATGCCAGACCCGTGTTAATTTGAGCTTGCTGTGACTCCCCCTGCAGCATCGAACGGATCATCACCCCTCGCCTGGCATTGACGGCCGCTGAGTTCCTGGCTTATCAATGTGAGAAGCATGTGCTGGTCATCCTGACAGACATGAGCTCCTACGCTGAGGCTCTGCGCGAGGTGAGAAACCTCTGGAGAACTTCGAAATTGAGACACAGAGTGAGAGACGCAGAGTGAGATGTTCAAAGTGCAGGACAGGTTAAAAGTGAAAGCTGGAGAGAAGCAAAAGTAACCTGAGGAATAGTGGGCTAGTAACCAAAAGTAACCTGGTGAATAGTGGGTTAGTAATTAAAAGTAACCTGGTGAATAGTGGGTTAGTAACTAAAAGTAACCTGGTGAATAGTGGGTTAGTAACCAACAGTAACCTTGAGAATAATGGGTTAATAACCAACAGTAATCTTGGGAATAATGGGTTAATAACCAAAAGGAAACTGGGGAATAATGGGTTAGTAACCAAAAGGAAACTTGGGAATAATGGGTTAATAACCAAAAGGAAACTTGGGAATAATGGGTTAATAACCAAAAGGAAACTTGGGAATAGTGGGTTAGTAACCAAAAGGAAACTGGGGAATAATGGGTTAATAACCAGAAGGAAACTGGGAATAATGGGTTAATAACCAAAAGGAAACAGGAGAATATTGGGTTAGTAACCAAAAGGAAACTGGGGAATAATGGGTTAATAACCAAAAGGAAACTGGGGAATAGTGGGTTAATAACCAAAAGGAAACTGGGGAATAGTGGGTTAATAACCAAAAGGAAACTGGGGAATAATGGGTTAATAACCAAAAGGAAACTGGGGAATAATGGGTTAATAACCAGAAGGAAACTGGGGAATAATGGGTTAATAACCAGAAGGAAACTGGGGAATAATGGGTTAATAACCAGAAGGAAACTGGGGAATAATGGGTTAATAACCAAAAGGAAACTGGGGAATAATGGGTTAATAACCAGAAGGAAACTGGGGAATAATGGGTTAATAACCAGAAGGAAACTGGGGAATAATGGGTTAATAACCAAAAGGAAACAGGAGAATAATGGGTTAATAACCAAAAGGAAACTGGGGGATAATGGGTTAGTAACCAAAAGGAAACTGGGGAATAATGGGTTAATAACCAAAAGGAAACTGGGGGATAATGGGTTAGTAACCAAAAGGAAACTGGGGAATAATGGGTTAATAACCAAAAGGAAACTGGGGAATAATGGGTTAATAACCAAAAGGAAACAGGGCAATAGTGGGTTAATAACCAAAAGGAAACTGGGGAATAATGGGTTAATAACCAAAAGGAAACTGGGGAATAATGGGTTAATGACCGAAAGGGGTTTAAGGTAAACTGAGGATTCAGACTCGAAATCTTGTGGGGTTTGAGAGTTCAAATTCCCCCACAGCAAGTTGGGAAAATGAATGCAGTAAATGTGGTATCCTGGGGGAGGGGGAGAGAGGGGGGTCACAAATCTGATGGAAGAAAGGCTTGCATTTCTCTAGCACCCTCTCATAAGCTCAGGATGGCGCTGAGAACTCTCCAGCCAATGCGGTATCTTGAGGTGCAGTCATTGCAGAAGCGCAGGAAATGCAGAGGGGAATTTGTGTCCAGCAAGATCCCACAAGCGGCAGCGATCAGACAATAACGTTCAGATTCTCCCCGTGGGGCAGAAAATGCTCGAGACACTCAGCACGACAGGCAGTATGTACGGAGAGGGGAACAGAGA
Source organism: Carcharodon carcharias (assembly GCF_017639515.1). Classification (NCBI taxonomy): domain Eukaryota; kingdom Metazoa; phylum Chordata; class Chondrichthyes; order Lamniformes; family Lamnidae; genus Carcharodon; species Carcharodon carcharias. Next base: position 261,589,298 of record NC_054467.1, on the reverse strand, counting down.
GCTCATATTTTAAATTGATGATTGTCATTGGAACTGGAAAAAATTGGAGAAGAGCAGGAGTTAAGCAAGTACATAGAGAGAAAAGGCAGATGGGGGTGCGGGGGCCAAGGGTGAAGAGAATAGGAGGAAAGGTTATTAATAGGATAGAGGGCAGGTGTGATGATGTAAGGTAAGTACAGATGGTCTTAGGAAGAGTAAAGGGACAAAGGACTGGGTCAGAGGAGGTGTAAGTGGGAATAATGGAATCATCACCTAAAGTTGCCACCCAAAACGTTGGGTGCTGTGTTTTATGATCTGCAATTGTTGAACCCAGCATCGAGTCCGGAAGGCTGTCACATGCCCAATCGATAGCCAAGGTGCTGTTCCTTGATCTTACATTGAGATTGGTTAGCATGGTGTCGCAGACCGAGGACAGCAAGGTCAGAGTCGGGGTAAAGTGACAGGTGACTGGGGTCTCAGGGTTACACTTACACTCTGAATGGGGCTGTTCCACCAGCCAATCAGGAGCCAAATATTGACACCCAAGACAAAGACGGAACTATGAGGACAGGTGATGAGAGGCTGGTCAAAGGAATAGGTTTTAGTCACTGTCTTAAAGGAGGAAGGAGAAGCGAATGGGTTTCGGAAGAGAATTCCACAGTTTGGGGCACAGTCAACTGAAGGCATGGCCCCTAGTGTTGGAGCTGGGGCAAGAGGGCCAGAAATAAAGGGCCATGAAGGGAGAATGTTCATCTGACCTAAATATACATTCAGAAAATTGTCACAGCAAGAAGTGTCAATCCTGAGAGATCCTTTGCAAACTGCATTTGTACGTGATAACACAGCGAGAGAGCTGTGCCAGGATTAGCTTTCCGATTTGGGAGAAGGAACTTCAGTGACTGGGGTCCAGAGAGGGAGAATCAGATATTGGTGGGCAGGGGGTAGCAATGGAGATAGTAGAGCTAGATGGAGATGGGTCTGTTCCTCTTACTGTCCAATTTGTATTTGATGATTGACATGAAACTAAACCAATAAAATTCGGAGTGTTGTCAGCTCTAATATTCTGTTTTCTGGCTTCCCCTTCTCCCTGTTGCTTCCCTCCCCCCTCCTCCCTCATCCCCTGCCCCTCCTGCTCCCCCTCCCCTAGGTATCTGCAGCCCGGGAGGAGGTTCCTGGGAGACGGGGGTTTCCCGGTTACATGTACACGGACTTGGCCACCATTTACGAGCGAGCGGGGCGAGTGGAGGGAAGGAACGGTTCCATCACACAAATCCCCATCCTCACCATGCCAAACGACGGTCAGTGGGCGATTAGGGACCATAACCTCCGACCTTTAATCAACCCTCACACAAAGCTTACAGCGAATTTTCGAAGCGGCTCATGAAGACTGCGTGGAGATACCGAAAAGGAGCAGCCGGGTTTATTTGGCCTCTCTTGTAACTCTGTTGGTCAGAAAGATGAAAGGAACTCAGAGCCAGGCACTGTCTGCCAGTTAGTCCTTCAAAAGGTTGAGTGTATCTGTAAAGGTAGAGACTGATCTCCCTGAGGGAACTGAAGGAAATTGTGGCACAGACACTGGACAGAGCCACACAGACCCAAACAGTCTCTCACAGACACTGGACAGAGCCACACAGTCCCAAACGGTCACTCACAGACACTGGACAGAGCCACACAGTCCCAAACGGTCACTCACAGAGACTGGACAGAGCCACACAGTCCCAAACGGTCACTCACAGACACTGGAAAAGCCACACAGACCCAAACGGTCACTCACAGACACTGGACGGAGACACACAGACCTCAACGGTCACTCACAGAAACTGGACAGAGCCACAAACTCCCAATAGGTCACTCACAGACACTGGACAGGGCCAAAAAGAACCAAACGATCACTCACAGACACTGGACAGAGACACACATTCACAAGCCATCACTCACAGTCATTGGACAGAGCCACACAGTCCCTAACGGTCACTCACAGACACATGACAGAGTCAAACAGTCCCATACGGTCACTCTCAGACACTGGAAAGAGCCACACAGTCCCAAACGGTCACTCTCAGACACTGGAAAGAGACACACAGTGCCAAACGGTCACTCACACACACTGGACAGAGCCACACAGAACCAAATGGTTACTCACAGACACATGACAGAGCCACAAATAAACAAACGGTCAATCACAGACACTGGACAGAGCCACACAGAACCAAACGGTCACTCACAGATACAGAACAGAGCCACACAGAACCAAACGGTCACTCACAGACACTGGACAGAGCCACACAGTCCCAAACGGTCACTCACAGACACTGGGCAGAGACACACAGTGGCAAACGGTCACTCACAGACACTGAGCAGAGACACACAGTCGCAAACGATAAATCACAAACACTGGACAGAACCACAAACAACCAAACGGTCACTCACAGACACTGGACAGAGACAGACAGTCCCAAGCGGTCACTCTCAGACACTGGACAGAGCCACACAGTCCCAAACGGTCATTCACAGACACTGGACGGAGACACACAGTCCCAAAAGGTCACTCACAGACACTGGACAGAGCCACACAGAGCCAAACGGTTACTCACAGACACAGGACTGAGCCACACAGAACTAAACGGTCACTCACAGACAATGGACAGAGCCACAGGGTCCCAAATGGTCACTCACAGACACTGGACAGAGCCACAAACTCCCAAACGGTAACTAACAGAAACTCGACAGAGCCGCCACTCCAAAACGGTCACACGCAGACACTGGACACAGCCACACAGTACCAAACGGTCACTCACAGACACTGGACAGGGCCACACCGTCCCAAACGGTCACTCACAGGCACTGGATCGAGACACACAGTCCCAAACGGTCACTCACAGACACTGGACAGAGCCACACTGTGCCAAACGGTCACTCACACACACTGGACAGAGCCACACAGAACCAAACGGTCACTCACAGACACATGACAGAGCCACAAATAAACAAACGGTCAATCACAGACACTGGACAGAGCCACACAGAAGCAAACGGTCACTCACAGACACAGGACTGAGCCACACAGAACCAAACAGTCACTCACAGAAACTGGACAGAGCCACAGGGTCCCAAATGGTCACTCACAGACACTGGACACAGCCACACAGTACCAAACGGTCACTCTCAGACACTGGACAGAGCCACACAGTCCCAAACGGTCACTCACAGACACTGGACAGAGACACAGAGTTGCAAACGGTAACTCACAAACACTGGACAGAGCGACAAACAATCAAACAGTCACTCACAGACACTGGACAGAGACACACAGTCCCAAGCGGCTAGTTTCAGACACTGGACAGAGCCACAAACAACCAAACGGTCACTCACAGACACTGGATAGAGACAGACAGTCCCAAGCGCTCACCCTCAGACACAGGACAGAGACACACAGTCCCAAACGGTCACTCACAGACAATGGACAGAGCCACACAGAGCCAAACGGTTACTCACAGACACAGGACTGAGCCACACAGAACCAAACGGTCTCTCATAGACACTGGACAGAGCCACAGGGTCCCAAATGGTCACTCACAGACACTGGACAGAGCCACAAACTCCCAAACGGTCACTAACAGAAACTCGACAGAGCCGCAACTCCAAAGCGGTCACAAATAGACACTGGACACAGCCACACAGTACCAAACGGTCACTCACAGACACTGAACAGAGCCACACAGTCCCAAACGGTCACTCACACACACTGGACAGGGCCACACAGTCCCAAACGGTCACTCACAGACACTGAACAGAGCCACAAAGAACCAAACAGTCACTCACAGACATTGGACAGAGACACAAAGAACCAAACGGTCACTCACATACACTGGACAGAGACACACAGTCCCAAACGGTCACTCACATACACTGGGCAGAGACACACAGTCGCAAGCGGTCACTCATAGGCACTGGACAGAGGCACACAGTCACAAACGGTCACTCAAAGACACTGGACAGAGCAACATGGACTCAAACGGTCACTCACAGACAGTGGAAGAGACACATAGTCTCAAACAGTCACACACAGACACTGGACAGAGCCACACAGACCTCAGCAGTCACTCACAGACACTGGACAGAGCCACACAGTCCCAAACCATCACGCACAGACACTGGACAGAGCCACAAAAAACCAAACGGTCACTCACAGACACTGGACAGAGACACACAGTCCCAAGCGGCTAGTTTCAGACACTGGACAGAGCCACAAACAACCAAACGGTCACTCACAGACACTGGATAGAGACAGACAGTCCCAAGCGCTCACCCTCAGACACAGGACAGAGACACACAGTCCCAAACGGTCACTCACAGACAATGGACAGAGCCACACAGAGCCAAACGGTTACTCACAGACACAGGACTGAGCCACACAGAACCAAACGGTCTCTCATAGACACTGGACAGAGCCACAGGGTCCCAAATGGTCACTCACAGACACTGGACAGAGCCACAAACTCCCAAACGGTCACTAACAGAAACTCGACAGAGCCGCAACTCCAAAGCGGTCACAAATAGACACTGGACACAGCCACACAGTACCAAACGGTCACTCACAGACACTGAACAGAGCCACACAGTCCCAAACGGTCACTCACACACACTGGACAGGGCCACACAGTCCCAAACGGTCACTCACAGACACTGAACAGAGCCACAAAGAACCAAACAGTCACTCACAGACATTGGACAGAGACACAAAGAACCAAACGGTCACTCACATACACTGGACAGAGACACACAGTCCCAAACGGTCACTCACATACACTGGGCAGAGACACACAGTCGCAAGCGGTCACTCATAGGCACTGGACAGAGGCACACAGTCACAAACGGTCACTCAAAGACACTGGACAGAGCAACATGGACTCAAACGGTCACTCACAGACAGTGGAAGAGACACATAGTCTCAAACAGTCACACACAGACACTGGACAGAGCCACACAGACCTCAGCAGTCACTCACAGACACTGGACAGAGCCACACAGTCCCAAACCATCACGCACAGACACTGGACAGAGCCACAAAAAACCAAACGGTCACTCACAGACACTGGACAGAGCCACACAGTCCCAAACCATCACGCACAGACACTGGACAGAGGCACAAAAAACCAAACGGTCACTCACAGACACTGGACAGAGCCACACATTCACAAGCAGTCACTCACAGTCACTGGACAGAGCCACACAGTCCCAAACAGTCACTCACAGACACATGACAGAGACACACAGTCCCATGCGGTCACTCTCAGACACTGGACAGAGACACACAGTCCCAAAAGGTCACTCACAGAGAGTGGACAGAGCCACACAGTCCCAAACGGTCACTCACAGACACATGACAGAGCCACAAATAACCAAACGGTCAATCACAGACACTGGACAGAGCCACACAGAACCAAACGGTCACTCACAGACACTGGACAGAGCCACAGGGTCCCAAATGGTCACTCACAGACACTGGACAGAGCCACAAACTCCCAAACGTTTACTCACAGAAACTGGACAGAGCCGCCACTCCAAGACGGTTACACATAGACACTAGACACAGCCACAAAGAACCAAGCGGTCACTCACAGACACTGAACAGAGCAACACAGTCCCAAACGGTCATTCACAGACACTGGACAGAGCCACAAAGAACCAAACAGTCACTCACAGACACTGGACAGAGCCACACAGTCCCAAACGGTCACTCACAGTCACTGGGCAGAGACACACAGTCCCAAGCGGTCACTCATAAGCACTGGACAGAGCCACAAAGTCCCAAACGGTCACTCACCGACACTGGACAGAGCCTCAGAGACCTCAATGGTCACACACAGACACTGGACAGAGACACACAGTCCCAAACTGTCACTTACAGACACTGGACAGAGACACAAAAACCAAACGGTCACTCATAGACACTGGACAGAGCAACACAGTACCAAACAGTCACTCACAGACACTGGACAGGGCCACACAGTCACAAGCGGTCACTCACAGTCACTGGACAGAGCCACACAGTCCCAGGCGGTCACTCTCAGACACTGGAAAGAGACACACAGTCCCAAACGGTCAATCACAGACACTGGACAGAGCCACACAGTCCCAATCGGTCACTCTCAGATACTGGACAGAGCCACACAGTCCCAAATGGTCACTCACAGACACTGGACAGAGCCACACAGAACCAAACGGTCACTCACAGACATTGGACAGAGCCACAAATTCCCAAATGGTCACTCACAGAAACTGGACAGAGCCGCCACTCCAAAACGGTCACTCACAGACACTGGACAGAGCCACACAATCCGAAACGGTCACTCACAGACACTGGACAGAGCCACACAGAACCAAATAGTCACTCACAGAAAATGGACAGAGACATACAATTCCAAACGGTCTCTCACAGGCAATGGACAGAGCCACACAGTCCCAAACGGTCACTCACAGACACTGGACATAGCCGCACAGTCCCAAGCGGTCACTCACAGACACATGACAGAGTCAAACAGTCCCATACGGTCACTCTCAGACACTGGAAAGAGCCACACAGTCCCAAACGGTCACTCTCAGACACTGGAAAGAGACACACAGTGCCAAACGGTCACTCACACACACTGGACAGAGCCACACAGAACCAAATGGTTACTCACAGACACATGACAGAGCCACAAATAAACAAACGGTCAATCACAGACACTGGACAGAGCCACACAGAACCAAACGGTCACTCACAGATACAGAACAGAGCCACACAGAACCAAACGGTCACTCACAGACACTGGACAGAGCCACACAGTCCCAAACGGTCACTCACAGACACTGGGCAGAGACACACAGTGGCAAACGGTCACTCACAGACACTGAGCAGAGACACACAGTCGCAAACGATAAATCACAAACACTGGACAGAACCACAAACAACCAAACGGTCACTCACAGACACTGGACAGAGACAGACAGTCCCAAGCGGTCACTCTCAGACACTGGACAGAGCCACACAGTCCCAAACGGTCATTCACAGACACTGGACGGAGACACACAGTCCCAAAAGGTCACTCACAGACACTGGACAGAGCCACACAGAGCCAAACGGTTACTCACAGACACAGGACTGAGCCACACAGAACTAAACGGTCACTCACAGACAATGGACAGAGCCACAGGGTCCCAAATGGTCACTCACAGACACTGGACAGAGCCACAAACTCCCAAACGGTAACTAACAGAAACTCGACAGAGCCGCCACTCCAAAACGGTCACACGCAGACACTGGACACAGCCACACAGTACCAAACGGTCACTCACAGACACTGGACAGGGCCACACCGTCCCAAACGGTCACTCACAGGCACTGGATCGAGACACACAGTCCCAAACGGTCACTCACAGACACTGGACAGAGCCACACTGTGCCAAACGGTCACTCACACACACTGGACAGAGCCACACAGAACCAAACGGTCACTCACAGACACATGACAGAGCCACAAATAAACAAACGGTCAATCACAGACACTGGACAGAGCCACACAGAAGCAAACGGTCACTCACAGACACAGGACTGAGCCACACAGAACCAAACAGTCACTCACAGAAACTGGACAGAGCCACAGGGTCCCAAATGGTCACTCACAGACACTGGACACAGCCACACAGTACCAAACGGTCACTCTCAGACACTGGACAGAGCCACACAGTCCCAAACGGTCACTCACAGACACTGGACAGAGACACAGAGTTGCAAACGGTAACTCACAAACACTGGACAGAGCGACAAACAATCAAACAGTCACTCACAGACACTGGACAGAGACACACAGTCCCAAGCGGCTAGTTTCAGACACTGGACAGAGCCACAAACAACCAAACGGTCACTCACAGACACTGGATAGAGACAGACAGTCCCAAGCGCTCACCCTCAGACACAGGACAGAGACACACAGTCCCAAACGGTCACTCACAGACAATGGACAGAGCCACACAGAGCCAAACGGTTACTCACAGACACAGGACTGAGCCACACAGAACCAAACGGTCTCTCATAGACACTGGACAGAGCCACAGGGTCCCAAATGGTCACTCACAGACACTGGACAGAGCCACAAACTCCCAAACGGTCACTAACAGAAACTCGACAGAGCCGCAACTCCAAAGCGGTCACAAATAGACACTGGACACAGCCACACAGTACCAAACGGTCACTCACAGACACTGAACAGAGCCACACAGTCCCAAACGGTCACTCACACACACTGGACAGGGCCACACAGTCCCAAACGGTCACTCACAGACACTGAACAGAGCCACAAAGAACCAAACAGTCACTCACAGACATTGGACAGAGACACAAAGAACCAAACGGTCACTCACATACACTGGACAGAGACACACAGTCCCAAACGGTCACTCACATACACTGGGCAGAGACACACAGTCGCAAGCGGTCACTCATAGGCACTGGACAGAGGCACACAGTCACAAACGGTCACTCAAAGACACTGGACAGAGCAACATGGACTCAAACGGTCACTCACAGACAGTGGAAGAGACACATAGTCTCAAACAGTCACACACAGACACTGGACAGAGCCACACAGACCTCAGCAGTCACTCACAGACACTGGACAGAGCCACACAGTCCCAAACCATCACGCACAGACACTGGACAGAGCCACAAAAAACCAAACGGTCACTCACAGACACTGGACAGAGCCACACAGTCCCAAACCATCACGCACAGACACTGGACAGAGGCACAAAAAACCAAACGGTCACTCACAGACACTGGACAGAGCCACACATTCACAAGCAGTCACTCACAGTCACTGGACAGAGCCACACAGTCCCAAACAGTCACTCACAGACACATGACAGAGACACACAGTCCCATGCGGTCACTCTCAGACACTGGACAGAGACACACAGTCCCAAAAGGTCACTCACAGAGAGTGGACAGAGCCACACAGTCCCAAACGGTCACTCACAGACACATGACAGAGCCACAAATAACCAAACGGTCAATCACAGACACTGGACAGAGCCACACAGAACCAAACGGTCACTCACAGACACTGGACAGAGCCACAGGGTCCCAAATGGTCACTCACAGACACTGGACAGAGCCACAAACTCCCAAACGTTTACTCACAGAAACTGGACAGAGCCGCCACTCCAAGACGGTTACACATAGACACTAGACACAGCCACAAAGAACCAAGCGGTCACTCACAGACACTGAACAGAGCAACACAGTCCCAAACGGTCATTCACAGACACTGGACAGAGCCACAAAGAACCAAACAGTCACTCACAGACACTGGACAGAGCCACACAGTCCCAAACGGTCACTCACAGTCACTGGGCAGAGACACACAGTCCCAAGCGGTCACTCATAAGCACTGGACAGAGCCACAAAGTCCCAAACGGTCACTCACCGACACTGGACAGAGCCTCAGAGACCTCAATGGTCACACACAGACACTGGACAGAGACACACAGTCCCAAACTGTCACTTACAGACACTGGACAGAGACACAAAAACCAAACGGTCACTCATAGACACTGGACAGAGCAACACAGTACCAAACAGTCACTCACAGACACTGGACAGGGCCACACAGTCACAAGCGGTCACTCACAGTCACTGGACAGAGCCACACAGTCCCAGGCGGTCACTCTCAGACACTGGAAAGAGACACACAGTCCCAAACGGTCAATCACAGACACTGGACAGAGCCACACAGTCCCAATCGGTCACTCTCAGATACTGGACAGAGCCACACAGTCCCAAATGGTCACTCACAGACACTGGACAGAGCCACACAGAACCAAACGGTCACTCACAGACATTGGACAGAGCCACAAATTCCCAAATGGTCACTCACAGAAACTGGACAGAGCCGCCACTCCAAAACGGTCACTCACAGACACTGGACAGAGCCACACAATCCGAAACGGTCACTCACAGACACTGGACAGAGCCACACAGAACCAAATAGTCACTCACAGAAAATGGACAGAGACATACAATTCCAAACGGTCTCTCACAGGCAATGGACAGAGCCACACAGTCCCAAACGGTCACTCACAGACACTGGACATAGCCGCACAGTCCCAAGCGGTCACTCACAGACACATGACAGAGTCAAACAGTCCCATACGGTCACTCTCAGACACTGGAAAGAGCCACACAGTCCCAAACGGTCACTCTCAGACACTGGAAAGAGACACACAGTGCCAAACGGTCACTCACACACACTGGACAGAGCCACACAGAACCAAATGGTTACTCACAGACACATGACAGAGCCACAAATAAACAAACGGTCAATCACAGACACTGGACAGAGCCACACAGAACCAAACGGTCACTCACAGATACAGAACAGAGCCACACAGAACCAAACGGTCACTCACAGACACTGGACAGAGCCACACAGTCCCAAACGGTCACTCACAGACACTGGGCAGAGACACACAGTGGCAAACGGTCACTCACAGACACTGAGCAGAGACACACAGTCGCAAACGATAAATCACAAACACTGGACAGAACCACAAACAACCAAACGGTCACTCACAGACACTGGACAGAGACAGACAGTCCCAAGCGGTCACTCTCAGACACTGGACAGAGCCACACAGTCCCAAACGGTCATTCACAGACACTGGACGGAGACACACAGTCCCAAAAGGTCACTCACAGACACTGGACAGAGCCACACAGAGCCAAACGGTTACTCACAGACACAGGACTGAGCCACACAGAACTAAACGGTCACTCACAGACAATGGACAGAGCCACAGGGTCCCAAATGGTCACTCACAGACACTGGACAGAGCCACAAACTCCCAAACGGTAACTAACAGAAACTCGACAGAGCCGCCACTCCAAAACGGTCACACGCAGACACTGGACACAGCCACACAGTACCAAACGGTCACTCACAGACACTGGACAGGGCCACACCGTCCCAAACGGTCACTCACAGGCACTGGATCGAGACACACAGTCCCAAACGGTCACTCACAGACACTGGACAGAGACACACTGTGCCAAACGGTCACTCACACACACTGGACAGAGCCACACAGAACCAAACGGTCACTCACAGACACATGACAGAGCCACAAATAAACAAACGGTCAATCACAGACACTGGACAGAGCCACACAGAAGCAAACGGTCACTCACAGACACAGGACTGAGCCACACAGAACCAAACAGTCACTCACAGAAACTGGACAGAGCCACAGGGTCCCAAATGGTCACTCACAGACACTGGACACAGCCACACAGTACCAAACGGTCACTCTCAGACATTGGACAGAGCCACACAGTCCCAAACGGTCACTCACAGACACTGGACAGAGACACAGAGTTGCAAACGGTAACTCACAAACACTGGACAGAGCGACAAACAATCAAACAGTCACTCACAGACACTGGACAGAGACACACAGTCCCAAGCGGCTAGTTTCAGACACTGGACAGAGCCACAAACAACCAAACGGTCACTCACAGACACTGGATAGAGACAGACAGTCCCAAGCGCTCACCCTCAGACACAGGACAGAGACACACAGTCCCAAACGGTCACTCACAGACAATGGACAGAGCCACACAGAGCCAAACGGTTACTCACAGACACAGGACTGAGCCACACAGAACCAAACGGTCTCTCATAGACACTGGACAGAGCCACAGGGTCCCAAATGGTCACTCACAGACACTGGACAGAGCCACAAACTCCCAAACGGTCACTAACAGAAACTCGACAGAGCCGCAACTCCAAAGCGGTCACAAATAGACACTGGACACAGCCACACAGTACCAAACGGTCACTCACAGACACTGAACAGAGCCACACAGTCCCAAACGGTCACTCACACACACTGGACAGGGCCACACAGTCCCAAACGGTCACTCACAGACACTGAACAGAGCCACAAAGAACCAAACAGTCACTCACAGACATTGGACAGAGACACAAAGAACCAAACGGTCACTCACATACACTGGACAGAGACACACAGTCCCAAACGGTCACTCACATACACTGGGCAGAGACACACAGTCGCAAGCGGTCACTCATAGGCACTGGACAGAGGCACACAGTCACAAACGGTCACTCAAAGACACTGGACAGAGCAACATGGACTCAAACGGTCACTCACAGACAGTGGAAGAGACACATAGTCTCAAACAGTCACACACAGACACTGGACAGAGCCACACAGACCTCAGCAGTCACTCACAGACACTGGACAGAGCCACACAGTCCCAAACCATCACGCACAGACACTGGACAGAGCCACAAAAAACCAAACGGTCACTCACAGACACTGGACAGAGCCACACAGTCCCAAACCATCACGCACAGACACTGGACAGAGGCACAAAAAACCAAACGGTCACTCACAGACACTGGACAGAGCCACACATTCACAAGCAGTCACTCACAGTCACTGGACAGAGCCACACAGTCCCAAACAGTCACTCACAGACACATGACAGAGACACACAGTCCCATGCGGTCACTCTCAGACACTGGACAGAGACACACAGTCCCAAAAGGTCACTCACAGAGAGTGGACAGAGCCACACAGTCCCAAACGGTCACTCACAGACACATGACAGAGCCACAAATAACCAAACGGTCAATCACAGACACTGGACAGAGCCACACAGAACCAAACGGTCACTCACAGACACTGGACAGAGCCACAGGGTCCCAAATGGTCACTCACAGACACTGGACAGAGCCACAAACTCCCAAACGTTTACTCACAGAAACTGGACAGAGCCGCCACTCCAAGACGGTTACACATAGACACTAGACACAGCCACAAAGAACCAAGCGGTCACTCACAGACACTGAACAGAGCAACACAGTCCCAAACGGTCATTCACAGACACTGGACAGAGCCACAAAGAACCAAACAGTCACTCACAGACACTGGACAGAGACACACAGTCCCAAACGGTCACTCACAGTCACTGGGCAGAGACACACAGTCCCAAGCGGTCACTCATAAGCACTGGACAGAGCCACAAAGTCCCAAACGGTCACTCACCGACACTGGACAGAGCCTCAGAGACCTCAATGGTCACACACAGACACTGGACAGAGACACACAGTCCCAAACTGTCACTTACAGACACTGGACAGAGACACAAAAACCAAACGGTCACTCATAGACACTGGACAGAGCAACACAGTACCAAACAGTCACTCACAGACACTGGACAGGGCCACACAGTCACAAGCGGTCACTCACAGTCACTGGACAGAGCCACACAGTCCCAGGCGGTCACTCTCAGACACTGGAAAGAGACACACAGTCCCAAACGGTCAATCACAGACACTGGACAGAGCCACACAGTCCCAATCGGTCACTCTCAGATACTGGACAGAGCCACACAGTCCCAAACGGTCATTCACAGACACTGGACGGAGACACACAGTCCCAAAAGGTCACTCACAGACACTGGACAGAGCCACACAGAGCCAAACGGTTACTCACAGACACAGGACTGAGCCACACAGAACTAAACGGTCACTCACAGACAATGGACAGAGCCACAGGGTCCCAAATGGTCACTCACAGACACTGGACAGAGCCACAAACTCCCAAACGGTAACTAACAGAAACTCGACAGAGCCGCCACTCCAAAACGGTCACACGCAGACACTGGACACAGCCACACAGTACCAAACGGTCACTCACAGACACTGGACAGGGCCACACCGTCCCAAACGGTCACTCACAGGCACTGGATCGAGACACACAGTCCCAAACGGTCACTCACAGACACTGGACAGAGCCACACTGTGCCAAACGGTCACTCACACACACTGGACAGAGCCACACAGAACCAAACGGTCACTCACAGACACATGACAGAGCCACAAATAAACAAACGGTCAATCACAGACACTGGACAGAGCCACACAGAAGCAAACGGTCACTCACAGACACAGGACTGAGCCACACAGAACCAAACAGTCACTCACAGAAACTGGACAGAGCCACAGGGTCCCAAATGGTCACTCACAGACACTGGACACAGCCACACAGTACCAAACGGTCACTCTCAGACACTGGACAGAGCCACACAGTCCCAAACGGTCACTCACAGACACTGGACAGAGACACAGAGTTGCAAACGGTAACTCACAAACACTGGACAGAGCGACAAACAATCAAACAGTCACTCACAGACACTGGACAGAGACACACAGTCCCAAGCGGCTAGTTTCAGACACTGGACAGAGCCACAAACAACCAAACGGTCACTCACAGACACTGGATAGAGACAGACAGTCCCAAGCGCTCACCCTCAGACACAGGACAGAGACACACAGTCCCAAACGGTCACTCACAGACAATGGACAGAGCCACACAGAGCCAAACGGTTACTCACAGACACAGGACTGAGCCACACAGAACCAAACGGTCTCTCATAGACACTGGACAGAGCCACAGGGTCCCAAATGGTCACTCACAGACACTGGACAGAGCCACAAACTCCCAAACGGTCACTAACAGAAACTCGACAGAGCCGCAACTCCAAAGCGGTCACAAATAGACACTGGACACAGCCACACAGTACCAAACGGTCACTCACAGACACTGAACAGAGCCACACAGTCCCAAACGGTCACTCACACACACTGGACAGGGCCACACAGTCCCAAACGGTCACTCACAGACACTGAACAGAGCCACAAAGAACCAAACAGTCACTCACAGACATTGGACAGAGACACAAAGAACCAAACGGTCACTCACATACACTGGACAGAGACACACAGTCCCAAACGGTCACTCACATACACTGGGCAGAGACACACAGTCGCAAGCGGTCACTCATAGGCACTGGACAGAGGCACACAGTCACAAACGGTCACTCAAAGACACTGGACAGAGCAACATGGACTCAAACGGTCACTCACAGACAGTGGAAGAGACACATAGTCTCAAACAGTCACACACAGACACTGGACAGAGCCACACAGACCTCAGCAGTCACTCACAGACACTGGACAGAGCCACACAGTCCCAAACCATCACGCACAGACACTGGACAGAGCCACAAAAAACCAAACGGTCACTCACAGACACTGGACAGAGCCACACAGTCCCAAACCATCACGCACAGACACTGGACAGAGGCACAAAAAACCAAACGGTCACTCACAGACACTGGACAGAGCCACACATTCACAAGCAGTCACTCACAGTCACTGGACAGAGCCACACAGTCCCAAACAGTCACTCACAGACACATGACAGAGACACACAGTCCCATGCGGTCACTCTCAGACACTGGACAGAGACACACAGTCCCAAAAGGTCACTCACAGAGAGTGGACAGAGCCACACAGTCCCAAACGGTCACTCACAGACACATGACAGAGCCACAAATAACCAAACGGTCAATCACAGACACTGGACAGAGCCACACAGAACCAAACGGTCACTCACAGACACTGGACAGAGCCACAGGGTCCCAAATGGTCACTCACAGACACTGGACAGAGCCACAAACTCCCAAACGTTTACTCACAGAAACTGGACAGAGCCGCCACTCCAAGACGGTTACACATAGACACTAGACACAGCCACAAAGAACCAAGCGGTCACTCACAGACACTGAACAGAGCAACACAGTCCCAAACGGTCATTCACAGACACTGGACAGAGCCACAAAGAACCAAACAGTCACTCACAGACACTGGACAGAGCCACACAGTCCCAAACGGTCACTCACAGTCACTGGGCAGAGACACACAGTCCCAAGCGGTCACTCATAAGCACTGGACAGAGCCACAAAGTCCCAAACGGTCACTCACCGACACTGGACAGAGCCTCAGAGACCTCAATGGTCACACACAGACACTGGACAGAGACACACAGTCCCAAACTGTCACTTACAGACACTGGACAGAGACACAAAAACCAAACGGTCACTCATAGACACTGGACAGAGCAACACAGTACCAAACAGTCACTCACAGACACTGGACAGGGCCACACAGTCACAAGCGGTCACTCACAGTCACTGGACAGAGCCACACAGTCCCAGGCGGTCACTCTCAGACACTGGAAAGAGACACACAGTCCCAAACGGTCAATCACAGACACTGGACAGAGCCACACAGTCCCAATCGGTCACTCTCAGATACTGGACAGAGCCACACAGTCCCAAATGGTCACTCACAGACACTGGACAGAGCCACACAGAACCAAACGGTCACTCACAGACACAAGACAGAGCCACACAGAACCAAACGGTCACTCACAGACATTGGACAGAGCCACAAATTCCCAAATGGTCACTCACAGAAACTGGACAGAGCCGCCACTCCAAAACGGTCACTCACAGACACTGGACAGAGCCACACAGAACCAAACAGTCACTCACAGAAAATGGACAGAGACATACAATTCCAAACGGTCTCTCACAGGCAATGGACAGAGCCACACAGTCCCAAACGGTCACTCACAGACACTGGACATAGCCGCACAGTCCCAAGCGGTCACTCACAGACACTGGACAGGGCCACACAGTCACAAGCGGTCACTCACAGAAACTGGACAGAGCCACAGGGTCCCAAATGGTCACTCACAGACAATGGACAGAGTCACAAACTCCCAAACGGTAACTAACAGAAACTCGACAGAGCCGCCACTACAAAACGGTCACACACAGACACTGGACACAGCCACACAGTACCAAACGGTCACTCACAGACACTGAACAGAGCCACACAGTCCCAAACGGTCACTCACACACACAGGACAGGGCCACACAGTCCCAAGCGGTCACTCTCAGACACTGGACAGAGCCACAAAGTCTCAAACGGTCACTCACAGACACTGGGCAGAGACACACAGTCGCAAACGGTAACTCACAGACACTGGGCAGAGACACACAGTCGCAAACGGTAAATCACAAACACTTTACAGAACCACAAACAACCAAATGGTCACTCACAGACACTGGACAGAGCCACACAGTCCCAAGCGGTCACTCTCAGACACTGGACAGAGCCACACAGTCCCAAATGGTCATTCACAGACACTGGACGGAGACACACAGACCTCAATGGTCACTCACAGAAACTGGACAGAGCCACAAAGTCCCAATAGGTCACTCACAGACACTGGACAGGGCCAAAAAGAACCAAACGATCACTCACAGACACTGGACAGAGACACACATTCACAAGCCATCACTCACAGTCACTGGACAGAGCCACACAGTCCCTAACGGTCACTCACAGACACATGACAGAGTCAAACAGTCCCATACGGTCACTCTCAGACACTGGAAAGAGACACACAGTCCCAAACGGTCACTCACACACACTGGACAGAGCCACACAGAACCAAATGGTTACTCACAGACACATGACAGAGCCACAAATAAACAAACGGTCAATCACAGACACTGGACAGAGCCACACAGAACCAAACGGTCACTCACAGATACAGAACAGAGCCACACAGAACCAAACGGTCACTCACAGACACTGGACAGAGCCACACAGTCCCAAACGGTCACTCTCAGACACTGGAAAGAGACGCACAGTCCCAAACGGTCACTCACAGACACTGGACGGAGACACACGGTCCCAAACGGTCACTCACAGACACTGGACAGAGACACACTGTGCCAAACGGTCACTCACACACACTGGACAGAGCCACACAGAACCAAACGGTCACTCACAGACACATGACAGAGCCACAAATAAACAAACGGTCAATCACAGACACTGGACAGAGCCACACAGAAGCAAACGGTCACTCACAGACACAGGACTGAGCCACACAGAACCAAACAGTCACTCACAGACACTGGACAGAGACACACATTCACAAGCCATCACTCACAGTCACTGGACAGAGCCACACAGTCCCTAACGGTCACTCACAGACACATGACAGAGTCAAACAGTCCCATACGGTCTCTCTCAGACACTGGAAAGAGCCACACAGTCCCAAACGGTCACTCTCAGACACTGGACAGAGACACACAGTCCCAAACGGTCACTCACAGACACTGGACGGAGACACACAGTCCCAAACGGTCACTCACAGACACTGGACAGAGACACACAGTGCCAAACGGTCACTCACACACACTGGACAGAGCCACACAGAACCAAATGGTTACTCACAGACACATGACAGAGCCACAAATAAACAAACGGTCAATCACAGACACTGGACAGAGCCACACAGAACCAAACGGTCACTCACAGATACAGAACAGAGCCACACAGAACCAAACGGTCACTCACAGACACTGGACAGAGCCACACAGTCCCAAACGGTCACTCTCAGACACTGGAAAGAGACACACAGTCCCAAACGGTCACTCACAGACACTGGACGGAGACACACGGTCCCAAACGGTCACTCACAGACACTGGACAGAGCCACACTGTGCCAAACGGTCACTCACACACACTGGACAGAGCCACACAGAAGCAAACGGTCACTCACAGACACAGGACTGAGCCACACAGAACCAAACAGTCACTCACAGACACTGGACAGAGCCACAGGGTCCCAAACGGTCACTCACAGACACTGGACAGAGCCACAGGGTCCCAAATGGTCACTCACAGACACTGGACAGAGCCACAAACTCCCAAACGGTCACTAACAGAAACTCGACAGAGCTGCCACTCCAAAACGGTCACTCACAGACACTGGACACAGCCACACAGTACCAAACGGTCACTCACAGACACTGAACAGAGCCGCACAGTCCCAAACGGTCACTCACACACACAGGACAGGGCCACAAAGTCCCAAGCGGTCATTCTCAGACACTGGACAGAGCCACAAAGTCTCAAACGGTCACTCACAGACACTGGGCAGAGACACACAGTGGCAAACGGTCACTCACAGACACTGAGCAGAGACACACAGTCGCAAACGGTAAATCACAAACACTGGACAGAACCACAAACAACCAAACGGTCACTCACAGACACTGGACAGAGACAGACAGTCCCAAGCGGTCACTCTCAGACACTGGACGGAGACACACAGTCCCAAAAGGTCACTCACAGACACTGGACAGAGCCACACAGAGCCAAACGGTTACTCACAGACACAGGACTGAGCCACACAGAACTAAACGGTCACTCACAGACAATGGACAGAGCCACAGGGTCCCAAATGGTCACTCACAGACACTGGACAGAGCCACAAACTCCCAAACGGTAACTAACAGAAACTCGACAGAGCCGCCACTCCAAAACGGTCACACGCAGACACTGGACACAGCCACACAGTACCAAACGGTCACTCACAGACACTGGACAGGGCCACACCGTCCCAAACGGTCACTCACAGGCACTGGATCGAGACACACAGTCCCAAACGGTCACTCACAGACACTGGACAGAGCCACACTGTGCCAAACGGTCACTCACACACACTGGACAGAGCCACACAGAACCAAACGGTCACTCACAGACACATGACAGAGCCACAAATAAACAAACGGTCAATCACAGACACTGGACAGAGCCACACAGAAGCAAACGGTCACTCACAGACACAGGACTGAGCCACACAGAACCAGTCACTCACAGAAACTGGACAGAGCCACAGGGTCCCAAATGGTCACTCACAGACACTGGACACAGCCACACAGTACCAAACGGTCACTCTCAGACACTGGACAGAGCCACACAGTCCCAAACGGTCACTCACAGACACTGGACAGAGACACAGAGTTGCAAACGGTAACTCACAAACACTGGACAGAGCGACAAACAATCAAACAGTCACTCACAGACACTGGACAGAGACACACAGTCCCAAGCGGCTAGTTTCAGACACTGGACAGAGCCACAAACAACCAAACGGTCACTCACAGACACTGGATAGAGACAGACAGTCCCAAGCGCTCACCCTCAGACACAGGACAGAGACACACAGTCCCAAACGGTCACTCACAGACAATGGACAGAGCCACACAGAGCCAAACGGTTACTCACAGACACAGGACTGAGCCACACAGAACCAAACGGTCTCTCATAGACACTGGACAGAGCCACAGGGTCCCAAATGGTCACTCACAGACACTGGACAGAGCCACAAACTCCCAAACGGTCACTAACAGAAACTCGACAGAGCCGCAACTCCAAAGCGGTCACAAATAGACACTGGACACAGCCACACAGTACCAAACGGTCACTCACAGACACTGAACAGAGCCACACAGTCCCAAACGGTCACTCACACACACTGGACAGGGCCACACAGTCCCAAACGGTCACTCACAGACACTGAACAGAGCCACAAAGAACCAAACAGTCACTCACAGACATTGGACAGAGACACAAAGAACCAAACGGTCACTCACATACACTGGACAGAGACACACAGTCCCAAACGGTCACTCACATACACTGGGCAGAGACACACAGTCGCAAGCGGTCACTCACAGACACTGGACAGAGCCACAAACTCCCAAACGGTCACTAACAGAAACTCGACAGAGCCGCAACTCCAAAGCGGTCACAAATAGACACTGGACACAGCCACACAGTACCAAACGGTCACTCACAGACACTGAACAGAGCCACACAGTCCCAAACGGTCACTCACACACACTGGACAGGGCCACACAGTCCCAAACGGTCACTCACAGACACTGAACAGAGCCACAAAGAACCAAACAGTCACTCACAGACATTGGACAGAGACACAAAGAACCAAACGGTCACTCACATACACTGGACAGAGACACACAGTCCCAAACGGTCACTCACATACACTGGGCAGAGACACACAGTCGCAAGCGGTCACTCATAGGCACTGGACAGAGGCACACAGTCACAAACGGTCACTCAAAGACACTGGACAGAGCAACATGGACTCAAACGGTCACTCACAGACAGTGGAAGAGACACATAGTCTCAAACAGTCACACACAGACACTGGACAGAGCCACACAGACCTCAGCAGTCACTCACAGACACTGGACAGAGCCACACAGTCCCAAACCATCACGCACAGACACTGGACAGAGCCACAAAAAACCAAACGGTCACTCACAGACACTGGACAGAGCCACACAGTCCCAAACCATCACGCACAGACACTGGACAGAGGCACAAAAAACCAAACGGTCACTCACAGACACTGGACAGAGCCACACATTCACAAGCAGTCACTCACAGTCACTGGACAGAGCCACACAGTCCCAAACAGTCACTCACAGACACATGACAGAGACACACAGTCCCATGCGGTCACTCTCAGACACTGGACAGAGACACACAGTCCCAAAAGGTCACTCACAGAGAGTGGACAGAGCCACACAGTCCCAAACGGTCACTCACAGACACATGACAGAGCCACAAATAACCAAACGGTCAATCACAGACACTGGACAGAGCCACACAGAACCAAACGGTCACTCACAGACACTGGACAGAGCCACAGGGTCCCAAATGGTCACTCACAGACACTGGACAGAGCCACAAACTCCCAAACGTTTACTCACAGAAACTGGACAGAGCCGCCACTCCAAGACGGTTACACATAGACACTAGACACAGCCACAAAGAACCAAGCGGTCACTCACAGACACTGAACAGAGCAACACAGTCCCAAACGGTCATTCACAGACACTGGACAGAGCCGCACAGTCCCAAACGGTCACTCACACACACAGGACAGGGCCACAAAGTCCCAAGCGGTCATTCTCAGACACTGGACAGAGCCACAAAGTCTCAAACGGTCACTCACAGACACTGGGCAGAGACACACAGTGGCAAACGGTCACTCACAGACACTGAGCAGAGACACACAGTCGCAAACGGTAAATCACAAACACTGGACAGAACCACAAACAACCAAACGGTCACTCACAGACACTGGACAGAGACAGACAGTCCCAAGCGGTCACTCTCAGACACTGGACGGAGACACACAGTCCCAAAAGGTCACTCACAGACACTGGACAGAGCCACACAGAGCCAAACGGTTACTCACAGACACAGGACTGAGCCACACAGAACTAAACGGTCACTCACAGACAATGGACAGAGCCACAGGGTCCCAAATGGTCACTCACAGACACTGGACAGAGCCACAAACTCCCAAACGGTAACTAACAGAAACTCGACAGAGCCGCCACTCCAAAACGGTCACACGCAGACACTGGACACAGCCACACAGTACCAAACGGTCACTCACAGACACTGGACAGGGCCACACCGTCCCAAACGGTCACTCACAGGCACTGGATCGAGACACACAGTCCCAAACGGTCACTCACAGACACTGGACAGAGCCACACTGTGCCAAACGGTCACTCACACACACTGGACAGAGCCACACAGAACCAAACGGTCACTCACAGACACATGACAGAGCCACAAATAAACAAACGGTCAATCACAGACACTGGACAGAGCCACACAGAAGCAAACGGTCACTCACAGACACAGGACTGAGCCACACAGAACCAAACAGTCACTCACAGAAACTGGACAGAGCCACAGGGTCCCAAATGGTCACTCACAGACACTGGACACAGCCACACAGTACCAAACGGTCACTCTCAGACACTGGACAGAGCCACACAGTCCCAAACGGTCACTCACAGACACTGGACAGAGACACAGAGTTGCAAACGGTAACTCACAAACACTGGACAGAGCGACAAACAATCAAACAGTCACTCACAGACACTGGACAGAGACACACAGTCCCAAGCGGCTAGTTTCAGACACTGGACAGAGCCACAAACAACCAAACGGTCACTCACAGACACTGGATAGAGACAGACAGTCCCAAGCGCTCACCCTCAGACACAGGACAGAGACACACAGTCCCAAACGGTCACTCACAGACAATGGACAGAGCCACACAGAGCCAAACGGTTACTCACAGACACAGGACTGAGCCACACAGAACCAAACGGTCTCTCATAGACACTGGACAGAGCCACAGGGTCCCAAATGGTCACTCACAGACACTGGACAGAGCCACAAACTCCCAAACGGTCACTAACAGAAACTCGACAGAGCCGCAACTCCAAAGCGGTCACAAATAGACACTGGACACAGCCACACAGTACCAAACGGTCACTCACAGACACTGAACAGAGCCACACAGTCCCAAACGGTCACTCACACACACTGGACAGGGCCACACAGTCCCAAACGGTCACTCACAGACACTGAACAGAGCCACAAAGAACCAAACAGTCACTCACAGACATTGGACAGAGACACAAAGAACCAAACGGTCACTCACATACACTGGACAGAGACACACAGTCCCAAACGGTCACTCACATACACTGGGCAGAGACACACAGTCGCAAGCGGTCACTCATAGGCACTGGACAGAGGCACACAGTCACAAACGGTCACTCAAAGACACTGGACAGAGCAACATGGACTCAAACGGTCACTCACAGACAGTGGAAGAGACACATAGTCTCAAACAGTCACACACAGACACTGGACAGAGCCACACAGACCTCAGCAGTCACTCACAGACACTGGACAGAGCCACACAGTCCCAAACCATCACGCACAGACACTGGACAGAGCCACAAAAAACCAAACGGTCACTCACAGACACTGGACAGAGCCACACAGTCCCAAACCATCACGCACAGACACTGGACAGAGGCACAAAAAACCAAACGGTCACTCACAGACACTGGACAGAGCCACACATTCACAAGCAGTCACTCATAGTCACTGGACAGAGCCACACAGTCCCAAACAGTCACTCACAGACACATGACAGAGACACACAGTCCCATGCGGTCACTCTCAGACACTGGACAGAGACACACAGTCCCAAACGTTCACTCACATAGAGTGGACAGAGCCACACAGTCCCAAACGGTCACTCACAGACACATGACAGAGCCACAAATAACCAAACGGTCAATCACAGACACTGGACAGAGCCACACAGAACCAAACCGTCACTGACAGACACTGGACAGAGCCACAGGGTCCCAAATGGTCACTCACAGACACTGGACAGAGCCACAAATTCCCAAATATTTACTCACAGAAACTGGACAGAGCCGCCACTCCAAGACGGTTACACATAGACACTAGACACAGCCACAAAGAACCAAGCGGTCACTCACAGACACTGAACAGAGCAACACAGTCCCAAACAGTCACTCACAGACACTGGACAGAGCCACAAAGAACCAAACAGTCACTCACAGACACTGGACAGAGCCACACAGTCCCAAACGGTCACTCACAGTCATTGGGCAGAGACACACAGTCCCAAGCGGTCACTCATAAGCACTGGACAGAGCCACAAAGTCCCAAACGGTCACTCAAAGACACTGGACAGAGCCACAGAGACCTCAATGGTCACACACAGACACTGGACAGAGACACACAGTCCCAAACTGTCACTTACAGACACTGGACAGAGACACAAAAACCAAACGGTCACTCATAGACACTGGACAGAGCAACACAGTACCAAACAGTCACTCACAGACACTGGACAGGGCCACACAGTCCCAAGCGGTCACTCATAAGCACTGGACAGAGCCACAAAGTCCCAAACGGTCACTCAAAGACACTGGACAGAGCCACGTAGTCCCAAACGGTCATTCACAGACACTGGACCAAGCCTCACAGACCTCAACGGTCACTCACAGACACTGGACAGAGACACACAGTCCCAAATGATCACTTACATACACTGGACCGAGCCACAAAAACCAAACGGTCACTCATAGACACTGGACAGGGCCACACAGTCACAAGCGGTCACTCACAGTCACTGGACAGAGCCACACAGTCCCAGGCGGTCACTCTCAGACATTGGAAAGAGCCACACAGTCCCAAACGGTCAATCACAGACACTGGACAGAGCCACACAGTCCCAATCGTTCACTCTCAGATACTGGACAGAGCCACACAGTCCCAAACGGTCACTCACAGACATTGGACAGAGCCACACAGAACCAAACGGTCACTCACAGACACAAGACAGAGCCACACAGAACCAAACGGTCACTCACAGACATTGGACAGAGCCACAAACTCCCAAATGGTCACTCACAGACACTGGACAGAGCCACACAGAACCAAACAGTCACTCACAGAAAATGGACAGAGCCATACAATTCCAAACGGTCTCTCACAGGCAATGGACAGAGCCACACAGTCCCAAACGGTCACTCTCAGACACTGGAAAGAGACACACAGTCCCAAAGGGTCAATCACAGACACTGGACAGAGCCACACAGCCCAAATCGGTCACTCACAGACACTGGACAGAGCCACACAGAACCAAACGGTCACTCACAGACACTGGACAGAGCCACACAGAACCAAACGGTCACTCACAGACACAAGACAGAGCCACACAGAACCAAACGGTCACTCACAGACATTGGACACAGCCACAAACTCCCAAATGGTCACTCACAGAAACTGGACAGAACCACAAAGAACCAAACAGTCACCTACAGAAAATTGGCAGAGCCATACAATTCCAAACGGTCTCTCACAGGCAATGGACAGAGCCACACAGTCCCAAACGGTCACTCACAGACACTGGACAGAGCCGCACAGTCCCAAGCGGTCATTCACAGACACTGGACAGAGCCACAAAGATCCAAACGGTTACTCACAGACACAAGACAGAGCCACACAGAACCAAACGGTCACTCACAGACATTGGACACAGCCACAAACTCCCAAATGGTCACTCACAGAAACTGGACAGAGCCACAAAGAACCAAACAGTCATCTACAGAAAATTGGCAGAGCCATACAATTCCAAACGGTCTCTCACAGGCAATGGACAGAGCCACACAGTCCCAAACGGTCACTCACAGACACTGGACAGAGCCGCACAGTCCCAAGCGGTCACTCACAGACACCGGACAGAGCCACACATTCCCAAACGGTCATTCACAGACACTGGACAGAGCCACAAAGATCCAAACGTTCATTCACAGACACTGGACAGAGACACACAGTCCCATGCGGTCACTCTCAGACACTGGACAGAGACTCAAGGAACCAAGTGGTCACTCACAGACACTGGACAGAGCCACACAGTCCCATGCGGTCACTCTCAGACGCTGGACAGAGCCACAAGGAACCAAACGGTTACTCACAGACACTGGACAGAGCCGCACTGTAACAAATGATCACTCATAGACACTGCACAGAGCCACATTGTCCCAAACGGTCCCTCACAGACACTGGACAGAGCCACAAAAAAACCAAATGGTCACTGACAGACACAGGACAGAGACACACAGTCCCAAGCGTTCACTCTCAGACACTGGACAGAGACACACAGACACAAACGGTCACACACAGACAAAGGACAGAGACACACAGAACCAAACGGTCACTCACAGACACTGGACGGAGCCGCACAGTCCCAAGCGGTAACTCACAGACACTGGACAGAGCCACAAAGAACCAAACGGTCACTCACAGACACTGGACAGAGAAATACAGTCCCAAGCGGTCACTCTCAGACACTGCACAGAGCGACACAGAACCAAACAGTCAAACGCAGACACTGGACAGAGCCACACAGTCCCAAACGGTCAAACATAGACACTGGACAGAGCAACATAGTCCCAAACGGTCACTAACAGACACTGGACAGAGACACACAGACCTAAACGGTCACTCACACACACTGGACAGAGCCACAAAGATCCAAACGGTCACTCACAGACACTGGACAGAGCCACACAGAACCAAATGCTTACTCACAGACACTGGAAAAAGCCACAAAGAGCCAAACAATCACTCACAGACACTGGATAGAGACACACAGTCCCAAGCGGTCACTCACAGACACTGGACAGAGACAAACAGTCCCAAGCGGTCACTCACAGACACTGGACAGAGCCACAGTGTCCCCAACGGTCAAACATAGACACTGGAAAGAGTAACATAGTCCCAAACGGTCACTCACAGACACTGGACAGAGACACACTGACCTAAACGGTCACTCACACACACTGGACAGAGACACAAAGATCCAAATGGTCACTCACAGACACTGGACAGAGACACACAGTCCCAGGCGGTGATTCTCAGACTCTGGAAAGAGACATACAGTCCCAAACGGTCAATCACAGACACTGGACAGAGACACACAGTCCAAAGCGGTCACTCTCAGACACTGGACAGAGCCACACAGTCAAAAACGGTCACTCACAGACACTGGACAGAGCCACAAAGAACCAAACGGTCACTCACAGACACAAGACAGAGCCACACAGAACCAAACGGTCACTCACAGACACAAGACAGAGCCACACAGAACCAAACGGTCACTCACAGACATTGGACAGAGCCACAAATTCCCAAATGGTCACTCACAGAAACTGGACAGAGCCGCCACTCCAAAACGGTCACTCACAGAGACTGGAAAGAGCCACACAATCCGAAACGGTCACTCACAGACACCGGATAGAGCAACACAGAACCAAACGGTCACATGCAGGTACTGGACAGAGCCCCACAGAACCAAACTGTCACTCGTAGACACTAGACAGAACCACACAGTCTCAAACGGTCATTCACAGACACTGGACAGAGCCACACAGAACCAAACAGTCACTCACAGAAAATGGACAGAGCCATACAATTCCAAACGGTCTCTCACAGGCAATGGACAGAGACACACAGTCCCAAACGGTCACTCACAGACACTGGACAGAGCCACAAAGATCCAAACGGTCAGTCACAGACACTGGCCACAGACACACAGTCCCAAACGGTCACTCACAGACACTGGACAGAGCCACACAGAACCAAACGCTTACTCACAGACAGGGAAAAAGCCACAAAGAGCCAAACAATCACTCACAGACACTGGACAGAGACACACAGTCCCAAGCGGTCACTCACTGACACTGGACAGAGACAAACAGTCCAAGCGGTCACTCACAGACACTGGACAGAGCCACAGTGTCCCAAACGGTCAAACATAGACACCGGACAGAGCCACACAGTCTCGAACGGTCACTCACAGACACTGGACAGAGCCACACAGAACCAAACAGTCATTCACAGAAAATGGACAGAGCCATACAATTCCAAACAGTCACTCACAGGCAATGGACAGAGACACACAGTCCCAAACGGTCACTCACAGACACTGGACAGAGCCGCACAGTCCCAAGTGGTCACTCACAGTCACTGGACAGAGCCACACAGTCCCAAACGGTCATTCACCAACACTTGACAGAGCCACAAAGATCCAAACGGTCAGTCACAGACACTGGACAGAGACACACAGTTCCATGCGGTCACTCTCAGACACTGGACAGAGCCACACAGTCCCAAACGGTCACTCTTAGACACTGAACAGAGCCACAATGAACCAGTCACTCACAGACACTGGACAGAGCCACACAGTCCCAAACGGTCACTCACAGACACTGGACAGAGCCACACAGAACAAATCGCTTACTCACAGACACTGAAAAAAGACACAAAGAGCCAAACAATCACTCACAGACACCGGACAGAGACACACAGTCCCAAGCGGTCACTCACAGAGACTGGACAGAGACAAACAGTCCCAAGCGATCACTCACAGACACTGGACAGAGCCACAGTGTCCCCAACGGTCAAACATAGACACAGGACAGAGCAACATAGTCCCAAACGGTCACTCACACACACTGGACAGAGCCACAAAGATCCAAACGGTCACTCACAGACACTGGACAGAGACACACAGTCCCAGGCGGTCACTCTCAGACTTTGGAAAGAGACATACAGTCCCAAACGGTCAATCACAGACACTGGACAGAGACACACAGTCCAAAGTGGTCACTCTCAGACATTGGACAGAGCCACACAGTCCCAAACGGTCACTCACAGACACTGGACAGAGACACAAAGAACTAAATGGTCACTCACAGACACAAGACAGAGCCACACAGAACCAAACGGTCACTCACAGACACAAGACAGAGCCACACAGAACCAAACGGTCACTCACAGACATTGGACAGAGCCACAAATTCCCAAATGGTCACTCACAGAAACTGGATAGAGCCGCCACTCCAAAACGGTCACTCACAGACACTGGACAGAGCCACACAATCCGAAACGGTCACTCACAGACACTGGATAGAGCAACACAGAACCAAACGGTTACATGCAGGCACTGGACAGAGCCCCACAGAACCAAACGGTCACTCGTAGACACTAGACAGAGCCACACAGTCTCAAACGGTCACTCACAGACACTGGACAGAGCCACACAGAACCAAACAGTCACTCACAGGCAATGGACAGAGCCACACAGTCCCAAACGGTCACTCACAGACACTGGACAGAGCCGCACAGTCCCAAGTGGTCATTCACAGACACTGGACAGAGCCACACAGTCCAAAACGGTCACGCACAGACACTGGACAGAGACACACATTCGCCAGCATCACTCATAGGCACTGGACAGAGCCACAGAGTCCCAAGCGGTCACACATAGGCACTGGAGAGAGCCAAACATTCCCAAATGGTCACTCACAGACACTGGACAGAGCCACACAGACCTCAACGGTCACTCACAGACACTGGACAGAGCCACACAGTCCCAAACGATCACTCACAGACACTGGACAGAGCCACAAAAAACCAAACGGTCAATCACAGACACTGGACAGAGCCACACATTCACAAGCGGTCACTCACATCACTGGACAGAGACACAAAGTCCCAAACGATCTCTCACAGACACATGACAGAGACACACAGTCCCATGCGGTCACTCTCACACACTGGACAGAGACACACATTCCCAAAAGGTCACTCACAGACACTGGACGGAGACACACAGTCCCAAAAGGTCACTCACAGAGAGTGGACAGAGCCACACAGTCCCAAACGATCACTCACAGACACATGACAGAGCCACAAAGAACTAAACGGTCACTCACAGACACAAGACAGAGCCACACAGAACCAAACGGTCACTCACAGACACAAGACAGAGCCAGAGCCACACAGAACCAAACGGTCACTCACAGACATTGGACAGAGCCACAAATTCCCAAATGGTCACTCACAGAAACTGGACAGAGCCGCCACTCCAAAACGGTCACTCACAGACACTGGACAGAGGCACACAATCCGAAACGGTCACTCATAGACACTGCATAGAGCAACACAGAACCAAACGGTCACATGCAGGCACAGGACAGAGCCCCACAGAACCAAACGGTCACTCGTAGACACTAGACAGAGCCACACAGTCTCAAATGGTCACTCACAGACACTGGACAGAGCCACACAGAACCAAACAGTCACTCACAGAAAATGGACAGAGCCACACAATTCCAAACGGTCTCTCACAGGCAATGGACAGAGCCACACAGTCCCAAACGGTCATTCACAGACACATGATACAGAGCCACAAAGATCCAAACAGTCACTCACAGAGACTGGACAGAGACACACAGTCCCATGCGGTCACTCTCAGACACTGGACAGAGCCACACAGTCCCAAACGGTCACTCTAAGACACTGGACAGAGCCACAATGAACCAAACGGTCACTCACAGACACTGGACAGAGTCACACAGTCCCAAACGGTCACTCACAGACACTGGGCACAAACACACAGTCCCAAACGGTCACTCATAGGCACTGGACAGAGCCACACAGTCCCAAACGGTCACTCATAGACACTGGAGAGAGCCACATAGTCCCAAACGGTCACTCACAGATACTGGACAGAGACACACAGTCCCAAACGGTCACTCAAAGACACTGGACAGAGCCACACAATCCCAAACGGTCACTCACAGACACTGGACAGAGCCACAAAAAACCAAAAGGTCACTCACAGCCATTGGACAGAACCACACAGTCCCAAAAGGTCATTCACAGGCACTTGACAGATCCACACAGAACCAGTCACTCACAGACACTGGACAGGGCCACACAGTCCCAAAAGGTCACTCACAGACGCTTGACAGATCCACACAGAACCAAACATTCACTCACAGACACTGGACAGAGCCACACAGTCCCAAACGATCACTCACACACACTGGACAGAGCCACAAAGAACAAAACGGTCACTCACAGACACTGGACAGAGCCACACAGAACCAAACGCTTACTCACAGACACTGGAAATAACCCCAAAGAACCAAACAATCACTCACAGACACTGGACAGAGACACACACTCCCAAGCGGTCACTCACAAACACTGGACAGAGACACACAGTCCTAAACGGTCACTCATAGGCCCTGGACAGAGCCACACAGTCCCCAACGGTCAAACAAAGACACTGGACAGAGCAACATAGTCCCAAACGGTCACTCACAGACACTGGACAGCGACACACAGTACCAAACGGTCACTCACAGACACTGGATAGAGCCACATAGTCCCAAACGATCACTCACCGACACTGGACAGTGCAACACAGAACCAAGCGGTCATTCACAGACACTGGGCAGAGCCACACAGAAGCAAACGGTTACTCACAGACACTGGACAGAGCCACACAGTCCAAAACGGTCACGCACAGACACTGGGCAGAGACACACATTCGCCAGCATCACTCATAGGCACAGGACAGAGCCACAGAGTCCCAAGCGGTCACACATAGGCACTGGAGAGAGCCAAACATTCCCAAATGGTCACTCACAGACACTGGACAGAGCCACACAGACCTCAACGGTCACTCACAGACACTGGACAGAGCCACACAGTCCCAAACGATCACTCACAGACACTGGACAGAGCCACAAAAAACCAAACGGTCAATCACAGACACTGGACAGAGCCACACATTCACAAGCGGTCACTCACATCACTGGACAGAGACACAAAGTCCCAAACGATCTCTCACAGACACATGACAGAGACACACAGTCCCATGCGGTCACTCTCACACACTGGACAGAGACACACATTCCCAAAAGGTCACTCACAGACACTGGACGGAGACACACAGTCCCAAAAGGTCACTCACAGAGAGTGGACAGAGCCACACAGTCCCAAACGATCACTCACAGACACATGACAGAGCCACAAAGAACTAAACGGTCACTCACAGACACAAGACAGAGCCACACAGAACCAAACGGTCACTCACAGACACAAGACAGAGCCAGAGCCACACAGAACCAAACGGTCACTCACAGACATTGGACAGAGCCACAAATTCCCAAATGGTCACTCACAGAAACTGGACAGAGCCGCCACTCCAAAACGGTCACTCACAGACACTGGACAGAGGCACACAATCCGAAACGGTCACTCATAGACACTGCATAGAGCAACACAGAACCAAACGGTCACATGCAGGCACAGGACAGAGCCCCACAGAACCAAACGGTCACTCGTAGACACTAGACAGAGCCACACAGTCTCAAATGGTCACTCACAGACACTGGACAGAGCCACACAGAACCAAACAGTCACTCACAGAAAATGGACAGAGCCACACAATTCCAAACGGTCTCTCACAGGCAATGGACAGAGCCACACAGTCCCAAACGGTCATTCACAGACACATGATACAGAGCCACAAAGATCCAAACAGTCACTCACAGAGACTGGACAGAGACACACAGTCCCATGCGGTCACTCTCAGACACTGGACAGAGCCACACAGTCCCAAACGGTCACTCTAAGACACTGGACAGAGCCACAATGAACCAAACGGTCACTCACAGACACTGGACAGAGTCACACAGTCCCAAACGGTCACTCACAGACACTGGGCACAAACACACAGTCCCAAACGGTCACTCATAGGCACTGGACAGAGCCACACAGTCCCAAACGGTCACTCATAGACACTGGAGAGAGCCACATAGTCCCAAACGGTCACTCACAGATACTGGACAGAGACACACAGTCCCAAACGGTCACTCAAAGACACTGGACAGAGCCACACAATCCCAAACGGTCACTCACAGACACTGGACAGAGCCACAAAAAACCAAAAGGTCACTCACAGCCATTGGACAGAACCACACAGTCCCAAAAGGTCATTCACAGGCACTTGACAGATCCACACAGAACCAGTCACTCACAGACACTGGACAGGGCCACACAGTCCCAAAAGGTCACTCACAGACGCTTGACAGATCCACACAGAACCAAACATTCACTCACAGACACTGGACAGAGCCACACAGTCCCAAACGATCACTCACACACACTGGACAGAGCCACAAAGAACAAAACGGTCACTCACAGACACTGGACAGAGCCACACAGAACCAAACGCTTACTCACAGACACTGGAAATAACCCCAAAGAACCAAACAATCACTCACAGACACTGGACAGAGACACACACTCCCAAGCGGTCACTCACAAACACTGGACAGAGACACACAGTCCTAAACGGTCACTCATAGGCCCTGGACAGAGCCACACAGTCCCCAACGGTCAAACAAAGACACTGGACAGAGCAACATAGTCCCAAACGGTCACTCACAGACACTGGACAGCGACACACAGTACCAAACGGTCACTCACAGACACTGGATAGAGCCACATAGTCCCAAACGATCACTCACCGACACTGGACAGTGCAACACAGAACCAAGCGGTCATTCACAGACACTGGGCAGAGCCACACAGAAGCAAACGGTTACTCACAGACACTGGACAGAGCCACACAGTCCAAAACGGTCACGCACAGACACTGGGCAGAGACACACATTCGCCAGCATCACTCATAGGCACAGGACAGAGCCACACAGTCCCAAGTGGTCACACATAGGCACTGGAGAGAGCCAAACAGTCCCAAATGGTCACTCACAGACAATGGACAGAGCCACACAGACCTCAACGGTCACTCACAGACACTGGACAGAGCCACACAGTCCCAAACGATCAATCACAGACACGGGACAGAGCCAAAAAAACCAAACGGTCAATCACAGACACTGGACAGAGCCACATATTCACAAGCGGTCACTCACATCACTGGACAGAGCCACAAAGTCCCAAACGGTCACTCACAGACACATGACAGAGACACACAGTCCCATGCGGTCACTCTCAGACACTGGACAGAGACACACAGTCCCAAACGGTCACTCACAGACACTGGACGGAGACACGCAGTCCCAAAAGGTCACTCACAGAGAGTGGACAGAGCCACACAGTCCCAAACGGTCACTCACAGACACATGACAGAGCCACAAATAAACAAACGGTCAATCACAGACACTGGACAGAGCTACACAGAACCAAATGGTCACTCACAGACAGTAGACAGAGCCACAAGGTCCCAAATGGTCACTCACAGACACTGGACAGAGCCAAAAAGGCCCAAACGTTTACTCACAGAAACTGGACAGAGCCGCCACTCCAAGACGGTTACACATAGACACTGGACACAGCCACACAGAAGCAAGCGGTCACTCACAGACACTGGACAGAGCAACATAGACCCAAACGGTCACTCACAGACACTGGACAGAGCCACACAGTCCTAAACGGTCACTCAAAGACACTGGACAGAGCCACAATGAACCAAACGGTCACTCACAGACACTGGACAGAGCCACACTGTCCCCGACGGTCAAACATAGACACTGGACAGAGCAACATAGTCCCAAACGGTCACTCACAGACACTGGACAGAGACATACAGACCTAAACGGTCACTCACACAAACTGGACAGAGCCAGAAAGATCCAAACGGTCACTCACAGACACTGGACAGAGCTACAGAGTCCCATTCGGTAACTCTCAGACACTGGACAGAGCCACAACGTCCCAAACGGTCACTTACAGACACTGGGCAGAGACACACAGTCCCAAAGGGTCACTCAAAGGCACTGGAGAGAGCCACACAGTCCCAAACGGTCACTCTAAGACACTGGACAGAGCCACAATGAACCAAACGGTCACTCACAGACACTGGACAGTGCCACAGAGTCCCAAAAGGTCACTCACAGAAGCTTGACAGATCCACACTGCCCCAAACGGTCACTCACAGACACTGGACAGAGCCACAGAGTCCCAATCGGTAACTTTCAGACACTGGACAGAGCCACAATGTCCCAAACGGTCACTTACAGACACTGGGCAGAGACACACAGTACCAAACGATCACTCAAAGGCACTGGACAGAGCCACACAGTCCCAAACGGTCACTCATAGACACTGGACAGAGCCAAATATCCCCAAACGGTCACTCACAGACACTGGACAGAGCCACACAGACCTAAATGGTCACTCACAGACACTGGACAGAGCCACACAGTCCCAAACGGTCGCTCTCAGACACTGGACAGAGCCACAATGAACCAAACGGTCATTCACAGTCACTGGACAGAGACACACAGTCCCAAACGGTCACTCACAGACACTGGACAGAGCCGCACAGTCTCAAGCGGTCACTCACAGACACTGAACAGAGCCACACAGTCCCAAACGGTCATTCACAGACACTGGACAGAGCCACAAAGATCCAAACGGTCAGTCACAGACACTGGACAGAGAAACACAGTACCAATCGGTCACTCTCAGACACTGGACAGAGCCACAATGTCCCAAACGGTCACTTACAGACACTGGGCAGAGACAAACAGTCCCATGCGGTCACTCTCAGACACTGGACAGAGCCAGAAAAATCCAAACGGTCAGTCACAGACACTGGACAGAGACAAACAGTCCAAAACGGTCATTCACAGACACTGGACGGAGACACACAGTCCCAAAAGGTCACTCACAGACAGTGGACAGAGCCACACAGTCCCAAACGGTCACTCACAGACACATGACAGAGCCACAAATAACCAAATGGTCAATTACAGACACTGGACAGAGCCACACAGAACAAAGCGGTCACTCACAGACACTGGACACGGACACAGGGTCCCAAATGGTCACACACAGACACTGGACAGAGCCACAAACTCCCAAATGTTTACTCACAGACACTGGACAGAGACACACAGTCCCAGGCGGTCACTCTCAGACACTGGAAAGAGAAACACAGTCCCAGACGGACAATCACAGACACTGGACAGAGACACACAGTCCCAATCGGTCACTCACAGACACTGGACAGAGCCACACAGTCCCAAACGGTCACTCACAGACACTGGACAGAGCCACACAGAACCAAACGGTCACTCACAGACACTGGACAGAGCCACACAGAACCAAACGGTCACTCACAGACACTGGACAGAGCCACACAGAACCAAACAATCACTCACAGACATTGGACAGAGCCACAAACTCGCAAATGGTCACTCACAGAAACTGGACAGAGCCACCACTCCAAAACGGTCACTCACAGACACTGGACAGAGCCACACAATCCGAAACGGTCACTCAAGACACTGGACAGAGCCACAAAGAACCAAACAGTCACTCACAGAAAATGGACAGAGCCATAAAATTCCAAACGGTCTCTCACAGGCAATCGACAGAGCGACACAGTCCCAAACGGTCTCTCACAGACACTGGATAGAGCCGCACAGTCCCAAGCGGACACTCACAGAAACTGGACAGAGTCGCCACTCCAGGACGGTTACACATAGACACTGGACACAGCCACAAAGAACCAAGCGGTCACTCACAGACACTGAACAGAGCCACACAGTCCCAAACGGTCACTCACAGACACTGGACAGAGCCACACAGTGCCAAGCGGTCACTCATAGGCACTGGACAGAGCCACAAACTCCCAAAAGGTCACTCAAAGACACTGGACAGAGTCACATAGTCCCAAACGGTCACTCACCGACACTGGACAGTGCCTCACAGACTTCAACGGTCACTCACAGACACTGGACAGAGACACAAAGAACCAAACAGTCACTCACAGACACTGGACAGAGGCACTTAGTCCCAAACGGTCACTCACAGTCACTGGACAGAGCCACACAGTGCCAAGCGGTCACTCATAGGCACTGGACAGAGCCACAAAGTCCCAAAAGGTCACTCAAAGACACTGGACAGTGCCACATAGTCCCAAACGGTCACTCACCGACACTGGACAGAGCCTCACAGACTTCAACGGTCACTCACAGACACTGGACAAAGACACACAGTACCAAACGGTCACTCACAGACACTGGACAGAGCCACAAAGAACCAAACGGTCACTCACAGACACTGGACAGAGCCACACAGTAACAAACAGTCACTCACAGACACTGGACAGAGACACACAGTCACAAGCGGTCACTCACAGTCACTGGACAGAGCCACACAGTCCCAAACAGTCACTCACAGTCACTGGACAGAGACACACAGTCCCAGGCGGTCACTCTCAGACACTGGAAAGAGAAACACAGTCCCAGACGGACAATCACAGACACTGGACAGAGACACACAGTCCCAATCGGTCACTCTCAGACACTGGACAGAGCCACACAGTCCCAAACGGTCACTCACAGACACTGGACAGAGCCACACAGAGCCTAACGGTCAATCACAGATGCAAGACAGAGCCACACAGAACCAAACGATCACTCAGAGACATTGGACAGAGCCACAAACTCGCAAATGGTCACTCACAGAAACTGGACAGAGCCGTCACTCCAAAACGGTCACTCACAAACACTGGACAGAGCCACACAATCCGAAACGGTCACTCAAGACAGTGGACAGAGCCACAAAGAACCAAACAGTCACTCACAGAAAATGGACAGAGCCATACAATTCCAAACGGTCTCTCACAGGCAATGGACAGAGCCACACAGTCCCAAACGGTCACTCACAGACACTGGACAGAGCCGCACAGTCCCAAGCGGTCACTCACAGACACTGAACAGAGCCACACAGTCCCAAACGGTCATTCACAGACACTGGACAGAGCCACAAAGATCCAAACGGTCAGTCACAGACACTGGACAGAGAAACACAGTACCAATCGGTCACTCTCAGACACTGGACAGAGCCACAATGTCCCAAACGGTCACTTACAGACACTGGGCAGAGACAAACAGTCCCATGCGGTCACTCTCAGACACTGGACAGAGCCAGAAAAATCCAAACGGTCAGTCACAGACACTGGACAGAGACAAACAGTCCAAAACGGTCATTCACAGACACTGGACGGAGACACACAGTCCCAGAAGGTCACTCACAGACAGTGGACAGAGCCACACAGTCCCAAACGGTCACTCACAGACACATGACAGAGCCACAAATAACCAAATGGTCAATTACAGACACTGGACAGAGCCACACAGAACAAAGAGGTCACTCACAGACACTGGACACGGACACAGGGTCCCAAATGGTCACACACAGACACTGGACAGAGCCACAAACTCCCAAATGTTTACTCACAGAAACTGGACAGAGTCGCCACTCCAAGACGGTTACACATAGACACTGGACACAGCCACACAGAACCAAACGGTAACTCACAGACACTGGACAGGGACACATAGTCCCAAACAGTCACTCACAGACACTGGACAGAGACACACAGTCCCAAACAGTCACTCACAGACACTGGACAGAGACACACAGTCCCAGGCGGTCACTCTCAGACACTGGAAAGAGAAACACAGTCCCAGACGGACAATCACAGACACTGGACAGAGACACACAGTCCCAATCGGTCACTCACAGACACTGGACAGAGCCACACAGTCCCAAACGGTCACTCACAGACACTGGACAGAGCCACACAGAACCAAACGGTCACTCACAGACACTGGACAGAGCCACACAGAACTAAACGGTCAATCACAGATGCAAGAC
This sequence comes from Carcharodon carcharias, assembly GCF_017639515.1. NCBI lineage: Eukaryota > Metazoa > Chordata > Chondrichthyes > Lamniformes > Lamnidae > Carcharodon > Carcharodon carcharias. Next base: position 261,550,527 of record NC_054467.1, on the reverse strand, counting down.
AGAGCCACACAGAACCAAACAATCACTCACAGACATTGGACAGAGCCACAAACTCCCAAATGGTCACTCACAGAAACTGGACAGAGCCACCACTCCAAAACGGTCACTCACAGACACTGGACAGAGCCACACAATCCGAAACGGTCACTCAAGACACTGGACAGAGCCACAAAGAACCAAACAGTCACTCACAGAAAATGGACAGAGCCATAAAATTCCAAACGGTCTCTCACAGGCAATCGACAGAGCGACACAGTCCCAAACGGTCTCTCACAGACACTGGATAGAGCCGCACAGTCCCAAGCGGACACTCACAGAAACTGGACAGAGTCGCCACTCCAGGACGGTTACACATAGACACTGGACACAGCCACAAAGAACCAAGCGGTCACTCACAGACACTGAACAGAGCCACACAGTCCCAAACGGTCACTCACAGACACTGGACAGAGCCACACAGTGCCAAGCGGTCACTCATAGGCACTGGACAGAGCCACAAACTCCCAAAAGGTCACTCAAAGACACTGGACAGAGTCACATAGTCCCAAACGGTCACTCACCGACACTGGACAGTGCCTCACAGACTTCAACGGTCACTCACAGACACTGGACAGAGACACAAAGAACCAAACAGTCACTCACAGACACTGGACAGAGGCACTTAGTCCCAAACGGTCACTCACAGTCACTGGACAGAGCCACACAGTGCCAAGCGGTCACTCATAGGCACTGGACAGAGCCACAAAGTCCCAAAAGGTCACTCAAAGACACTGGACAGTGCCACATAGTCCCAAACAGTCACTCACCGACACTGGACAGAGCCTCACAGACTTCAACGGTCACTCACAGACACTGGACAAAGACACACAGTACCAAACGGTCACTCACAGACACTGGACAGAGCCACAAAGAACCAAACGGTCACTCACAGACACTGGACAGAGCCACACAGTAACAAACAGTCACTCACAGACACTGGACAGAGACACACAGTCACAAGCGGTCACTCACAGTCACTGGACAGAGCCACACAGTCCCAAACAGTCACTCACAGTCACTGGACAGAGACACACAGTCCCAGGCGGTCACTCTCAGACACTGGAAAGAGAAACACAGTCCCAGACGGACAATCACAGACACTGGACAGAGACACACAGTCCCAATCGGTCACTCTCAGACACTGGACAGAGCCACACAGTCCCAAACGGTCACTCACAGACACTGGACAGAGCCACACAGAGCCTAACGGTCAATCACAGATGCAAGACAGAGCCACACAGAACCAAACGATCACTCAGAGACATTGGACAGAGCCACAAACTCGCAAATGGTCACTCACAGAAACTGGACAGAGCCGTCACTCCAAAACGGTCACTCACAAACACTGGACAGAGCCACACAATCCGAAACGGTCACTCAAGACAGTGGACAGAGCCACAAAGAACCAAACAGTCACTCACAGAAAATGGACAGAGCCATAAAATTCCAAACGGTCCCTCACAGGCAATCGACAGAGCAAATCAGTCCCAAATGGTCTCTCACAGACACTGGATAGAGCCGCACAGTCCCAAGCAGTCACTCACAGACACTGGACAGAGCCACACAGTCCCAAACGGTCACTCACAGACACTGGACAGAGCCACAAAGAACCAAACGGTCACTCACAGTCACTGGACAGAGCCACACAGTCCCAAACGGTCACTCAAAGTCACTGGACAGAGCCACATAGTAGCAAACGGTCACTCACAGAAAACGGACAGAGCCATACAATTCCAAATGGTCTCTCACAGGCGATCGACAGAGCGAAATAGTCCCAAACGGTCTCTCACAGACACTGGACAGAGCCACACAGTCCCAAACGGTTACTCATAGAAACTGGACAGAGCAACAATGAACCAAACGGTCACTCACAGACACTGGACAGAGCCACACAGTCCCAAACGGTCACTCACAGACACTGGACAGAGCCACACAGACCTAAATGGTCACTCACAGACACTGGACAGAGCCACACAGTCCCAAACGGTCACTCAAAGACACTAGACAGAGCCACAATGAACCAAACGGTCACTCACAGACACTGGACAGAGCCACACTGTCCCCAACGGTCAAACATAGACACTGGACAGAGTAACATAGTCCCAAACGGACATTCACAGACACTGGACAGAGACACACAGACCTAAATGGTCACTCACAGACACTGGACAGAGCCACACTGTCCCCAACGGTCAAACATAGACACTGGACAGAGTAACATAGTCCCAAACGGACATTCACAGACACTGGACAGAGACACACAGACCTAAACGGTCACACACACACACTGGACAGAGCCACAAAGATCCAAACGGTCACTCACAGACACTGGACAGAGCCACAGAGTCCCAATCGGTAACTCTCAGACACTGGACAGAGACACATTGTTCCAAACGGTCACTCACAGACATTGGACAGAGACACACAGTCCCAGGCGGTCACTCTCAGACTCTGGAAAGAGAAACACAGTCCCAGACGGTCAATCACAGACACTGGACAGAGACACACATTCCCAAGCGGTCACTCTCAGACACTGGACAGAGCCACACAGTCCTAAACGGTCACTCACAGACACTGGACAGAGCCACACAGACCTAAATGGTCACTCACAGACACTGGACAGAGCCACACAGTCCCAAAAGGTCACTCAAGGACACTGGACAGAGCCACAATGAACCAAACAGTCACACAGTCACTGGACAGAGACACACAGACCCAAACGCTCACTCACAGACACTGGACGGAGACACACAGTACAAAATGGTCACTCACAGACACTGGACAGAGCCACACAGTCCCAAACGGTCACTCATAGACACTGGGCACAGACACACAGTCCCAAACGGTCACTCATAGGCAGTGGACAGAGCCACACAGTCCCAAACGGTCACTCAAAGACACTGGACAGAGCCACATAGTCCCAAAGGGTCACTCACAGACACTGGACAGCAACACACATTCCCAAATGGTCACTCACAGACACTGGACAGAGCCACACAGACCCAAACGGTCACTCAAAGCCACTGGACAGTGCCACACAGTCCCAAAAGGTCACTCACAGAAGCTTGACAGATCCACACACAACCAAACAGTCACTCACAGACACTGGACAGAGCCACACAGTCCCAAAAGGTCACTCACAGACGCTTGACAGATCCACACAGAACCAAACGGTCACTCACAGACATTGGACAGAGCCACACAGGACAAAACGTTTACTCACAGACACTGGAAAAAGCCACAAAGAGCCAAACAATCAATCACAGACACTGGACAGAGACACACAGACCCAAACGGCCACTCACAGACACTGGACAGAGCGACACTGTCCCCATTGGTCAAACATAGACACTGGACAGAGCAACATAGTCCCAAACGGTCATGCACAGACACATGACAGAGACACACAGTCCCATGCGGTCACTCTCAGACACTGGACAGAGACACACAGTCCCAGGCGGTCACTCTCAGACACTGGAAAGAGACATACAGTCCCAAACGGTCAATCACAGACACTGGACAGAGACACACAGTCCAAAGCGGTCACTCTCAGACACTGGAGAGAGCCACACAGAACCAAACGGTCACTCACAGACACAAGACAGGGCCACACAGAACCAAACGGTCACTCACAGACATTGGACAGAGCCACCACTCCAAAACAGTCACTCACAGACACTCGACAGAGCCACACAATCCGAAATGATCACGCACAGACACTGGATAGAGCAACACAGAACCAAACGGTCACATGCAGGCACAGGACAGAGCCCCACAGGACCAAACGGTCACTCGTAGACACTAGACAGAGCCACACAGTCTCAAAGGGTCACTCACAGACACTGGACAGAGCCACACAGAACCAAACAGTCACTCACAGAAAATGGACAGAGGCATACAATTCCAAACGGTCTCTCACAGGCAATGGACAGAGCCACACAGTCCCAAACGGTCACTCACAGACACTGGACAGAGCCGCACAGTCCCAAGCGGTCACTCACAGACACTGAACAGAGCCACACAGTCCCAAACGGTCACTCACAGACACTGGACAGAGCCGCACAGTCCCAAGCGGTCACTCACAGACACTGGACAGAGACACACAGTCCCAGGCGGTCAATCTCAGACACTGGAAAGAGAAACACAGTCCCAGACGGACAATCACAGACACTGGACAGAGACACACAGTCCCAAGCGGTCACTCACAGACACTGAACAGAGCCACACAGTCCCAAACGGTCATTCACAGACACTGGACAGAGCCACAAAGATCCAAACGGTCAGTCACAGACACTGGACAGAGAAACACAGTACAAATCGGTCACTCTCAGACACTGGACAGAGCCACAATGTCCCAAACGGTCACTCACAGACACATGACAGAGCCACAAATAACCAAATGGTCAATTACAGACACTGGACAGAGCCACACAGAACAAAGAGGTCACTCACAGACACTGGACAGGGCCACAGGGTCCCAAATGGTCACTCACAGACACTGGACAGAGCCACAAACTCCCAAACGTTTACACACAGAAACTGGACAGAGTCGCCACCCCAAGACGGTTACACATAGACACTGGACACAGCCACACAGAACCAAGCGGTCACTCACAGACACTGAACAGAGAAACACAGTCCCAAACGGTCACTCACAGACACTGGACAGAGCCACAAAGAACCAAACAGTCACTCACAGACACTGGACAGAGCCACACAGTCCCAAACAGTCATTCACAGTCACTGGACAGAGCCACACAGTGCCAAGCGGTCACTCATAGGCACTGGACAGAGCCACAAAGTCCCAAAAGGTCACTCAAAGACACTGGACAGAGCCACATAGTCCCAAACAGTCACTCACTGACACTGGACAGAGCCTCACAGACTTCAACGGTGACTCACAGACACTAGACAGAGACACACAGTACCAAACGGTCATTCACAGAACCTGGACAGAGCCACAAAGAACCAAACGGTCACTCACAGACACTGGACAGAGCCACACAGTCCCAAACAGTCACTCACAGACACTGGACAGGGCCACAGGGTCCCAAATGGTCACTCACAGACACTGGACAGAGCCACAAACTCCCAAACGTATACTCACAGAAACTGGACAGAGTCGCCACTCCAAGACGGTTACACATAGGCACTGGACACAGCCACACAGAACCAAGCGGTCACTCACAGACACTGAAGAGAGCCACACAGTCCCAAACGGTCACTCACAGACACTGGACAGAGCGACACTGTCCCCATTGGTCAAACATAGACACTGGACAGAGCAACATAGTCCCAAACGGTCACGCACAGACACATGACAGAGACACACAGTCCCATGCGGTCACTCTCAGACACTGGACAGAGACACACAGTCCCAGGCGGTCACTCTCAGACACTGGAAAGAGACATACAGTCCCAAACGGTCAATCACAGACACTGGACAGAGACACACAGTCCAAAGCGGTCACTCTCAGACACTGGAGAGAGCCACACAGAACCAAACGGTCACTCACAGACACAAGACAGGGCCACACAGAACCAAACGGTCACTCACAGACATTGGACAGAGCCACCACTCCAAAACAGTCACTCACAGACACTCGACAGAGCCACACAATCCGAAATGATCACGCACAGACACTGGATAGAGCAACACAGAACCAAACGGTCACATGCAGGCACAGGACAGAGCCCCACAGGACCAAACGGTCACTCGTAGACACTAGACAGAGCCACACAGTCTCAAAGGGTCACTCACAGACACTGGACAGAGCCACACAGAACCAAACAGTCACTCACAGAAAATGGACAGAGGCATACAATTCCAAACGGTCTCTCACAGGCAATGGACAGAGCCACACAGTCCCAAACGGTCACTCACAGACACTGGACAGAGCCGCACAGTCCCAAGCGGTCACTCACAGACACTGAACAGAGCCACACAGTCCCAAACGGTCACTCACAGACACTGGACAGAGCCGCACAGTCCCAAGCGGTCACTCACAGACACTGGACAGAGACACACAGTCCCAGGCGGTCAATCTCAGACACTGGAAAGAGAAACACAGTCCCAGACGGACAATCACAGACACTGGACAGAGACACACAGTCCCAAGCGGTCACTCACAGACACTGAACAGAGCCACACAGTCCCAAACGGTCATTCACAGACACTGGACAGAGCCACAAAGATCCAAACGGTCAGTCACAGACACTGGACAGAGAAACACAGTACAAATCGGTCACTCTCAGACACTGGACAGAGCCACAATGTCCCAAACGGTCACTCACAGACACATGACAGAGCCACAAATAACCAAATGGTCAATTACAGACACTGGACAGAGCCACACAGAACAAAGAGGTCACTCACAGACACTGGACAGGGCCACAGGGTCCCAAATGGTCACTCACAGACACTGGACAGAGCCACAAACTCCCAAACGTTTACACACAGAAACTGGACAGAGTCGCCACCCCAAGACGGTTACACATAGACACTGGACACAGCCACACAGAACCAAGCGGTCACTCACAGACACTGAACAGAGACACACAGTCCCAAACGGTCACTCACAGACACTGGACAGAGCCACAAAGAACCAAACAGTCACTCACAGACACTGGACAGAGCCACACAGTCCCAAACAGTCATTCACAGTCACTGGACAGAGCCACACAGTGCCAAGCGGTCACTCATAGGCACTGGACAGAGCCACAAAGTCCCAAAAGGTCACTCAAAGACACTGGACAGAGCCACATAGTCCCAAACAGTCACTCACTGACACTGGACAGAGCCTCACAGACTTCAACGGTGACTCACAGACACTAGACAGAGACACACAGTACCAAACGGTCATTCACAGAACCTGGACAGAGCCACAAAGAACCAAACGGTCACTCACAGACACTGGACAGAGCCACACAGTCCCAAACAGTCACTCACAGACACTGGACAGGGCCACAGGGTCCCAAATGGTCACTCACAGACACTGGACAGAGCCACAAACTCCCAAACGTATACTCACAGAAACTGGACAGAGTCGCCACTCCAAGACGGTTACACATAGGCACTGGACACAGCCACACAGAACCAAGCGGTCACTCACAGACACTGAAGAGAGCCACACAGTCCCAAACGGTCACTCACAGACACTGGACAGAGCCACAAAGAACCAAACAGTCATTCACAGACACTGGACAGAGCCACACAGTCCCAAACGGTCACTCACAGTCACTGGACAGAGCCACACAGTGCCAAGCGGTCACTCATAGGCACTGGACAGAGCCACAAAGTCCCAAAAGGTCACACAAACACACTGGACAGAGCCACATAGTCCCAAACGGTCACTCACAGACACTGAACAGAGCCTCACAGACTTCAACGGTCACTCACAGACACTGGAAAGAGACACACAGTACCAAACAGTCACTCACAGACACTGGACAGAGCCAAAAGAACAAAACGGTCACTCACAGTCACTGGACAGAGCCACACAGTCCCAGTCACTCACAGACACTGGACAGAGACAAACAGTCACAAGCGGTCACTCACAGTCACTGGACAGAGCCACACAGTCCCAAACAGTCACTCACAGACACTGGACAGAGACACACAGTCCCAGGCGGTCACTCTCAGACACTGGAAAGAGAAACACAGTCCCAGACGGTCAATCACAGACACTGGACAGAGACACACAGTCCCAATCGGTCACTCTCAGACACTGGACAGAGCAACACAGTCCCAAACGGTCACTCACAGACACTGGACAGAGCCACACAGACCCAAACGGTCACTCACAGCCACTGGACAGTGCCACACAGTCCCAAAAGGTCACTCACAGACGTTTGACAGATCCACACAGAACCAAACGGTCACTCACAGACATTGGACAGAGCCACACAGGACCAAACGTTTACTCACAGACACTGGAAAAAGCCACAAAGAGCCAAACAATCAATCACAGACACTGGACAGAGACACACAGACCCAAGCGGCCATTCACAGACACTGGACAGAGCGACACTGTCCCCATCGGTCAAACATAGACACTGGACAGAGCAACATAGTCCCAAACGGTCATGCACAGACACTGGACAGAAACACACAGACCTAAACAGTCACTCACACACACTGGACAGAGCCACAAAGATCCAAACGGTCACTCACAGACACATGACAGAGACACACAGTCCCATGCGGTCACTCTCAGACACTGGAAAGAGACATACAGTCCCAAACGGTCAATCATTGACACTGGACAGAGACACACAGTCCAAAGCGGTCACTCTCAGACACTGGAGAGACCCACACAGTCGAAAACGGTCACTCACAGACACCGGACAGAGCCACACAGAACCAAATGGTCACTCACAGACACTGGACAGAGCCACACAGTCCCAAACGGTCACTCACAGACACTGGATAGAGCCACACAGAACCAAATGATCACTCAGAGACATTGGACAGAGCCACAAACTCGCAAATGGTCACTCACAGAAACTGGACAGAGCCGCCACTCCAAAACGGTCACTCACAGACACTGGACAGAGCCACACAATCCGAAACGGTCACTCAAGACACTGGACAGAGCCACAAAGAACCAAACAGTCACTCACAGAAAATGGACAGAGCCATACAATTCCAAACGGTCTCTCACAGGCAATGGACGGAGCCACACAGTCCCAAACGGTGACTCACAGACACTGGACAGAGCCGCACAGTCCCAAGCGGTCACTCACAGACACTGGACAGAGCCACACAGTCCCAGGCGGTCAATCTCAGACACTGGAAAGAGACACTCAGTCCCAAACGGTGAATCACAGACACTGGACAGAAACACACGGTCCCAAGCGGTCGCTCTCAGACACTGGACAGAGCCACACAGTCCCAAACGGTCAGTCATAGACATTGCACAGAGCCACATTGTCCCAAACGGTAACTCACAGACATTGGACAGAGCCACAAAGAACCAAACGGTCACTCACAGTCACTGGACAGAGCCACACAGTCCCAAGCGGTCACCCATAGGCACTGGACAGAGCCACAAAGTCCCAATCGGTCACTCAAAGACACTGGACAGAGCCACATAGTCCCAAACGGTCAGTCACCGACACTCGACATAGCCTCACAGACCTCAACGGTCACTCACAGACACTGGACAGAGACACACAGTCCCAAACGGTCACTCACAGACACTGGACAGAGCCACACAGTCCCAAACAGTCACTCACAGACACTGGACAGAGACACACAGTCACATTCGGTCACTCACAGTCACTGGACAGAGCCACACAGTCCCAAAAAGTCACTCACAGACACTGGACAGAGACACACAGTCCCAAACGGTCACTCACAGACATTGGACAGAGCCACAAACTCGCAAATGGTCACTCACAGAAACTGGACAGAGCCGCCACTCCAAAACGGTCACTCACAGACACTGGACAGAGCCACACAGAACCAAACAGTCACTCACAGAAAATGGACAGAGCCATACAATTCCAAACGGTCTCTCACAGGCAATCGACAGAGCGACACAGTCCCAAATGGTCTCTCACAGACACTGGATAGAGCCGCACAGTCCCAAGCGGTCACTCACAGACACTGGACAGAGCCACACAGTCCCAAACGGTCACTCATAGACACTGCACAGAGCCACAAAGAACCAAACGGTCACTCACAGTCACTGGACAGAGCCACACGGACCCAAGCGGTCACTCATAGGCACTGGACAGAGCCACAAATTCCCAATCGGTCACTCAAAGACACTGGACAGAGCCACATAGTAGCAAACAGTCACTCACAGAAAATGGACAGAGCCATACAATTCCAAACGGTCTCTCACAGGCAATCGACAGAGCGACACAGTCCCAAACGGTCTCTCACAGACACTGGATAGAGCCGCATAGTCCCAAGCGGTCACTCACAGACACTGGACATAGCCTCACAGACCTCAACGGTCACTCACAGACACTGGACAGAGACACACAGTCCCAAATGGTCACTCACAGACACTGGACAGAGCCACAAAGAACCAAACGGTCACTCACAGACACTGGACAGAGCCACACAGTCCCAAACAGTCACTCACAGACACTGGACAGAGACACACAGTCACAAGCGGTCACTCACAGTCACAGGACAGAGCCACACAGTCCCAAAAAGTCACTCACAGACACTGGACAGAGACACAAAGTCCCAGGCGGTCAATCTCAGACACTGGAAAGAGACACTCAGTCCCAAACGGTCAATCACAGACACTGGACAGAAACACACGGTCCCAAGCGGTCGCTCTCAGACACTGGACAGAGCCACACAGTCCCAAACGGTCAGTCATAGACACTGCACAGAGCCACATTGTCCCAAACGGTAACTCACAGACACTGGACAGAGCCACAAAGAACCAAACGGTCACTCACAGTCACTGGACAGAGCCACACAGTCCCAAGCGGTCACTCATAGGCACTGGACAGAGCCACAAAGTCCCAATCGGTCACTCAAAGACACTGGACAGAGCCACATAGTCCCAAACAGTCAGTCACCGACACTCGACATAGCCTCACAGACCTCAACGGTCACTCACAGACACTGGACAGAGACACACAGTCCCAAACGGTCACTCACAGACACTGGACAGAGCCACACAGTTCCAAACAGTCACTCACAGAACTGGACAGAGACACACAGTCCCAAGCGGTCACTCACAGACACTGGACAGAGCCACACAGTCCCAGAAGGTCACTCATAGGCACTGCACAGAGCCACATTGTCCCAAACGGTCACTCACAGACACTGGACAGAGCCACAAAGAACCAAACGGTCAATCACAGTCACTGGACAGAGACACACAGTCCCAAGCGGTCACTCATAGGCACTGGACAGAGCCACAAAGTGCCAAACAGTCACTCACCGACACTGGACATAGCCTCACAGACCTCAACGGTCACTCACAGACACTGGACAGAGACACACAGTCCCAAACGGTCACTCACAGACACTGGACAGAGCCACACAGTTCCAAACAGTCACTCACAGAACTGGACAGAGACACACAGTCCCAAGCGGTCACTCACAGACACTGGACAGAGCCACACAGTCCCAGAAGGTCACTCATAGGCACTGCACAGAGCCACATTGTCCCAAACGGTCACTCACAGACACTGGACAGAGCCACAAAGAACCAAACAGTCAATCACAGTCAATGGACAGAGACACACAGTCCCAAGCGGTCACTCATAGGCACTGGACAGAGCCACAAAGTGCCAAACAGTCACTCACCGACACTGGACATAGCCTCACAGACCTCAACGGTCACTCACAGACACTGGACAGAGACACACAGTCCCAAACGGTCACTCACAGACACTGGACAGAGACACAAAGAACCAAACGGTCACTCACAGACACTGGACAGAGCCACACAGTCCCAAACAGTCACTCACAGACACTGGACAGAGACACACAGTCACAAGCGGTCACTCACAGTCACTGGACAGAGACACATAGTCCCAGAAGGTCACTCATAGGCACTGCACAGAGCCACATTGTCCCAAACGGTCACTTACAGACACTGGACAGAGCCACAAAGAACCAAATGGTCAATCACAGTCACTGGACAGAGACACACAGTCCCAAGCGGTCACTCATAGGCACTGGACAGAGCCACAAAGTCCCAAACAGTCACTCACCGACACTGGACATAGCCTCACAGACTTCAACGGTCACTCACAGACACTGGACAGAGACACACAGTCCCAAACGGTCACTCATAGACACTGGACAGAGACACAAAGAACCAAACGGTCACTCACAGACACTGGACAGAGACACGCGGTCCCAAAAAGTCACTCACAGACATTGGACAGAGACACATAGTCGCAGGCGGTCTCTCTCAGACACTGGAAAAAGACACACAGTCCCAAACGGTCAATCACAGACACTGGACAGAGACACACAGTCCCAAGCGGTCACACTCAGACACTGGTCAGAACCACACAGTCCCAAACGGTCACTCACAGACACTGGACAGAGCCACACAGAACCAAACGGTCAATCACAGACGCAAGACAGAGCCACACAGAACCAAACGGTCACTCACAGACACAAGACAGAGCCACAAACTCCCAAATGGTCACTCACAGAAACTGGACAGAGCCGCAACTCCAAAACGGTCACTCACAGACACTGGACAGAGCCACACAGAACCAAACAGTCACTCACAGAAAATGGACAGAGCCATACAATTCCAAACGGTCTCTCACATGCAATGGACAGAGCCACACAGTCCCAAACGGTCACTCACAGACACTGTACAGAGCCACACAGTCCCAAACGGTCATTCACAGACACTGGACAGAGCCACAAAGATCCAAACGGTCACTCACAGGCACTGGACAGAGACACACAAAACCAAACGGTCACTCACAGACACTGGACAGAGCCACACAGAACCAAACGGTCACACACAGATACGGGACAGAGCAACACAGAACCAAAACGGTTACTCACAGACACTGGACAGAGCCGCACTGTTCTAAACGGTCACTCATAGACATTGGACAGAGCCACACAGTCATAAACGGTCACTCATAGACACTGCACAGAGGGACATTGTCCCAAACAGTCCCTCACAGACACAGGACAGAGCCACAAAAAACCAAATGGTCACTGACAGACACTGGACAGAGACACAGAGTCCCAAGCGTTCACTCTCAGACACTGGACAGAGACACACAGTCCCAAACGGTCACTCACAGACACTGGACGGAGACACACAGAACCAATCGGTCGCTCACAGACACTGGACAGGGCCACAGAGTCCCAAACGGTCACTCACAGACACTGGACAGTGCCGCACAGTCCCAAGCGGTAACTCACAGACACTGGACAGAGCCACAAAGAACCAAACGATCACTCACAGAAACTGGACAGAGAAATACAGTCCCAAGCGGTCACTCTCATACACTGCACAGAGCAACACAGAACCAAACAGTCAAACGCAGAAACTGGACACAGTCACACAGGCCTAAACGGTCACTCACAGACAATGGACAGAGACACACAGACCTAAGCGGTCACACACACACTGGACAGAGCCACAAAGAACCAAACGGTCACTCACAGACATTGGACAGAGCCACACTGCCAAAAACGGTCACTCACAGACAATGGACAGAGCCACACAGTCCGAATCGGTCACTCTCAGACACTGGAGAGAGCCACACTGTCCCAAAGGGTCACTTACAGACACTGGGCAGAGACACACAGTCCAAAGCGGTCACTCATAGGCACTGGACAGAACCACACAGTCCCAAACGGTCACTCATAGACACTGGACAGAGCCACAAAGAACCAAACGGTCACTCACAGACACTGGACAGAGCCACAAAGAACCAAACGGTCACTCACAGACACTGGACAGAGCCACACAGTCCCAAACAGTCACTCACAGTCACTGGACAGAGACACACAGTCCCAGGCAGTCACTCTCAGACACTGGAAAGTGACACTCAGTCCCAAACGGTCAATCACAGACACTGGACAGAGACACACAGTCCCAAGCGGTCACTCACAGACACTGGACAGAGCCACACAGTCCCAAACGGTCACTCATAGACACTGCACAGAGCCACATTGTCCCAAACGGTCACTCACAGACACTGGACGGAGCCACAAAGAACCAAACGGTCACTCACTGTCACTGGACAGAGCCACACAGTCCCAAGCGGTCACTCATAGGCACTGGACAGAGCCACAAAGTCCAGAACGGTCACTCAAAGACACAGGACAGAGCCACATAGTCCCAAACGGTCACTAACCGACACTGGACATAGCCTCACAGACCTCAATGGTCACTCACAGACACTGGACAGAGACACACAGTCCCAAACGGTCACTCACAGACACTGGACAGAGCCACACAGACCTAAATGGTCATTCACAGACACTGGACAGAGCCACACAGTCCCAAGCGGTCACTCTCAGACACTGGACAGAGCCACACAGTCCCAAAAAGTCACTCACAGACACATGACAGGGACACAAATAACCAACCGGTCAATTACAGACACTGGACAGAGCCACACAGAACCAAGCGGTCACTCACAGACACTGGACAGAGCCACAGGGTCCCAAATGGTCACTCACAGACACTGGACAGAGCCACAGACTCCCAAACGTTTACTCACAGAAACTGGACAGAGCCACACAGTCCCAAACGGTCACACAGTCACTGGACAGAGCCACACAGTCCCAAGCGGTCACTCATAGGCACTGGACAGAGCCACAGAGTCCCAAAAGGTCACTCAAATACACTGGACAGAGCCATATAGTCCCAAACGGTCACTCACCGACACTGGACAGAGCCTCACAGACCTCAACGGTCACTCACAGACACTGGACAGAGACACACAGTAACAAACGATCACTCACAGACACTGGACAGAGCCACAAAGAACCAAACGGTCACTCACAGACACTGGACAGAGCCACACAGTCCCAAACAGTCACTCACAGACACTGGACAGAGACACACAGTCCCAGGCGGTCACTCTGAGACACTGGAAAGAGAAAAACAGTCCCAGACAGTCAATCACAGACACTGGACAGAGACACACAGTCCCAAGCGGTCACTCTCAGACACTGCACAGAGCCACACAGTCCCAAACGGTCACTCACAGACACTGGATAGAGCCACACAGAACCAAACGGTCACTCACAGACATTGGACAGAGCCACAAACTCGCAAATGGTCACTCACAGAAACTGGACAGAGCCGCCACTCCAAAACGGTCACTCACAGACACTGGACAGAGCCACACAATCCGAAACGCTCACTCAAGACACTGGACAGAGCCTCAAAGAACCAAACAGTCACTCACAGAAAATGGACAGAGCCATACAGTTCCAAACGGTCTCTCACAGACACTGGACAGAGCCGCACAGTCCCAAGCGGTCACTCACAGACACTGGACAGAGCCACATTGTCCCAAACGGTCATTCACAGACACTGGACAGAGCCACAAAGAACCAAACGGTCACTCACTGTCACTGGACAGAGCCACACAGTCACAAGCGGTCACTCATAGGCACTGGACAGAGCCACAAAGTACCAATCGGTCATTAAAAAGACACTGGACAGAGCCACATAGTCCCAAACGGTCACTCACCGACACTGGACATAGCCTCACAGACCTCAACGGTCACTCACAGACACTGGACAGAGACACACAGTCCCAAACGGTCACTCACAGACACTGGACAGAGACACACAGTCCCAAACGGTCACTCACAGACACTGGACAGAGCCACACAGTCCCAAACAGTCACTCACAGTCACTGGACAGAGACACACAGTCACAAGCGGTCACTCACAGTCACTGGACAGAGCCACACAGTTCCAAAAAGTCACTCACAGACACTGGACAGAGACACACAGTCCCAGGCAGTCACTCTCAGACACTGGAAAGTGACACTCAGTCCCAAACGGTCAATCACAGACACTAGACAGAGACACACAGTCCCAAGCGGTCACTCACAGACACTGGACAGAGCCACACAGTCCCAAACGGTCACTCATAGACATTGCACAGAGCCACATTGTCCCAAACGGTCACTCACAGACACTGGACAGAGCCACAAAGAACCAAACAGTCACTCACTGTCACTGGACAGAGCCACACAGTCCCAAGCGGTCACTCATAGGCACTGGACAGAGCCACAAAGTCCCAAACGGTCACTCAAAGACACAGGACAGAGCCACATAGTCCCAAACGGTCACTCACGGACACTGGACAGAGCCACACAGACCTAAATGGTCACTCACAGACACTGGACAGAGACACACAGTCCCAAATGGTCACTCAAAGACACTGGACAGAGCCACAATGAACCAAACGGTCACTCACAGACGCTGGACAGAGCCACACAGAACCAAGCGTTCACTCTTAGAAGCTGGAAAGAGCCAGACAGTCCCAAGCGGTCACTCTCAGACACTGGACAGAGCCACACAGAACCAAGCGGTCACTCACAGACACTGGACAGAGCCACAGGGTCCCAAATGGTCACTCACAGACACTGGACAGAGCCACAGAATCCAAACGTTTACTCACAGAAACTGGACAGAGCCGCCACTCCAAGACGGTTACAGATAGACACTGGACAGAGCCTAACAGTCCCAAACGGTCACTCACAGGCACTAGAAAGAGCCACAAAGAACCAAACAGTCACTCACAGACACTGGACAGAGCCACACAGTCCCAAACGGTCACTCACAGTCACTGGACAGAACCACACAGTCCCAAGCGGTCACTCATAGGCACTGGACAGACCAACATAGTACCAAAAGGTAACTCAAAGACACTGGACAGAGCCACATAGTCCCAATCGGTCACTCACCGACACTGGACAGAGCCTCACAGACCTCAACGGTCACTCACAGAGACTGGACAGAGACACACAGTACCAAACGGTCACTCACAGACACTGGACAGAGACACAAAGAACCAAATGGTCACTCACAGACACTGGACAGAGCCACACAGTCCCAAACAGTCACTCACAGACACTGGACAGAGACACACAGTCCCAGGCGGTCACTCTCCGACTCTGGAAAGAGAAACACAGTCCCAGACGGACAATCACAGACACTGGACAGAGACACACATTCCCAAGCGGTCACTCTCAGACACTGGACAGAGCCACACAGTCCCAAACGGTCACTCACAGACACTGGACAGAGCCACACAGAACCAAACGGTCAATCACAGACACAAGACAGAGCCACACAGAACCAAACGGTCACTCACAGACATTGGACAGAGCCACAAACTCGCAAATGGTCACTCACATAAACTGGACAGAGCCGCCACTCCAAAACGATCACTCACATACACTGGACAGAGCCACACAATCCGAAACGGTCACTCAAGACACTGGACAGAGCCTCAAAGAACCAAACAGTCACTCACAGAAAATGGACAGAGCCATACAATTCCAAACGGTCTCTCACAGGCAATCGACAGAGACACACAGTCCCAAACGGTTACTCACAGACACTGGACAGAGACACACAGTCCCAAGCGGTCACTCACAGACACTGCACAGAGCCACATTGTCCCAAACGGTCACTCACAGACACTGGACAGAGACACACAGTCCCAAACGGTCACTCACAGACACTGGACAGAGCCACAAAGAACTAAACGGTCACTCACAGACACTGGACAGAGCCACACAGTACCAAACAGTCACTCACAGACACTGGACAGAGACACAAAGAACCAAACGGTCACTCACAGACACTGGACAGAGACACACAGTCCCAAACAGTCACTCACAGTCACTGGACAGAGACACACAGTCACAAGCGGTCACTCATAGGCACTGGACAGAGCCACAAAGTACCAATCAGTCATTAAAAAGACACTGGACAGAGCCACATAGTCCCAAACGGTCACTCACCGACACTGGACAGAGACACACAGTCCCAGGCGGTCACTCTCAGACACTGGAAAGAGAAACACAGTCCCAGACGGTCAATCACAGACACTGGACAGAGACACACAGTCCCAAGCGGTCACACTCAGACACTGGACAGAGCCACACAATCCCAAACGGTCACTCACAGACACTGGACAGAGCCACACAGAACCAAGCGGTCAATCACAGACGCAAGACAGAGCCACACAGAACCAAACGGTCACTCACTGTCACTGCACCGAGCCACACAGTCATAAGCGGTCACTCATAGGCACTGGACAGAGCCACAAAGTACCAATCGGTCATTAAAAAGACACTGGACAGAGCCACATAGTCCCAAATGGTCACTCACCGACACTGGACATAGCCTCACAGACCTCAACAGTCACTCACAGACACTGGACAGAGACACACAGTCCCAAGCGGTCACTCTCAGACACTGGACAGAGCCACACAGTCCCAAACGGTCACTCACAGACACTGGACAGAGCCACACAGAACCAAACGGTCACTCACAGACATTGGACAGAGCCACAAACTCGCAAATGGTCACTCACAGAAACTGGACAGAGCTGCCACTCCAAAACGGTCACTCACAGATATTGGACAGAGCCACAAACTCGCAAATGGTCACTCACAGAAACTGGACAGAGCTGCCACTCCAAAACGGTCACTCACAGACACTGGACAGAGCCACACAATCCGAAACGCTCACTCAAGACACTGGACAGAGCCTCAAAGAACCAAACAGTCACTCACAGAAAATGGACAGAGCCATACAATTCCAAACGGTCTCTCACAGACACTGGACAGAGACACACAGTCACAAGCGGTCACTCACAGTCACTGGACAGAGCCACAAAGAACCAAACGGTCACTCACTGTCACTGGACAGAGACACACAGTCATAAGCGGTCACTCATAGGCACTGGACAGAGCCACAAAGTACCAATCGCTCATTA
The DNA here is from genome assembly GCF_017639515.1 of Carcharodon carcharias. Taxonomy (NCBI): domain Eukaryota; kingdom Metazoa; phylum Chordata; class Chondrichthyes; order Lamniformes; family Lamnidae; genus Carcharodon; species Carcharodon carcharias. The sequence goes on along the minus strand of NC_054467.1, from coordinate 261,532,041 downwards.
AAAAGACACTGGACAGAGCCACATAGTCCCAAACGGTCACTCACCGACACTGGACATAGCCTCACAGACCTCAACGGTCACTCACAGACACTGGACAGAGACACACAGTCCCAAACAGTCACTCACAGACACTGGACAGAGACACACAGTCCCAAACGGTCACTCACAGACACTGGACAGAGCCACACAGTCCCAAACAGTCACTCACAGTCACTGGACAGAGACACACAGTCACAAGCGGTCACTCACAGTCACTGGACAGAGCCACACAGTTCCAAAAAGTCACTCACAGACACTGGACAGAGACACACAGTCCCAGGCAGTCACTCTCAGACACTGGAAAGTGACACTCAGACCCAAACGGTCAAGCACAGACACTAGACAGAGACACACAGTCCCAAGCGGTCACTCACAGACACTGGACAGAGCCACACAGTCCCAAACGGTCACTCATAGACACTGCACAGAGCCACATTGTCCCAAACGGTCACTCACAGACACTGGACAGAGCCACAAAGAACCAAACAGTCACTCACTGTCACTGGACAGAGCCACACAGTCCCAAGCGGTCACTCATAGGCACTGGACAGAGCCACAAAGTCCCAAACGGTCACTCAAAGACACAGGACAGAGCCACATAGTCCCAAACGGTCACTCACGGACACTGGACAGAGCCACACAGACCTAAATGGTCACTCACAGACACTGGACAGAGACACACAGTCCCAAATGGTCACTCAAAGACACTGGACAGAGCCACAATGAACCAAACGGTCACTCACAGACGCTGGACAGAGCCACACAGAACCAAGCGTTCACTCTTAGAAGCTGGAAAGAGCCAGACAGTCCCAAGCGGTCACTCTCAGACACTGGACAGAGCCACACAGAACCAAGCGGTCACTCACAGACACTGGACAGAGCCACAGGGTCCCAAATGGTCACTCACAGACACTGGACAGAGCCACAGAATCCAAACGTTTACTCACAGAAACTGGACAGAGCCGCCACTCCAAGACGGTTACAGATAGACACTGGACAGAGCCTAACAGTCCCAAACGGTCACTCACAGGCACTAGACAGAGCCACAAAGAACCAAACAGTCACTCACAGACACTGGACAGAGCCACACAGTCCCAAACGGTCACTCACAGTCACTGGACAGAGCCACACAGTCCCAAGCGGTCACTCATAGGCACTGGACAGACCAACATAGTACCAAAAGGTAACTCAAAGACACTGGACAGAGCCATATAGTCCCAATCGGTCACTCACCGACACTGGACAGAGCCTCACAGACCTCAACGGTCACTCACAGAGACTGGACAGAGACACACAGTACCAAACGGTCACTCACAGACACTGGACAGAGACACAAAGAACCAAATGGTCACTCACAGACACTGGACAGAGCCACACAGTCCCAAACAGTCACTCACAGACACTGGACAGAGACACACAGTCCCAGGCGGTCACTCACAGACACTGGACAGAGACACAAAGAACCAAATGGTCACTCACAGACACTGGACAGAGACACACAGTCCCAGGCGGTCACTCTCCGACTCTGGAAAGAGAAACACAGTCCCAGACGGACAATCACAGACACTGGACAGAGACACACATTCCCAAGCGGTCACTCTCAGACACTGGACAGAGCCACACAGTCCCAAACGGTCACTCACAGACACTGGACAGAGCCACACAGAACCAAATGGTCAATCACAGACACAAGACAGAGCCACACAGAACCAAACGGTCACTCACAGACATTGGACAGAGCCACAAACTCGCAAATGGTCACTCACATAAACTGGACAGAGCCGCCACTCCAAAACGATCACTCACATACACTGGACAGAGCCACACAATCCGAAACGGTCACTCAAGACACTGGACAGAGCCTCAAAGAACCAAACAGTCACTCACAGAAAATGGACAGAGCCATACAATTCCAAACGGTCTCTCACAGGCAATCGACAGAGCCACACAGTCCCAAACGGTTACTCACAGACACTGGACAGAGACACACAGTCCCAAGCGGTCACTCACAGACACTGCACAGAGCCACATTGTCCCAAACGGTCACTCACAGACACTGGACAGAGACACACAGTCCCAAACGGTCACTCACAGACACTGGACAGAGCCACAAAGAACTAAACGGTCACTCACAGACACTGGACAGAGCCACACAGTACCAAAAGTCACTCACAGACACTGGACAGAGACACAAAGAACCAAACGGTCACTCACAGACACTGGACAGAGACACACAGTCCCAAACAGTCACTCACAGTCACTGGACAGAGACACACAGTCACAAGCGGTCACTCATAGGCACTGGACAGAGCCACAAAGTACCAATCAGTCATTAAAAAGACACTGGACAGAGCCACATAGTCCCAAACGGTCACTCACCGACACTGGACAGAGACACACAGTCCCAGGCGGTCACTCTCAGACACTGGAAAGAGAAACACAGTCCCAGACGGTCAATCACAGACACTGGACAGAGACACACAGTCCCAAGCGGTCACACTCAGACACTGGACAGAGCCACACAATCCCAAACGGTCACTCACAGACACTGGACAGAGCCACACAGAACCAAGCGGTCAATCACAGACGCAAGACAGAGCCACACAGAACCAAACGGTCACTCACTGTCACTGCACCGAGCCACACAGTCATAAGCGGTCACTCATAGGCACTGGACAGAGCCACAAAGTACCAATCGGTCATTAAAAAGACACTGGACAGAGCCACATAGTCCCAAATGGTCACTCACCGACACTGGACATAGCCTCACAGACCTCAACGGTCACTCACAGACACTGGACAGAGACACACAGTCCCAAGCGGTCACTCTCAGACACTGGACAGAGCCACACAGTCCCAAACGGTCACTCACAGACACTGGACAGAGCCACACAGAACCAAACGGTCACTCACAGACATTGGACAGAGCCACAAACTCGCAAATGGTCACTCACAGAAACTGGACAGAGCTGCCACTCCAAAACGGTCACTCACAGACACTGGACAGAGCCACACAATCCGAAACGCTCACACAAGACACTGGACAGAGCCTCAAAGAACCAAACAGTCACTCACAGAAAATGGACAGAGCCATACAATTCCAAACGGTCTCTCACAGACACTGGACAGAGACACACAGTCACAAGCGGTCACTCACAGTCACTGGACAGAGCCACAAAGAACCAACCGGTCACTCACTGTCACTGGACAGAGACACACAGTCATAAGCGGTCACTCATAGGCACTGGACAGAGCCACAAAGTACCAATCGGTCATTAAAAAGACACTGGACAGAGCCACATAGTCCCAAACGGTCACTCACCGACACTGGACATAGCCTCACAGACCTCAACGGTCACTCACAGACACTGGACAGAGACACACAGTCCCAAACAGTCACTCACAGACACTGGACAGAGACACACAGTCCCAAACGGTCACTCACAGACACTGGACAGAGCCACACAGTCCCAAACAGTCACTCACAGTCACTGGACAGAGACACACAGTCACAAGCGGTCACTCACAGTCACTGGACAGAGCCACACAGTTCCAAAAAGTCACTCACAGACACTGGACAGAGACACACAGTCCCAGGCAGTCACTCTCAGACACTGGAAAGTGACACTCAGACCCAAACGGTCAAGCACAGACACTGGACAGAGACACACAGTCCCAAGCAGTCACTCACAGACACTGGACAGAGCCACACAGTCCCAAACGGTCACTCATAGACACTGCACAGAGACACAATGTCCCAAACGGTCACTCACAGACACTGGACAGAGCCACAAAGAACCAAACAGTCACTCACTGTCACTGGACAGAGCCACACAGTCCCAAGCGGTCACTCATAGGCACTGGACAGACCCACAAAGTCCCGAACGGTCACTCAAAGACACAGGACAGAGCCACATAGTCCCAAACGGTCACTCACGGACACTGGACAGAGACACACATTCCCAAGCTGTCACTCTCAGACACTGGACAGAGCCACACAGTCCCAAACGGTCACTCACAGACACTGGACAGAGCCACACAGAACCAAACGGTCAATCACAGACACAAGACAGAGCCACACAGAACCAAACGGTCACTCACAGACATTGGACAGAGCCACAAACTCGCAAATGGTCACTCACATAAACTGGACAGAGCCGCCACTCCAAAACGATCACTCACGTACACTGGACAGAGCCACACAATCCGAAACGGTCACTCAAGACACTGGACAGAGCCTCGAAGAACCAGTCACTCACAGAAAATGGACAGAGCCATACAATTCCAAACGGTCTCTCACAGGCAATCGACAGAGCCACACAGTCCCAAACGGTTACTCACAGACACTGGACAGAGACACACAGTCCCAAGCGGTCACTCACAGACACTGCACAGAGCCACATAGTCCCAAACGGTCACTCACAGACACTGGACAGAGACACACAGTCCCAAACGGTCACTCACAGACACTGGACAGAGCCACAAAGAACTAAACGGTCACTCACAGACACTGGACAGAGCCACACAGTACCAAACAGTCACTCACAGACACTGGACAGAGACACAAAGAACCAAACGGTCACTCACAGACACTGGACAGAGACACACAATCCCAAACGGTCACTCACAGACACTGGACAGAGCCACACAGAACCAAGCGGTCAATCACAGACGCAAGACAGAGCCACACAGAACCAAACGGTCACTCAATGTCACTGGACCGTGCCACACAGTCATAAGCGGTCACTCATAGGCACTGGACAGAGCCACAAAGTACCAATCGGTCATTAAAAAGACACTGGACAGAGCCACATAGTCCCAAATGGTCACTCACCGACACTGGACATAGCCTCACAGACCTCAACGGTCACTCACAGACACTGGACAGAGACACACAGTCCCAAGCGGTCACTCTCAGACACTGGACAGAGCCACACAGTCCCAAACGGTCACTCACAGACACTGGACAGAGCCACACAGAACCAAACGGTCACTCACAGACATTGGACAGAGCCACAAACTCGCAAATGGTCACTCACAGAAACTGGACAGAGCTGCCACTCCAAAACGGTCACTCACAGACACTGGACAGAGCCACACAATCCGAAACGCTCACACAAGACACTGGACAGAGCCTCAAAGAACCAAACAGTCACTCACAGAAAATGGACAGAGCCATACAATTCCAAACGGTCTCTCACAGACACTGGACAGAGACACACAGTCACAAGCGGTCACTCACAGTCACTGGACAGAGCCACAAAGAACCAAACGGTCACTCACTGTCACTGGACAGAGACACACAGTCATAAGCGGTCACTCATAGGCACTGGACAGAGCCACAAAGTACCAATCGGTCATTAAAAAGACACTGGACAGAGCCACATAGTCCCAAACGGTCACTCACCGACACTGGACATAGCCTCACAGACCTCAACGGTCACTCACAGACACTGGACAGAGACACACAGTCCCAAACAGTCACTCACAGACACTGGACAGAGACACACAGTCCCAAACGGTCACTCACAGACACTGGACAGAGCCACACAGTCCCAAACAGTCACTCACAGTCACTGGACAGAGACACACAGTCACAAGCGGTCACTCACAGTCACTGGACAGAGCCACACAGTTCCAAAAAGTCACTCACAGACACTGGACAGAGACACACAGTCCCAGGCAGTCACTCTCAGACACTGGAAAGTGACACTCAGACCCAAACGGTCAAGCACAGACACTGGACAGAGACACACAGTCCCAAGCAGTCACTCACAGACACTGGACAGAGCCACACAGTCCCAAACGGTCACTCATAGACACTGCACAGAGACACAATGTCCCAAACGGTCACTCACAGACACTGGACAGAGCCACAAAGAACCAAACAGTCACTCACTGTCACTGGACAGAGCCACACAGTCCCAAGCGGTCACTCATAGGCACTGGACAGACCCACAAAGTCCCGAACGGTCACTCAAAGACACAGGACAGAGCCACATAGTCCCAAACGGTCACTCACGGACACTGGACAGAGACACACATTCCCAAGCTGTCACTCTCAGACACTGGACAGAGCCACACAGTCCCAAACGGTCACTCACAGACACTGGACAGAGCCACACAGAACCAAACGGTCAATCACAGACACAAGACAGAGCCACACAGAACCAAACGGTCACTCACAGACATTGGACAGAGCCACAAACTCGCAAATGGTCACTCACATAAACTGGACAGAGCCGCCACTCCAAAACGATCACTCACGTACACTGGACAGAGCCACACAATCCGAAACGGTCACTCAAGACACTGGACAGAGCCTCGAAGAACCAGTCACTCACAGAAAATGGACAGAGCCATACAATTCCAAACGGTCTCTCACAGGCAATCGACAGAGCCACACAGTCCCAAACGGTTACTCACAGACACTGGACAGAGACACACAGTCCCAAGCGGTCACTCACAGACACTGCACAGAGCCACATAGTCCCAAACGGTCACTCACAGACACTGGACAGAGACACACAGTCCCAAACGGTCACTCACAGACACTGGACAGAGCCACAAAGAACTAAACGGTCACTCACAGACACTGGACAGAGCCACACAGTACCAAACAGTCACTCACAGACACTGGACAGAGACACAAAGAACCAAACGGTCACTCACAGACACTGGACAGAGACACACAGTCCCAAACAGTCACTCACAGTCACTGGACAGAGACACACAGTCACAAGCGGTCACTCATAGGCAATGGACAGAGCCACAAAGTACCAATCAGTCATTAAAAAGACACTGGACAGAGCCACATAGTCCCAAACGGTCACTCACCGACACTGGACAGAGACACACAGTCCCAGGCGGTCACTCTCAGACACTGGAAAGAGAAACACAGTCCCAGACGGTCAATCACAGACACTGGACAGAGACACACAGTCCCAAGCGGTCACACTCAGACACTGGACAGAGCCACACAATCCCAAACGGTCACTCACAGACACTGGACAGAGCCACACAGAACCAAGCGGTCAATCACAGACGCAAGACAGAGCCACACAGAACCAAACGGTCACTCAATGTCACTGGACCGTGCCACACAGTCATAAGCGGTCACTCATAGGCACTGGACAGAGCCACAAAGTACCAATCGGTCATTAAAAAGACACTGGACAGAGCCACATAGTCCCAAATGGTCACTCACCGACACTGGACATAGCCTCACAGACCTCAACGGTCACTCATATACACTGGACAGAGACACACAGTCCCAAGCGGTCACTCTCAGACACTGGACAGAGCCACACAGTCCCAAACGGTCACTCACAGACACTGGACAGAGCCACACAGAACCAAACGGTCACTCACAGACATTGGACAGAGCCACAAACTCGCAAATGGTCACTCACAGAAACTGGACAGAGCTGCCACTCCAAAACGGTCACTCACAGACATTGGACAGAGCCACAAACTCGCAAATGGTCACTCACAGAAACTGGACAGAGCCGCCACTCCAAAACGGTCACTCACAGACACTGGACAGAGCCACACAATCCGAAACGCTCACTCAAGACACTGGACAGAGCCTCAAAGAACCAAACAGTCACTCACAGAAAATGGACAGAGCCATACAATTCCAAACGGTCTCTCACAGACACTGGACAGAGACACACAGTCACAAGCGGTCACTCACAGTCACTGGACAGAGCCACAAAGAACCAAACGGTCACTCACTGTCACCGGACAGAGACACACAGTCATAAGCGGTCACTCATAGGCACTGGACAGAGTCACAAAGTACCAATCGGTCATTAAAAAGACACTGGACAGAGCCACATAGTCCCAAACGGTCACTCACCGACACTGGACATAGCCTCACAGACCTCAACGGTCACTCACAGACACTGGACAGAGACACACAGTCCCAAACAGTCACTCACAGACACTGGACAGAGACACACAGTCCCAAACGGTCACTCACAGACACTGGACAGAGCCACACAGTCCCAAACAGTCACTCACAGTCACTGGACAGAGACACACAGTCACAAGCGGTCACTCACAGTCACTGGACAGAGCCACACAGTTCCAAAAAGTCACTCACAGACACTGGACAGAGACACACAGTCCCAGGCAGTCACTCTCAGACACTGGAAAGTGACACTCAGACCCAAACGGTCAAGCACAGACACTGGACAGAGACACACAGTCCCAAGCGGTCACTCACAGACACTGGACAGAGCCACACAGTCCCAAACGGTCACTCATAGACACTGCACAGAGACACATTGTCCCAAACGGTCACTCACAGACACTGGACAGAGCCACAAAGAACCAAACAGTCACTCACTGTCACTGGACAGAGCCACACAGTCCCAAGCGGTCACTCATAGGCACTGGACAGACCCACAAAGTCCCGAACGGTCACTCAAAGACACAGGACAGAGCCACATAGTCCCAAACGGTCACTCACGGACACTGGACAGAGCCACACAGACCTAAATGGTCACTCACAGACACAGGACAGAGACACACAGTCCCAAACAGTCACTCAAAGACACTGGACAGAGCCACAATGAACCAAACGGTCACTCACAGACGCAGGACAGAGCCACACAGAACCAAGCGTTCACTCTCAGAAGCTGGAAAGTGCCAGACAGTCCCAAGCGGTCACTCTCAGACACTGGACAGAGCCACACAGTCCCAAACGGTCACTCACAGACACATGACAGAGCCACAAATAACCAACTGGTCAATTACAGACACTGGACAGAGCCACACAGAACCAAGCGGTCATTCACAGACACTGCACAGAGCCACAGGGTCCCAAATGGTCACTCACAGACACTGGACAGAACCACAGACTCCAAACGTTTACTCACAGAAACTGGACAGAGCCGCCACTCCAAGACGGTTACAGATAGACACTGGACAGAGCCTAACAGTCCCAAACGGTCACTCACAGGCACTGGACAGAGACACAATGAACCAAACAGTCACTCACAGACACTGGACAGAGACACAATGAACCAGCAGTCACTCACAGACACTGGGCAGAGCCACACAGTCCCAAACGGTCACTCACAGTCACTGGACAGAGCCACACAGTCCCAAGCGGTCACTCATAGGCACTGGACAGACCCACATAGTCCCAAAAGGTAACTCAAAGACACTGGACAGAGCCACATATTTCCAAACGGTCACTCAACGACACTGGACAGAGCCTCACAGACCTCAACGGTCACTCACAGAGACTGGACAGAGACACACAGTACCAAACGGTCACTCACAGACACTGGACAGAGCCACAAAGAACCAAACGGTCGCTCACAGACACTGGACAGAGCCACACAGTCCCAAACAGTCACTCACAGACATTGGACAGAGACACACAGTCCCAGGCGGTCACTTTCAGACTCTGGAAAGAGAAACACAGTCCCAGACGGTCAATCACAGACACTGGACAGAGACACACATTCCCAAGCGGTCACTCTCAGACACTGAACAGAGCCACACAGTCCCAAACGGTCACACACAGACACTGGACAGAGCCACACAGAACCAAACGGTCAATCACAGACACAAGACAGAGCCACACAGAACCAAACGGTCACTCACAGACATTGGACAGAGCCACAAACTCGCAAATGGTCACTCACAAAAACTGGACAGAGCCGCCACTCCAAAACGGTCACTCACATACACTGGACAGAGCCACACAATCCGAAACGGTCACTCAAGACCCTGGACAGAGCCTCAAAGAACCAAACAGTCACTCACAGAAAATGGACAGAGCCATACAATTCCAAACGGTCTCTCACAGGCAATCGACAGAGCCACACAGTCCCAAACGGTCTCTCACAGACATTGGACAGAGCCGCACAGTCCCAAGCGGTCACTCACAGACACTGGACAGAGCCACACAGTCCCAAACGGTCACGCATAGACACTGCACAGAGCCACATTGTCCCAAACGGTAACTCACAGACACTGGACAGAGACACACAGTCCCAAACGGTCACTCACAGACACTGGACAGAGCCACAAAGAACTAAACGGTCACTCACAGACACTGGACAAAGCCACACAGTCCCAAACAGTCACTCACAGACACTGGACAGAGACACAAAGAACCAAACGGTCACTCACAGACACTGGACAGAGACACACAGTCCCAAACAGTCACTCACAGTCACTGGACAGAGACACACAGTCACAAGCGGTCACTCATAGGCACTGGACAGAGCCACAAAGTACAAATCGGTCATTAAAAAGACACTGGACAGAGCCACATAGTCCCAAACGGTCACTCACCGACACTGGACAGAGACACAGTCCCAGGCGGTCACTCTCAGACAATGGAAGGAGAAACACAGTCCCAGACAGTCAATCACAGACACTGGACAGAGACACACAGTCCCAAGCGGTCACACTCAGACACTGGACAGAGCCACACAATCCCAAACGGTCACTCACAGACACTGGACAGAGCCACACAGAACCAAACGGTCAATCACAGACGCAAGACAGAGCCACACAGAACCAAACGGTCACTCACAGACATTGGACAGAGCCACAAACTCGCAAATGGTCACTCACAGAAACTGGACAGAGCCGCCACTCCAAAACGGTCACTCACAGACACTGGACAAAGCCACACAATCCGAAACGCTCACTCAAGACCCTGGACAGAGCCTCAAAGAACCAAACAGTCACTCACAGAAAATGGACAGAGCCATACAATTCCAAACGGTCTCTCACAGACACTGGACAGAGCCACACAGTCCCAAACGGTCACTCATAGACACTGCACACAGCCACATTGTCCCAAACGGTCACTCACAGACACTGGACAGAGCCACAAAGAACCAAACGGTCACTCACTGTCACTGGACAGAGCCACACAATCATAAGCGGTCACTCATAGGCACTGGACAGAGCCACAAAGTACCAATCGGTCATTAAAAAGACACTGGACAGAGCCACATAGTCCCAAACGGTCACTCACCGACACTGGACATAGCCTCACAGACCTCAACGGTCACTCACAGACACTGGACAGAGACACACAGTCCCAAACGGTCACTCACAGACACTGGACAGAGCCACAAAGAACTAAACGGTCACTCACAGACACTGGACAGAGCCACACAGTCCCAAACAGTCACTCACAGACACTGGACAGAGACACAAAGAACCAAACGGTCACTCACAGACACTGGACAGAGCCACACAGTCCCAAACAGTCACTCACAGTCACTGGACAGAGACACACAGTCACAAGCGGTCACTCACAGTCACTGGACAGAGCCACACATTTCCAAAAAGTCACTCACAGACACTGGACAGAGACACACAGTCCCAGGCAGTCACTCTCAGACACTGGAAAGTGACACTCAGTCCCAAACGGTCAAGGACAGACACTGGACAGAGCCATACAGTCCCAAACGGTCACTCATAGACACTGCACAGAGCCACATTGTCACAAACGGTCACTCACAGACACTGGACAGAGCCACAAAGTACCAATCGGTCATTAAAAAGACACTGGACAGAGCCACATAGTCCCAAATGGTCACTCACCGACACTGGACATAGCCTCACAGACCTCAACGGTCACTCACAGACACTGGACAGAGACACACAGTCCCAAGCGGTCACTCTCAGACACTGGACAGAGCCACACAGTCCCAAACGGTCACTCACAGACACTGGACAGAGCCACACAGAACCAAACGGTCACTCACAGACATTGGACAGAGCCACAAACTCGCAAATGGTCACTCACAGAAACTGGACAGAGCTGCCACTCCAAAACGGTCACTCACAGACATTGGACAGAGCCACAAACTCGCAAATGGTCACTCACAGAAACTGGACAGAGCTGCCACTCCAAAACGGTCACTCACAGACACTGGACAGAGCCACACAATCCGAAACGCTCACTCAAGACCCTGGACAGAGCCTCAAAGAACCAAACAGTCACTCACAGAAAATGGACAGAGCCATACAATTCCAAACGGTCTCTCACAGACACTGGACAGAGACACACAGTCACAAGCGGTCACTCACAGTCACTGGACAGAGCCACAAAGAACCAAACGGTCACTCACTGTCACTGGACAGAGACACACAGTCATAAGCGGTCACTCATAGGCACTGGACAGAGCCACAAAGTACCAATCGGTCATTAAAAAGACACTGGACAGAGCCACATAGTCCCAAATGGTCACTCACCGACACTGGACATAGCCTCACAGACCTCAACGGTCACTCATATACACTGGACAGAGACACACAGTCCCAAGCGGTCACTCTCAGACACTGGACAGAGCCACACAGTCCCAAACGGTCACTCACAGACACTGGACAGAGCCACACAGAACCAAACGGTCACTCACAGACATTGGACAGAGCCACAAACTCGCAAATGGTCACTCACAGAAACTGGACAGAGCTGCCACTCCAAAACGGTCACTCACAGACATTGGACAGAGCCACAAACTCGCAAATGGTCACTCACAGAAACTGGACAGAGCCGCCACTCCAAAACGGTCACTCACAGACACTGGACAGAGCCACACAATCCGAAACGCTCACTCAAGACACTGGACAGAGCCTCAAAGAACCAAACAGTCACTCACAGAAAATGGACAGAGCCATACAATTCCAAACGGTCTCTCACAGACACTGGACAGAGACACACAGTCACAAGCGGTCACTCACAGTCACTGGACAGAGCCACAAAGAACCAAACGGTCACTCACTGTCACCGGACAGAGACACACAGTCATAAGCGGTCACTCATAGGCACTGGACAGAGTCACAAAGTACCAATCGGTCATTAAAAAGACACTGGACAGAGCCACATAGTCCCAAACGGTCACTCACCGACACTGGACATAGCCTCACAGACCTCAACGGTCACTCACAGACACTGGACAGAGACACACAGTCCCAAACAGTCACTCACAGACACTGGACAGAGACACACAGTCCCAAACGGTCACTCACAGACACTGGACAGAGCCACACAGTCCCAAACAGTCACTCACAGTCACTGGACAGAGACACACAGTCACAAGCGGTCACTCACAGTCACTGGACAGAGCCACACAGTTCCAAAAAGTCACTCACAGACACTGGACAGAGACACACAGTCCCAGGCAGTCACTCTCAGACACTGGAAAGTGACACTCAGACCCAAACGGTCAAGCACAGACACTAGACAGAGACACACAGTCCCAAGCGGTCACTCACAGACACTGGACAGAGCCACACAGTCCCAAACGGTCACTCATAGACACTGCACAGAGCCACATTGTCCCAAACGGTCACTCACAGACACTGGACAGAGCCACAAAGAACCAAACAGTCACTCACTGTCACTGGACAGAGCCACACAGTCCCAAGCGGTCACTCATAGGCACTGGACAGACCCACAAAGTCCCGAACGGTCACTCAAAGACACAGGACAGAGCCACATAGTCCCAAACGGTCACTCACGGACACTGGACAGAGCCACACAGACCTAAATGGTCACTCACAGACACAGGACAGAGACACACAGTCCCAAACAGTCACTCAAAGACACTGGACAGAGCCACAATGAACCAAACGGTCACTCACAGACGCAGGACAGAGCCACACAGAACCAAGCGTTCACTCTCAGAAGCTGGAAAGTGCCAGACAGTCCCAAGCGGTCACTCTCAGACACTGGACAGAGCCACACAGTCCCAAACGGTCACTCACAGACACATGACAGAGCCACAAATAACCAACTGGTCAATTACAGACACTGGACAGAGCCACACAGAACCAAGCGGTCATTCACAGACACTGCACAGAGCCACAGGGTCCCAAATGGTCACTCACAGACACTGGACAGAACCACAGACTCCAAACGTTTACTCACAGAAACTGGACAGAGCCGCCACTCCAAGACGGTTACAGATAGACACTGGACAGAGCCTAACAGTCCCAAACGGTCACTCACAGGCACTGGACAGAGACACAATGAACCAAACAGTCACTCACAGACACTGGACAGAGACACAATGAACCAGCAGTCACTCACAGACACTGGGCAGAGCCACACAGTCCCAAACGGTCACTCACAGTCACTGGACAGAGCCACACAGTCCCAAGCGGTCACTCATAGGCACTGGACAGACCCACATAGTCCCAAAAGATAACTCAAAGACACTGGACAGAGCCACATATTTCCAAACGGTCACTCACCGACACTGGACAGAGCCTCACAGACCTCAACGGTCACTCACAGAGACTGGACAGAGACACACAGTACCAAACGGTCACTCACAGACACTGGACAGAGCCACAAAGAACCAAACGGTCGCTCACAGACACTGGACAGAGCCACACAGTCCCAAACAGTCACTCACAGACATTGGACAGAGACACACAGTCCCAGGCGGTCACTTTCAGACTCTGGAAAGAGAAACACAGTCCCAGACGGTCAATCACAGACACTGGACAGAGACACACATTCCCAAGCGGTCACTCTCAGACACTGAACAGAGCCACACAGTCCCAAACGGTCACTCACAGACACTGGACAGAGCCACACAGAACCAAACGGTCAATCACAGACACAAGACAGAGCCACACAGAACCAAACGGTCACTCACAGACATTGGACAGAGCCACAAACTCGCAAATGGTCACTCACAAAAACTGGACAGAGCCGCCACTCCAAAACGGTCACTCACATACACTGGACAGAGCCACACAATCCGAAACGGTCACTCAAGACCCTGGACAGAGCCTCAAAGAACCAAACAGTCACTCACAGAAAATGGACAGAGCCATACAATTCCAAACGGTCTCTCACAGGCAATCGACAGAGCCACACAGTCCCAAACGGTCTCTCACAGACATTGGACAGAGCCGCACAGTCCCAAGCGGTCACTCACAGACACTGGACAGAGCCACACAGTCCCAAACGGTCACGCATAGACACTGCACAGAGCCACATTGTCCCAAACGGTAACTCACAGACACTGGACAGAGACACACAGTCCCAAACGGTCACTCACAGACACTGGACAGAGCCACAAAGAACTAAACGGTCACTCACAGACACTGGACAAAGCCACACAGTCCCAAACAGTCACTCACAGACACTGGACAGAGACACAAAGAACCAAACGGTCACTCACAGACACTGGACAGAGACACACAGTCCCAAACAGTCACTCACAGTCACTGGACAGAGACACACAGTCACAAGCGGTCACTCATAGGCACTGGACAGAGCCACAAAGTACAAATCGGTCATTAAAAAGACACTGGACAGAGCCACATAGTCCCAAACGGTCACTCACCGACACTGGACAGAGACACAGTCCCAGGCGGTCACTCTCAGACAATGGAAGGAGAAACACAGTCCCAGACAGTCAATCACAGACACTGGACAGAGACACACAGTCCCAAGCGGTCACACTCAGACACTGGACAGAGCCACACAATCCCAAACGGTCACTCACAGACACTGGACAGAGCCACACAGAACCAAACGGTCAATCACAGACGCAAGACAGAGCCACACAGAACCAAACGGTCACTCACAGACATTGGACAGAGCCACAAACTCGCAAATGGTCACTCACAGAAACTGGACAGAGCCGCCACTCCAAAACGGTCACTCACAGACACTGGACAGAGCCACACAATCCGAAACGCTCACTCAAGACCCTGGACAGAGCCTCAAAGAACCAAACAGTCACTCACAGAAAATGGACAGAGCCATACAATTCCAAACGGTCTCTCACAGACACTGGACAGAGCCACACAGTCCCAAACGGTCACTCATAGACACTGCACACAGCCACATTGTCCCAAACGGTCACTCACAGACACTGGACAGAGCCACAAAGAACCAAACGGTCACTCACTGTCACTGGACAGAGCCACACAATCATAAGCGGTCACTCATAGGCACTGGACAGAGCCACAAAGTACCAATCGGTCATTAAAAAGACACTGGACAGAGCCACATAGTCCCAAACGGTCACTCACCGACACTGGACATAGCCTCACAGACCTCAACGGTCACTCACAGACACTGGACAGAGACACACAGTCCCAAACGGTCACTCACAGACACTGGACAGAGCCACAAAGAACTAAACGGTCACTCACAGACACTGGACAGAGCCACACAGTCCCAAACAGTCACTCACAGACACTGGACAGAGACACAAAGAACCAAACGGTCACTCACAGACACTGGACAGAGCCACACAGTCCCAAACAGTCACTCACAGTCACTGGACAGAGACACACAGTCACAAGCGGTCACTCACAGTCACTGGACAGAGCCACACATTTCCAAAAAGTCACTCACAGACACTGGACAGAGACACACAGTCCCAGGCAGTCACTCTCAGACACTGGAAAGTGACACTCAGTCCCAAACGGTCAAGGACAGACACTGGACAGAGCCATACAGTCCCAAACGGTCACTCATAGACACTGCACAGAGCCACAAAGTCACAAACGGACACTCACAGACACTGGACAGAGCCACAAAGTACCAATCGGTCATTAAAAAGACACTGGACAGAGCCACATAGTCCCAAATGGTCACTCACCGACACTGGACATAGCCTCACAGACCTCAACGGTCACTCACAGACACTGGACAGAGACACACAGTCCCAAGCGGTCACTCTCAGACACTGGACAGAGCCACACAGTCCCAAACGGTCACTCACAGACACTGGACAGAGCCACACAGAACCAAACGGTCACTCACAGACATTGGACAGAGCCACAAACTCGCAAATGGTCACTCACAGAAACTGGACAGAGCTGCCACTCCAAAACGGTCACTCACAGACATTGGACAGAGCCACAAACTCGCAAATGGTCACTCACAGAAACTGGACAGAGCTGCCACTCCAAAACGGTCACTCACAGACACTGGACAGAGCCACACAATCCGAAACGCTCACTCAAGACACTGGACAGAGCCTCAAAGAACCAAACAGTCACTCACAGAAAATGGACAGAGCCATACAATTCCAAACGGTCTCTCACAGACACTGGACAGAGACACACAGTCACAAGCGGTCACTCACAGTCACTGGACAGAGCCACAAAGAACCAAACGGTCACTCACTGTCACTGGACAGAGACACACAGTCATAAGCGGTCACTCATAGGCACTGGACAGAGCCACAAAGTACCAATCGCTCATTAAAAAGACACTGGACAGAGCCACATAGTCCCAAACGGTCACTCACCGACACTGGACATAGCCTCACAGACCTCAACGGTCACTCACAGACACTGGACAGAGACACACAGTCCCAAACAGTCACTCACAGACACTGGACAGAGACACACAGTCCCAAACGGTCACTCACAGACACTGGACAGAGCCACACAGTCCCAAACAGTCACTCACAGTCACTGGACAGAGACACACAGTCACAAGCGGTCACTCACAGTCACTGGACAGAGCCACACAGTTCCAAAAAGTCACTCACAGACACTGGACAGAGACACACAGTCCCAGGCAGTCACTCTCAGACACTGGAAAGTGACACTCAGACCCAAACGGTCAAGCACAGACACTGGACAGAGACACACAGTCCCAAGCGGTCACTCACAGACACTGGACAGAGCCACACAGTCCCAAACGGTCACTCATAGACACTGCACAGAGACACATTGTCCCAAACGGTCACTCACAGACACTGGACAGAGCCACAAAGAACCAAACAGTCACTCACTGTCACTGGACAGAGCCACACAGTCCCAAGCGGTCACTCATAGGCACTGGACAGACCCACAAAGTCCCGAACGGTCACTCAAAGACACAGGACAGAGCCACATAGTCACAAACGGTCACTCACGGACACTGGACAGAGCCACACAGACCTAAATGGTCACTCACAGACACAGGACAGAGACACACAGTCCCAAACGGTCACTCAAAGACACTGGACAGAGCCACAATGAACCAAACGGTCACTCACAGATGCAGGACAGAGCCACACAGAACCAAGCGTTCACTCTCAGAAGCTGGAAAGTGCCAGACAGTCCCAAGCGGTCACTCTCAGACACTGGACAGAGCCACACAGTCCCAAACGGTCACTCACAGACACATGACAGAGCCACAAGTAACCAACTGGTCAATTACAGACACTGGACAGAGCCACACAGAACCAAGCGGTCACTCACAGACACTGCACAGAGCCACAGGGTCCCAAATGGTCACTCACAGACACTGGACAGAACCACAGACTCCAAACGTTTACTCACAGAAACTGGACAGAGCCGCCACTCCAAGACGGTTACAGATAGACACTGGACAGAGCCTAACAGTCCCAAACGGTCACTCACAGGCACTGGACAGAGCCACAAAGAACCAAACAGTCACTCACAGACACTGGACAGAGACACAATGAACCAAACAGTCACTCACAGACACTGGACAGAGCCACACAGTCCCAAACGGTCACTCACAGTCACTGGACAGAGCCACACAGTCCCAAGCGGTCACTCATAGGCACTGGACAGACCCACATAGTCCCAAAAGGTAACTCAAAGACACTGGACAGAGCCACATATTTCCAAACGGTCACTCACCGACACTGGACAGAGCCTCACAGACCTCAACGGTCACTCACAGAGACTGGACAGAGACACACAGTACCAAACGGTCACTCACAGACACTGGACAGAGCCACAAAGAACCAAACGGTCGCTCACAGACACTGGACAGAGCCACACAGTCCCAAACAGTCACTCACAGACATTGGACAGAGACACACAGTCCCAGGCGGTCACTTTCAGACTCTGGAAAGAGAAACACAGTCCCAGACGGTCAATCACAGACACTGGACAGAGACACACATTCCCAAGCGGTCACTCTCAGACACTGGACAGAGCCACACAGGACCAAACGGTCATTCACAGACACAAGACAGAGCCACACAGAACCAAACGGTCACTCACAGACATTGGACAGAGCCACAAACTCGCAAATGGTCACTCACAAAAACTGGACAGAGCCGCCACTCCAAAACGGTCACTCACATACACTGGACAGAGCCACACAATCCGAAACGGTCACTCAAGACCCTGGACAGAGCCTCAAAGAACCAAACAGTCACTCACAGAAAATGGACAGAGCCATACAATTCCAAACGGTCTCTCACAGGCAATCGACAGAGCCACACAGTCCCAAACGGTCTCTCACAGACATTGGACAGAGCCGCACAGTCCCAAGCGGTCACTCACAGACACTGGACAGAGCCACACAGTCCCAAACGGTCACGCATAGACACTGCACAGAGCCACATTGTCCCAAACGGTTACTCACAGACACTGGACAGAGACACACAGTCCCAAACGGTCACTCACAGACACTGGACAGAGCCACAAAGAACTAAACGGTCACTCACAGACACTGGACAGAGCCACACAGTCCCAAACAGTCACTCACAGACACTGGACAGAGACACAAAGAACCAAACGGTCACTCACAGACACTGGACAGAGACACACAGTCCCAAACAGTCACTCACAGTCACTGGACAGAGACACACAGTCACAAGCGGTCACTCATAGGCACTGGACAGAGCCACAAAGTACAAATCGGTCATTAAAAAGACACTGGACAGAGCCACATAGTCCCAAACGGTCACTCACCGACACTGGACAGAGACACAGTCCCAGGCGGTCACTCTCAGACAATGGAAGGAGAAACACAGTCCCAGACAGTCAATCACAGACACTGGACAGAGACACACAGTCCCAAGCGGTCACACTCAGACACTGGACAGAGCCACACAATCCCAAACGGTCACTCACAGACACTGGACAGAGCCACACAGAACCAAACGGTCAATCACAGACGCAAGACAGAGCCACACAGAACCAAACGGTCACTCACAGACATTGGACAGAGCCACAAACTCGCAAATGGTCACTCACAGAAACTGGACAGAGCCGCCACTCCAAAACGGTCACTCACAGACACTGGACAGAGCCACACAATCCGAAACGCTCACTCAAGACCCTGGACAGAGCCTCAAAGAACCAAACAGTCACTCACAGAAAATGGACAGAGCCATACAATTCCAAACGGTCTCTCACAGACACTGGACAGAGCCTCACAGTCCCAAGTGGTCACTCACAGACACTGGACAGAGCCACACAGTCCCAAACGGTCACTCATAGACACTGCACACAGCCACATTGTCCCAAACGGTCACTCACAGACACTGGACAGAGCCACAAAGAACCAAACGGTCACTCACTGTCACTGGACAGAGCCACACAGTCATAAGCGGTCACTCATAGGCACTGGACAGAGCCACAAAGTACCAATCGGTCATTAAAAAGACACTGGACAGAGCCACATAGTCCCAAACGGTCACTCACCGACACTGGACATAGCCTCACAGACCTCAACGGTCACTCACAGACACTGGACAGAGACACACAGTCCCAAACGGTCACTCACAGACACTGGACAGAGCCACAAAGAACTAAACGGTCACTCACAGACACTGGACAGAGCCACACAGTCCCAAACAGTCACTCACAGACACTGGACAGAGACACAAAGAACCAAACGGTCACTCACAGACACTGGACAGAGCCACACAGTCCCAAACAGTCACTCACAGTCACTGGACAGAGACACACAGTCACAAGCGGTCACTCACAGTCACTGGACAGAGCCACACATTTCCAAAAAGTCACTCACAGACACTGGACAGAGACACACAGTCCCAGGCAGTCACTCTCAGACACTGGAAAGTGACACTCAGTCCCAAACGGTCAAGGACAGACACTGGACAGAGCCATACAGTCCCAAACGGTCACTCATAGACACTGCACAGAGCCACATTGTCACAAACGGTCACTCACAGACACTTGACAGAGCCACAAAGAACCAAACGGTCACTCACTCTCACTGGACAGAGCCACACAGTCCCAAGCGGTCACTCATAGGCACTGGACAGAGCCACAAAGTCCCGAACGGTCACTCAAAGACACAGGACAGAGCCACATAGTCCCAAACGGTCACTAACCGACACTGGACATAGCCTCACAGACCTCAATGGTCACTCACAGACACTGGACAGAGACACACAGTCCCAAACGGTCACTCACAGACACTGGACAGAGCCACACAGACCTAACTGGTCACTCACAGACACTGGACAGAGACACACAGTCCCAAACGGTCACTCACAGACACTGGACAGAGCCACAAAGAACCAAACAGTCACTCACAGACACTGGACAGAGCCACAGAGTCAAAAGCGGTCACTCACAGTCACTGGACAGAGACACACAGTCCCAGGCGGTCACTCTCAGACACTGGAAAGAGACACTCAGTCCCAAACGGTCAATCACAGACACTGCACAGAGCCACATTGTCCGAAACGGTGACTCACAGACACTGGACAGAGCCACACTGTCACAAACGGTCACTCATAGACACTGCACAGAGCCACATTGTCCGAAACGGTCACTCACAGACACTGGACAGAGCCACAAAGAAGCAAACGGTCACTCACAGTCACTGGACAGAGCCACACAGACCCAAGCGGTCACTCATAGGCACTGGCCACAACGTCCCAATCGGTCACTCAAAGACACTGGACAGAGTCACATAGTCCCAAACGGTCACTCACTGACACTGGACATAGCCTCACAGACCTCAATGGTCACTCACAGACACTGGACAGAGACACACAGTCCCAAATGGTCACTCACAGACACTGGACAGAGCCACAAAGAACCAAACGGTCACTCACAGAAACTGGACATAGCAACACAGTCACAAACAGTCACTCACAGACACTGGACAGAGACACACAGTCACAAGCGGTCACTCACAGTCACTGGACAGAGCCACACAGTCCCAAAATGTCACTCACAGACACTGGACAGAGACACACAGTCCCAGGCGGTCACTCTCAGACACTGGAAAGAGACGCCCAGTTCCAAACGGTCAATCACAGACACTGGACAGAGACACACTGTCCCAAGCGGTCACTCTCAGACACTGGTCAGAGACACACAGTCCCAAACGGTCACTCACAGACACTGGACAGAGCCGCACAGTCCCAAGCTGTCACTCACAGACACTGGACAGAGCCACACAGTCCTAAACGGTCATTCACAGACACTGGACAGAGCCACAAAGATCCAAACGGTCACTCACAGACACTGGACAGAGACACACACTGTCCTATGCGGTCACTCTCAGACACTGGACAGAGCCACAAGGAACCAAGCGGTCATTCACAGACACTGGACAGGACCAAACAGTCCAAAACGGTCACTCACAGACACTGGACAGAGCCACAAAGAACCAAACGGTCACTCACAGAAACTGGACAGAGCAACACAGTCCCAAACAGTATCTCACAGACACTGGACAGAGACACACAGTCACAAGCAGTCACTCACAGTCACTGGACAGAGCCACACAGTCCCAAAATGTCACTCACAGACACTGGACAGAGACACACAGTCCCAAACGGTCACTCACAGACACTGGACAGAGCCACACAGAACCAAATGGTCAATCACAGACGCAACACAGAGCCACACGGAACCAAACGGTCACTCACAGACATTGGACAGAGCCACAAACTCCCAAATGGTCACTCACAGAAACTGGACAGAGCCGCAACTCCAAAACGGTCACTCACAGACACTGGACAGAGCCACGCAGAACCAAACAGTCACTCACAGAAAATGGACAGAGCCATACAATTCCAAACGGTCTCTCACAGGCAATGGACAGAGCCACACAGTCCCAAACAGTCACTCACAGACACTGGACAGAGCCGCACAGTCCCAAGCGGTCACTCACAGACACTAGACAGAGCCACACAGTCCCAAACGGTCATTCACAGACACTGGACAGAGCCACAAAGATCCAAACGGTCACTCACAGACACTGGACAGAGACACACTGTCCCATGCGGTCACTCTCAGACACTGGACAGAGCCACAAGGAACCAAGCGGTCACTCACAGACACTGGACAGGACCAAACAGTCCCAAACGGTCACTCACAGACACTGGTCAGAGACACACAGAACCAAACGGTCACAAACAGATACTGGACAGAGCAACACAGAACCAAAACGGTTACTCACAGACACTGGACAGAGCCGCCCTGTCCCAAACGGTCACTCATAGACATTGGACAGAGCCACACAGTCCCAAACGGTCACTCATAGACACTGCACAGAGCCACATTGTCCCAAACGGTCCCTCACAGACACTGGACAGAGCCACACAAAACCAAATGGTCACTGACAGACACTGGACAGAGACACACTGTCCCAAGCGTTCACTCTCAGACACTGAACAGAGACACACAGTCCCAAACGGTCACTCACAGACACTGGACGGAGACACACAGAACCAAACGGTCACTCACAGACACTGGACAGAGCCACAGAGTCCCAAACGGTTACTCACAGACACTGGACAGAGAAATAAAGTCCCAAGCGGTCACTCTCAGACACTGCACAGAGCAACACAGAACCCAACAGTCAAACGCAGACACTGGACAGAGCCACACAGGCCTAAACGGTCACTCAGACAAACGACAGAGACACACAGACCTAAACGGTCACTCACACACACTGGACAGAGCCACAAAGAACCAAACGGTCACTCACAGACAATGGACAGAGCCACACTGCCCCAAACGGTCACTCACAGACACTGGACAGAGCCACACAGTCCCAATCGGTCACTCTCAGACACTGGACAGAGCCACACTGTCCCAAAGGGTCACTTACAGACACTGGGCAGAGACACACAGTCCCAAATGGTCACTCATAGACACTGGACAGAGAAACACAGTCGCAAATGGTCACTCAAAGAAACTGGACAGAGCCACAATGAACCAAACAGTCACTCACAGACACTGGACAGAGCCAAACAGAACCAAGCGTTCACTCTCAGAAGCTGGAAAGAGCCAGACAGTCCCAAGCGGTCACTCTCAGACACTGGACAGAGACACACAACCCAAATGGTAACTCACAGACACTGGACAGAGCCACAAAGAACCAAAAGGTCACTCACAAACACTGGACAGAGAAATACAGTCCCAAGCGGTCACTTTCAGACACTGCACAGAGCAACACAGAACCAAACAGTCAAACGCAGACACTGGACAGAGCCACACAGCCCTAAACTTTCACTCACAGACACTGGACAGAGACACACACTCCCAAACGGTCACTCACAGGCACTGGACAATGCCACACAGTCCCAAACGCTTACTCATAGACACTGGAAAGAGACACACAGTCCCAAACGGTCACTCACAGACACTGGATAGAGCCACACAGACCCAAACGGTCACTCACAGTCACCGGACAGAGCCACAAAGTCACAATCGGTCACTCATAGGCACTGGACAGAGCCACAAAGTACCAATCGGTCACTCAAAGACACTGGACAAAGCCACATAGTCCCAAACGGTCACTCACCGACACTCGACATAGCCTCACAGACCTCAACGGTCACTCACAGACACTGGACAGAGACACACAGTCCCAAACGGTCACTCACAGGCACTGGACAGAGCCACACAGTCCCAGTCACTCACAGACACTGCACAGAGACAAACAGTCACAAGCAGTCAATCACAGTCACTGGACAGAACCACACAGTCACAAAAAGTCATTCACAGACACTGGACAGAGACACACAGTCCCAGGCGGTCACTCTCAGACACTGGAAATAGACACTCAGTCCCAAACGGTCAATCACAGACACTGGACAGAGCCACACAGTCCCAAACGGTCACTCACAGACACTTGACAGAGCCACAAAGAACCAAACGGTCACTCACAGTCACTGGACAGAGCCACACAGTCCCAAGCGGTCACTCATAGACACTGGACAGAGCCACAAAGTCCCAATCGGTCACTCAAAGACATTGGACAGAGCCACATAGTCCCAAACGGTCACTCACCGACACTGGACATAGCCTCACAGACCTCAATGGTCACTCACAGACACTGGACAGAGACACAAAGTCCCAAACGGTCACTCACAGGCACTGGACAGAGCCACAAAGAATCAGACGGTCACTCACAGACACTGGACAGAGCCACACAGTTCCAAAAGGTCACTCACAGACACTGGACAGAGACACACAGTCCCAAACGGTCACTCACCGACACTGGACATAGCCTCACAGACCTCAGTGGTCACTCACAGACACTGGACAGAGACACAAAGAACCAAACAGTCACTCACAGACACTGGACAGAGACACACAGTCACAAGCGGTCACTCACAGTCACTGGACAGAGCCACACAGTTCCAAAAGGTCACTCACAGACACTGGACAGAGACGCACAGTCCCAGGCAGTCACTCTCAGACACTGGAAAGTGACACTCAGTCCCAAACGGTCAATCACAGACATTGGACAGAGACACACAGTCCCAAGCGGTCACTCACAGACACTGGACGGAGCCACACAGTCCCAAACGGTCACTCACAGACACTGGACGGAAACACACAGTCCCAAGCGGTCACTCACAGACACTGGACAGAGCCACACAGTCCCAAACGGTCACTCACAGATACTGCACAGAGCAACATTTTCCGAAACGGTCACTCACAGACACTGGACAGAGCCACAAGGAACCAAACGGTCACTCACTGTCACTGGACAGAGCCACACAGTCCCAAGTGGTCACTCATAGGCAATGGACAGAGCCACAAAATCCCGAAAAGTCACTCAAAGACACTGGACAGAGCCACATAGACTCAAACGGTCACTCACCGACACTGGACATAGCCTCACAGACCTCAATGGTCACTCACAGACACTGGACAGAGGTACACAGTACCAAACGGTCACTCACAGACACTGGACAGAGCCACAAAGAACCAAACGGTCACTCACAGAAACTGGACAGAGCCACACAGTACCAAACAGTCACTCACAGACACTGGACAGAGACACACAGTCCCAGGCGGTCCCTCTCAGACACTGGAAAGAGACACACAGTTCCAAACGGTCAATCACAGACACTGGACAAAGACACACTGTCCCAAGCGGTCACTCTCAGATACTGGACAGAGCCACACAGAACCAAACGGTCAATCACAGACGCAAGACAGAGCCACACAGAACCAAACGGTCACTCACAGACATTGGACAGAACCACAAACTCCCAAATGGTCACTCACATAAACTGGACAGAGCCGCAACTCCAAAATGGTCACTCACAGACACTGGACAGAGCCACACAATCCGAAACGGTCACTCACAGACACTGGACAGAGCCACACAATCCGAAATGGTCACTCACAGACACTGGACAGAGCCACACAGAACCAAACAGTCACTCACAGAAAATGGACAGAGCCATTCAATTCCAAACGGTCTCTCACAGGCAATGGACAGAGACACACAGTCCCAAACGGTCATTCACAGGCAGTGGACAGAGCCACAAAGATCCAAACGGTCACTCACAGACACTGGACAGAGACACACTGTCCCATGCGGTCACTCTCAGACACTGGACAGAGCCACAAGGAACCAAGCGGTCACTCACAGACACTGGACAGGTCCAAACAGTCCCAAACGGTCACTCACAGACACTGGTCAGAGCCACACAGAACCAAACGGTCACTCACAGACACTGGACAGAGCCACACAGAACCAAACGGTCAGAAACAGATACTGGACAGAGCAACACAGAACCAAAACGGTTACTCACAGACACTGGACAGAGCCGCCCTGTCCCAAACGGTCACTCATAGACACTGCACAGAGCCACATTGTCCCAAAAGGTCCCTCACAGACACAGGACAGAGCCACAAAAAACCAAATGGTCACTGACAGACACTGGACAGAGACACACACTCCCAAGCGGTCACTCACAAACACTGGACAGAGACACACAGTCCCAAGCAGTCACTCACAGACACTGGACAGAGCCACACTGTCCCCAACGGTCAAACATAGACACTGGACAGAGCAACATAGTCCCAAACGGTCACTCACAGACACTGGACAGAGCCACAAAGAACCAAACGGTCACTCTCAGACACTGGACAGAGCCACACAGCCCCAAACGGTCACTCACAGACACTGGACGGAGACACACTGTCGCAAAAGGTCACTCACAGACGCTTGACAGATCCACACAGAACCAAATGGTCACTCACAGACACTGGACAGAGCCACACAGAACCAAACGCTTACTCACAGACGCTTGACAGAACCACTCAGAACCAAACGGTCACTCACAGACACTAGACAGA
Organism: Carcharodon carcharias; assembly: GCF_017639515.1. Classification (NCBI taxonomy): domain Eukaryota; kingdom Metazoa; phylum Chordata; class Chondrichthyes; order Lamniformes; family Lamnidae; genus Carcharodon; species Carcharodon carcharias. Next base: position 261,504,687 of record NC_054467.1, on the reverse strand, counting down.
GCCACACAGAACCAAACGCTTACTCACAGACTCTGGAAAAATTCACAAAGAGCCAAACAATCACTCACAGACACTGGACAGAGACACACAGTCCCAAGCGGTCACTCACAGACACTAGACAGAGACAAACAGTCCCAAGCGGTCACTCTCAGACACTGGAAAGAAACATACAGTCACAAACGGTCAATCGCAGACACTGGACAGAGACACACAGTCCAAAGCGGTCAGTCTCAGACACTGGACAGAGCCACACAGTCGAAAACGGTCACTCACAGACACTGGACAGAGCCAACCAGAACCAAACGGTCACTCACAGACACAAGACAGAGCCACACAGAACCAAACAGTCACTCACAGACATTGGACAGAGCCACATATTCCCAAACGGTCACTCTCAGACACTGCACAGAGCAACACAGAACCAAACGCTTAGTCACAGACACTGGAAATAGCCACAAAGAACCTAACAATCACTCACAGGCACTGGACAGAGACACACAGTCCCAAACGGTCACTCACAGACACTGGACGGAGACACACTGTCGCAAAAGGTCACTCACAGACGCTTGACAGATCCACACAGAACCAAATGGTCAATCACAGACACTGGACAGAGTAAACATTCCAAAGCGGTCACTCTCAGACACTGGACAGAGCAAAAACAGGCGAAAAAGTTCACTCACAGACACTGGACAGAGCCACACAGAACCAAACGGTCACTCACAGACACAAGACAGAGCCACACAGAACCAAACGGTCACTCACAGACATTGGACAGAGCCACATATTCCCAAACGGTCACTCACAGACACTGGACAGAGCCGCACTGTCCCAAGAGGTAACTCACAGACACTGGACAGAGCCAGAAAGAACCAAATGGTCACTCACAGACACTGGACAGAGAAATACAGTCCCAAGCGGTCACTCTCAGACACTGCACAGAGCAACACAGAACCAAACAGTCAAACGCAGACACTGGACAGAGCCACAAAGAACCAATCGGTCACTCACAGACACTGGACAGAGCCACACTGCCCCAAACGGTCACTTACAGACACTGGGCAGAGACACACAGTCCCAAACGGTCACTCACAGACACTGGACAGAGCCACACAGACCTAAATGGTCATTCACAGACACTGGACAGAGCTACACAGTCCCAAGTGGTCACTCTCAGACACTGGAGAGAGACACACAATCCCAAACCGTCACTCACAGACACTGGACAGAGCCACACAGTCCCAAGCTGTCACTCTCAGACACTGGACAGAGACACACAGTCCCAAGCAGTCACTCACAGACACTGGGCACAGACACACTGTCCCTACCGCTCACTCATAGGCACTGGACAGAGACACACAGTCCCAAACGGTCACTCATAGACACTGGACAGAGCCACATAGACCCAAACGGTCACTCACAGACACTGGACAGCGACACACAGCCTCAAGCGGTCACTCACAGGCACTGGACAGAGACACACAGTCCCAAGCGGTCACTCTCAGACACTGCACAGAGCAACACAGAACCAAACAGTCAAACGCAGACACTGGACAGAGCCACACAGTCCCAAGCGGTCACTCTCGGACACTGGACAGAGACATACAGTCCCAAACAGTCACTCACAGACACTGGACAGAGCCACACAGACTCAAACGGTCATTCACAGACACTGGGCACAGACACACAGTCCCAAACGGTCACTCATAGGCTCTGAAAAGAGCCACATAGACCCAAACGGTCACTCACAGACACTGGACAGTGACACACAGTCCCAAGCGGTCACTCACAGACACTGGACAGAGCCACACAGACTCAAACGGTCACTCACAGCCACTGGACAGAGCCACACTGTCGCAAAAGGTCACTCACCGAAGCTTGACAGATCCTCACAGAACCAAACAGTCACTCACAGACACTGGACAGAGCCACACAGTCCCAAAAGGTCACTCACAGACGCTTGACAGATCCACTCAGAACCAAACGGTCACTCACAGACACTGGACAGAGCCACACAGAACCAAACGCTTACTCACAAACAGTGGAAAAAGCCACAAAGAGCCAATCAATCACAGACACTGGACAGAGACACACAGTCCCAAGCGATCACTCACAGACACTGGACAGAGACAAACAGTCCCAAGCGGTCACTCATAGACACTGGACAGAGCCACACTGTCCCCAACGGTCAAACGTAAACACTGGACAGAGCAACATAGTCCCAAACGGTCACTCACAGTCACTGGACAGAGACACACAGACCTAAACGGTCACTCACACACACTGGACAGAGTCACAAAGATCCAAACGGTCACTCACAGACACTGGACAGAGACATACAGTCCAAAACGGTCAATCACAGACACTGGACAGAGACACAAAGTCCCAAGCGGTCACTCACAGACACTAGACAGAGACAAACAGTCCCAAGCGGTCACTCTCAGACACTGGAAAGAAACATACAGTCACAAACGGTCAATCGCAGACACTGGACAGAGACACACAGTCCAAAGCGGTCAGTCTCAGACACTGGACAGAGCCACACAGTCGAAAACGGTCACTCACAGACACTGGACAGAGCCAACCAGAACCAAACGGCCACTCACAGACACAAGACAGAGCCACACAGAACCAAACAGTCACTCACAGACATTGGACAGAGCCACATATTCCCAAACGGTCACTCACAGACACTGGACAGAGCCGCACAGTACCAAGCGGTAACTCACAGACAATGGACAGAGAAATACAGTCCCAAGCGGTCACTCTCAGACACTGCACAGAGCAACACAGAACCAAACGCTTAGTCACAGACACTGGAAATAGCCACAAAGAACCTAACAATCACTCACAGGCACTGGACAGAGACACACAGTCCCAAACGGTCACTCACAGACACTGGACGGAGACACACTGTCGCAAAAGGTCACTCACAGACGCTTGACAGATCCACACAGAACCAAATGGTCAATCACAGACACTGGACAGAGTAAACATTCCAAAGCGGTCACTCTCAGACACTGGACAGAGCAAAAACAGGCGAAAAAGTTCACTCACAGACACTGGACAGAGCCACACAGAACCAAACGGTCACTCACAGACACAAGACAGAGCCACACAGAACCAAACGGTCACTCACAGACATTGGACAGAGCCACATATTCCCAAACGGTCACTCACAGACACTGGACAGAGCCGCACTGTCCCAAGAGGTAACTCACAGACACTGGACAGAGCCAGAAAGAACCAAATGGTCACTCACAGACACTGGACAGAGAAATACAGTCCCAAGCGGTCACTCTCAGACACTGCACAGAGCAACACAGAACCAAACAGTCAAACGCAGACACTGGACAGAGCCACAAAGAACCAATCGGTCACTCACAGACACTGGACAGAGCCACACTGCCCCAAACGGTCACTTACAGACACTGGGCAGAGACACACAGTCCCAAACGGTCACTCACAGACACTGGACAGAGCCACACAGACCTAAATGGTCATTCACAGACACTGGACAGAGCTACACAGTCCCAAGTGGTCACTCTCAGACACTGGAGAGAGACACACAATCCCAAACCGTCACTCACAGACACTGGACAGAGCCACACAGTCCCAAGCTGTCACTCTCAGACACTGGACAGAGACACACAGTCCCAAGCAGTCACTCACAGACACTGGGCACAGACACACTGTCCCTACCGCTCACTCATAGGCACTGGACAGAAACACACAGTCCCAAACGGTCACTCATAGACACTGGACAGCGACACACAGCCTCAAGCGGTCACTCACAGGCACTGGACAGAGACACACAGTCCCAAGCGGTCACTCTCAGACACTGCACAGAGCAACACAGAACCAAACAGTCAAACGCAGACACTGGACAGAGCCACACAGTCCCAAGCGGTCACTCTCGGACACTGGACAGAGACACACAGTCCCAAACAGTCACTCACAGACACTGGACAGAGCCACACAGACTCAAACGGTCATTCACAGACACTGGGCACAGACACACAGTCCCAAACGGTCACTCATAGGCTCTGAAAAGAGCCACATAGACCCAAACGGTCACTCACAGACACTGGACAGTGACACACAGTCCCAAGCGGTCACTCACAGACACTGGACAGAGCCACACAGACTCAAACGGTCACTCACAGCCACTGGACAGAGCCACACTGTCGCAAAAGGTCACTCACCGAAGCTTGACAGATCCTCACAGAACCAAACAGTCACTCACAGACACTGGACAGAGCCACACAGTCCCAAAAGGTCACTCACAGACGCTTGACAGATCCACTCAGAACCAAACGGTCACTCACAGACACTGGACAGAGCCACACAGAACCAAACGCTTACTCACAAACAGTGGAAAAAGCCACAAAGAGCCAAACAATCACTCACAGACACTGGACAGAGACACACAGTCCCAAGCGGTCACTCATAGACACTGGACAGAGCCACACTGTCCCCAACGGTCAAACGTAAACACTGGACAGAGCAACATAGTCCCAAACGGTCACTCACAGTCACTGGACAGAGACACACAGACCTAAACGGTCACTCACACACACTGGACAGAGTCACAAAGATCCAAACGGTCACTCACAGACACTGGACAGAGACATACAGTCCAAAACGGTCAATCACAGACACTGGACAGAGACACAAAGTCCAAAAATGTCACTCTCAGACACTGGACAGAGAAACACAGTCCCAAGCTGTCATTCATAGGCACTAGACAGAGCCACACTGTCCCCAACCGTCAAACATAGTCACTGGACAGAGCAACATATTCCCAAACGGTCACTCACAGACACTGGAAAGAGCCACAAAGATCCAAACGGTCACTCTCAGACACTGGACAGAGCCACACAGCCCCAAACGGTCACTCACAGACACTGAACAGAGCCACACAGTCCCAAACGGTCACTCACAGACACTGGACAGATCCACACAGAACCAAACAGTCACTCACAGACACTGGACAGAGCCACATAGTCCCAATAGGACACTCACAGACGCTTGACAGATCCACACAGAACTAAACGGTCACTCACAGACACTGGACAGAGCCACACAGAAACAAACGCTTAGTCACAGACACTGGAAATAGCCACAAAGAACCAAACAATCACTCACAGACACTGGACAGAGACACACAGTCCCAAGCGGTCACTCACAGACACTGGACAGAGACACACAGTCCCTAACGCTCACTCATAGGCACTGGACAGAGCCACACAGTCCCAAACGGTCACTCATAGACACTGGACAGAGCCACATAGACCCAAAGGGTCACTCACAGACACTGGACAGCGACACACAGTCCCATAAGTTCACTCACAGATGCTTGACAGATCCACTCAGAACCAAACGGTCACTCACAGACATTGGACAGAGACACACAGAACCAAACGCTTACTCACAGACACTGGAAAAAGACACAAAGAGCCAAACAATCAATCACAGACACTGGACAGAGACACACAGTCCCAAGCGGTCACTCACAGACACTGGACAGAGACAAACAGTCCCAAGCTGTCACACATAGACACTGGACAGAGCCACACTGTCCCCAACGGTCAAACATATACACTGGACAGAGCAACATAGTCCCAAACGGTTACTCACAGACACTGGACAGAGACACACAGACCTAAACGGTCACTCACACACACTGGACAGAGCCACAAAGATCCAAACGGTCACTCACAGACACTGGATGGAGACACACAGTCTCAGGCTGTCACTCTCAGACACTGGAAAGAGACATACAGTCCCAAACGGTCAATCACAGACACTGGACAGAGACACACAGTCCAAAGCGGTCACTCTCAGACACTGGACAGAGCAAAAACAGTCGAAAAAGTTCACTCACAGACACTGGACAGAGCCACACAGAACCAAACGGTCACTCACAGACACAGGACAGAGCCAAACAGAACCAAACGGTCACTCACAGACATTGGACAGAGCCACATATTCCCAAACGGTCACTCACAGACACTGGACAGAGCCGCACAGTCCCAAACGGTAACTCACAGACACTGGACAGAGCCAGAAAGAACCAAATGGTCACTCACAGACACTGGACAGAGAAATAAAGTCCCAAGCGGTCACTCTCAGACACTGCACAGAGCAACACAGAATCAAACGCTTAGTCACAGACACTGGAAATAGCCACAAAGAACCTAACAATCACTCACAGGCACTGGACAGAGACACACAGTCCCAAGCGGTTACTCACAGACACTGGACAGAGAAACACAGTCCCAAGCTGTCATTCATAGGCACTAGACAGAGCCACACTGTCCCCAACGGTCAAACATAGTCACTGGACAGAGCGACATATTCCCAAACGGTCACTCACAGACACTGGACAGAGCCACAAAGATCCAAACGGTCACTCTCAGACACTGGACAGAGCCACAATGTCCCAAACGGTCACTTACAGACACTGGGCAGAGACACACAGTCCCAAACGGTCCCTCATCGGCACTGGACAGAGCCAAATAGCCCCAAACGGTCACTCACAGACACTGGACAGAGCCACACAGACCTAAAAAGTCACTCACAGACACTGGACAGAGCCACACAGTCCCAAACGGTCACTCAAAGACACTGGACAGAGCCACAATGAACCAAACGGTAACTCACAGACACTGGACAGAGACACACGGTCCCAAGCGTTCACCCTCAGAAACTGGACAGAGCCACACAGTCCCAAACGGTCATTCACAGACACTGGGCACAGACACACAGTCCCTAACGCTCACTCATAGGCACTGGACAGAGCCACACAGTCCCAAACGGTCACTCACAGACACTGGACAGAGCCACATAGACCCAAACGGTCACTCACAGACACTAGACAGCGACACACAGTCTCAAGCGGTCACTCACAGACACTGGACAGAGCCACACAGACTCAAACGGTCACTCACAGCCACTGGACAGAGCCACACTGTCCCAAAAGGTCACTCACAGACGCTTGACAGATCCACTCAGAACCAAACGGTCACTCACAGACAATAGACAGAGCCACACAGAACCAAACGCTTACTCACAGACACTGGAAAAAGACACAAAGAGCCAAACAATCAATCACAGACACTGCAGAGTGACACACAGTCCCAAGCGGTCACTCACAGACACTGGACAGAGACAAACAGTCCCAAGCGGTCACACATAGACACTGGACAGAGCCACACTGTCCCGAACGGTCAAACATAGACACTGGACAGAGCAACATAGTCCCAAACGGTCACTCACAGACACTGGACAGAGCCACAAAGATCCAAACGGTCACTCACAGACACTGGACAGAGACATACAGTCCAAAACGGTCAATCACAGACACTGGACAGAGACACAAAGTCCAAAAATGTCACTCTCAGACACTGGACAGAGACACACAGTCCCAAGCTGTCATTCATAGGCACTAGACAGAGCCACACTGTCCCCAACCGTCAAACATAGTCACTGGACAGAGCAACATATTCCCAAACGGTCACTCACAGACACTGGAAAGAGCCACAAAGATCCAAACGGTCACTCTCAGACACTGGACAGAGCCACACAGCCCCAAACGGTCACTCACAGACACTGAACAGAGCCACACAGTCCCAAACGGTCACTCACAGACACTGGACAGATCCACACAGAACCAAACAGTCACTCACAGACACTGGACAGAGCCACATAGTCCCAATAGGACACTCACAGACGCTTGACAGATCCACACAGAACTAAACGGTCACTCACAGACACTGGACAGAGCCACACAGAAACAAACGCTTAGTCACAGACACTGGAAATAGCCACAAAGAACCAAACAATCACTCACAGACACTGGACAGAGACACACAGTCCCAAGCGGTCACTCACAGACACTGGACAGAGACACACAGTCCCTAACGCTCACTCATAGGCACTGGACAGAGCCACACAGTCCCAAACGGTCACTCATAGACACTGGACAGAGCCACATAGACCCAAAGGGTCACTCACAGACACTGGACAGCGACACACAGTCCCATAAGTTCACTCACAGACGCTTGACAGATCCACTCAGAACCAAACGGTCACTCACAGACATTGGACAGAGCCACACAGAACCAAACGCTTACTCACAGACACTGGAAAAAGACACAAAGAGCCAAACAATCAATCACAGACACTGGACAGAGACACACAGTCCCAAGCGGTCACTCACAGACACTGGACAGAGACAAACAGTCCCAAGCTGTCACACATAGACACTGGACAGAGCCACACTGTCCCCAACGGTCAAACATATACACTGGACAGAGCAACATAGTCCCAAACGGTTACTCACAGACACTGGACAGAGACACACAGACCTAAACGGTCACTCACACACACTGGACAGAGCCACAAAGATCCAAACGGTCACTCACAGACACTGGATGGAGACACACAGTCTCAGGCTGTCACTCTCAGACACTGGAAAGAGACATACAGTCCCAAACGGTCAATCACAGACACTGGACAGAGACACACAGTCCAAAGCGGTCACTCTCAGACACTGGACAGAGCAAAAACAGTCGAAAAAGTTCACTCACAGACACTGGACAGAGCCACACAGAACCAAACGGTCACTCACAGACACAGGACAGAGCCAAACAGAACCAAACGGTCACTCACAGACATTGGACAGAGCCACATATTCCCAAACGGTCACTCACAGACACTGGACAGAGCCGCACAGTCCCAAACGGTAACTCACAGACACTGGACAGAGCCAGAAAGAACCAAATGGTCACTCACAGACACTGGACAGAGAAATAAAGTCCCAAGCGGTCACTCTCAGACACTGCACAGAGCAACACAGAACCAAACGCTTAGTCACAGACACTGGAAATAGCCACAAAGAACCTAACAATCACTCACAGGCACTGGACAGAGACACACAGTCCCAAGCGGTTACTCACAGACACTGGACAGAGAAACACAGTCCCAAGCTGTCATTCATAGGCACTAGACAGAGCCACACTGTCCCCAACGGTCAAACATAGTCACTGGACAGAGCGACATATTCCCAAACGGTCACTCACAGACACTGGACAGAGCCACAAAGATCCAAACGGTCACTCTCAGACACTGGACAGAGCCACAATGTCCCAAACGGTCACTTACAGACACTGGGCAGAGACACACAGTCCCAAACGGTCCCTCATCGGCACTGGACAGAGCCAAATAGCCCCAAACAGTCACTCACAGACACTGGACAGAGCCACACAGACCTAAAAAGTCACTCACAGACACTGGACAGAGCCACACAGTCCCAAACGGTCACTCAAAGACACTGGACAGAGCCACAATGAACCAAACGGTAACTCACAGACACTGGACAGAGACACACGGTCCCAAGCGTTCACCCTCAGAAACTGGACAGAGCCACACAGTCCCAAACGGTCATTCACAGACACTGGGCACAGACACACAGTCCCTAACGCTCACTCATAGGCACTGGACAGAGCCACACAGTCCCAAACGGTCACTCACAGACACTGGACAGAGCCACATAGGCCCAAACGGTCACTCACAGACACTAGACAGCGACACACAGTCTCAAGCGGTCACTCACAGACACTGGACAGAGCCACACAGACTCAAACGGTCACTCACAGCCACTGGACAGAGCCACACTGTCCCAAAAGGTCACTCACAGACGCTTGACAGATCCACTCAGAACCAAACGGTCACTCACAGACAATAGACAGAGCCACACAGAACCAAACGCTTACTCACAGACACTGGAAAAAGACACAAAGAGCCAAACAATCAATCACAGACACTGCAGAGTGACACACAGTCCCAAGCTGTCACTCACAGACACTGGACAGAGACAAACAGTCCCAAGCGGTCACACATAGACACTGGACAGAGCCACACTGTCCCCAACGGTCAAACATAGACACTGGACAGAGCAACATAGTCCCAAACGGTCACTCACAGACACTGGACAGAGCCACAAAGATCCAAACGGTCACTCTCAGACACTGGACAGAGCCACAATGTCCCAAACGGTCACTTACAGACACTGGGCAGAGACACACAGTCCCAAACGGTCCCTCATCGGCACTGGACAGAGCCAAATAGCCCCAAACGGTCACTCACAGACACTGGACAGAGCCACACAGACCTAAAAAGTCACTCACAGACACTGGACAGAGCCACACAGTCCCAAACGGTCACTCAAAGACACTGGACAGAGCCACAATGAACCAAACGGTAACTCACAGACACTGGACAGAGACACACGGTCCCAAGCGTTCACCCTCAGAAACTGGACAGAGCCACACAGTCCCAAACGGTCATTCACAGACACTGGGCACAGACACACAGTCCCTAACGCTCACTCATAGGCACTGGACAGAGCCACACAGTCCCAAACGGTCACTCACAGACACTGGACAGAGCCACATAGACCCAAACGGTCACTCACAGACACTAGACAGCGACACACAGTCTCAAGCGGTCACTCACAGACACTGGACAGAGCCACACAGACTCAAACGGTCACTCACAGCCACTGGACAGAGCCACACTGTCCCAAAAGGTCACTCACAGACGCTTGACAGATCCACTCAGAACCAAACGGTCACTCACAGACAATAGACAGAGCCACACAGAACCAAACGCTTACTCACAGACACTGGAAAAAGACACAAAGAGCCAAACAATCAATCACAGACACTGCAGAGTGACACACAGTCCCAAGCGGTCACTCACAGACACTGGACAGAGACAAACAGTCCCAAGCGGTCACACATAGACACTGGACAGAGCCACACTGTCCCGAACGGTCAAACATAGACACTGGACAGAGCAACATAGTCCCAAACGGTCACTCACAGACACTGGACAGAGCCACAAAGATCCAAACGGTCACTCTCAGACACTGGACAGAGCCACACAGCCCCAAACGGTCACTCACAGACACTGGATGGAGACACACTGTCGCAAAAGGTCACTCACAGACGCTTGACAGATCCACACAGAACCAAATGGTCAATCACAGACACTGGACAGAGTAAACATTCCAAAGCGGTCACTCTCAGACACTGGACAGAGCAAAAACAGGCGAAAAAGTTCACTCACAGACACTGGACAGAGCCACACAGAACCAAACGGTCACTCACAGACACAAGACAGAGCCACACAGAACCAAACGGTCACTCACAGACATTGGACAGAGCCACATATTCCCAAACGGTCACTCACAGACACTGGACAGAGCCGCACTGTCCCAAGCGGTAACTCACAGACACTGGACAGAGCCAGAAAGAACCAAATGGTCACTCACAGACACTGGACAGAGAAATACAGTCCCAAGCGGTCACTCTCAGACACTGCACAGAGCAACACAGAACCAAACAGTCAAACGCAGACACTGGACAGAGCCACAAAGAACCAATCGGTCACTCACAGACACTGGACAGAGCCACACTGCCCCAAACGGTCACTCACAGACACAGGACAGAGCCAAACAATCCCAATCGGTCACTCCCAGACACTGGACAGAGCCACACTGTCCCAAACGGTCACTGACAGACACTGGGCAGAGACACACAGTCCCAAACGGTCACTCACAGACACTGGACAGAGCCACACAGACCTAAATGGTCATTCACAGACACTGGACAGAGCTACACAGTCCCAAGTGGCCACTCTCAGACACTGGAGAGAGACACACAATCCCAAACCGTCACTCACAGACACTGGACAGAGCCACACAGTCCCAAGCTGTCACTCTCAGACACTGGACAGAGACACACAGTCCCAAGCAGTCACTCACAGACACTGGGCACAGACACACTGTCCCTACCGCTCACTCATAGGCACTGGACAGAGACACACAGTCCCAAACGGTCACTCATAGACACTGGACAGAGCCACATAGACCCAAACGGTCACTCACAGACACTGGACAGCGACACACAGTCTCAAGCGGTCACTCACAGGCACTGGACAGAGACACACAGAACCAAAAGCTTACTCACAGACACTGGAAAAAGACACAAAGAGCCAAACAATCAATCACAGACACTGGACAGAGACACACAGTCCCAAGCGGTCACTCACAGACACTGGACAGAGACAAACAGTCCCAAGCTGTCACACATAGACACTGGACAGAGCCACACTGTCCCCAACGGTCAAACATATACACTGGACAGAGCAACATAGTCCCAAACGGTTACTCACAGACACTGGACAGAGACACACAGACCTAAACGGTCACTCACACACACTGGACAGAGCCACAAAGATCCAAACGGTCACTCACAGACACTGGATGGAGACACACAGTCTCAGGCTGTCACTCTCAGACACTGGAAAGAGACATACAGTCCCAAACGGTCAATCACAGACACTGGACAGAGACACACAGTCCAAAGCGGTCACTCTCAGACACTGGACAGAGCAAAAACAGTCGAAAAAGTTCACTCACAGACACTGGACAGAGCCACACAGAACCAAACGGTCACTCACAGACACAGGACAGAGCCAAACAGAACCAAACGGTCACTCACAGACATTGGACAGAGCCACATATTCCCAAACGGTCACTCACAGACACTGGACAGAGCCGCACAGTCCCAAACGGTAACTCACAGACACTGGACAGAGCCAGAAAGAACCAAATGGTCACTCACAGACACTGGACAGAGAAATAAAGTCCCAAGCGGTCACTCTCAGACACTGCACAGAGCAACACAGAACCAAACGCTTAGTCACAGACACTGGAAATAGCCACAAAGAACCTAACAATCACTCACAGGCACTGGACAGAGACACACAGTCCCAAGCGGTTACTCACAGACACTGGACAGAGAAACACAGTCCCAAGCTGTCATTCATAGGCACTAGACAGAGCCACACTGTCCCCAACGGTCAAACATAGTCACTGGACAGAGCGACATATTCCCAAACGGTCACTCACAGACACTGGACAGAGCCACAAAGATCCAAACGGTCACTCTCAGACACTGGACAGAGCCACAATGTCCCAAACGGTCACTTACAGACACTGGGCAGAGACACACAGTCCCAAACGGTCCCTCATCGGCACTGGACAGAGCCAAATAGCCCCAAACAGTCACTCACAGACACTGGACAGAGCCACACAGACCTAAAAAGTCACTCACAGACACTGGACAGAGCCACACAGTCCCAAACGGTCACTCAAAGACACTGGACAGAGCCACAATGAACCAAACGGTAACTCACAGACACTGGACAGAGACACACGGTCCCAAGCGTTCACCCTCAGAAACTGGACAGAGCCACACAGTCCCAAACGGTCATTCACAGACACTGGGCACAGACACACAGTCCCTAACGCTCACTCATAGGCACTGGACAGAGCCACACAGTCCCAAACGGTCACTCACAGACACTGGACAGAGCCACATAGACCCAAACGGTCACTCACAGACACTAGACAGCGACACACAGTCTCAAGCGGTCACTCACAGACACTGGACAGAGCCACACAGACTCAAACGGTCACTCACAGCCACTGGACAGAGCCACACTGTCCCAAAAGGTCACTCACAGACGCTTGACAGATCCACTCAGAACCAAACGGTCACTCACAGACAATAGACAGAGCCACACAGAACCAAACGCTTACTCACAGACACTGGAAAAAGACACAAAGAGCCAAACAATCAATCACAGACACTGCAGAGTGACACACAGTCCCAAGCGGTCACTCACAGACACTGGACAGAGACAAACAGTCCCAAGCGGTCACACATAGACACTGGACAGAGCCACACTGTCCCCAACGGTCAAACATAGACACTGGACAGAGCAACATAGTCCCAAACGGTCACTCACAGACACTGGACAGAGCCACAAAGATCCAAACGGTCACTCTCAGACACTGGACAGAGCCACAATGTCCCAAACGGTCACTTACAGACACTGGGCAGAGACACACAGTCCCAAACGGTCCCTCATCGGCACTGGACAGAGCCAAATAGCCCCAAACGGTCACTCACAGACACTGGACAGAGCCACACAGACCTAAAAAGTCACTCACAGACACTGGACAGAGCCACACAGTCCCAAACGGTCACTCAAAGACACTGGACAGAGCCACAATGAACCAAACGGTAACTCACAGACACTGGACAGAGACACACGGTCCCAAGCGTTCACCCTCAGAAACTGGACAGAGCCACACAGTCCCAAACGGTCATTCACAGACACTGGGCACAGACACACAGTCCCTAACGCTCACTCATAGGCACTGGACAGAGCCACACAGTCCCAAACGGTCACTCACAGACACTGGACAGAGCCACATAGACCCAAACGGTCACTCACAGACACTAGACAGCGACACACAGTCTCAAGCGGTCACTCACAGACACTGGACAGAGCCACACAGACTCAAACGGTCACTCACAGCCACTGGACAGAGCCACACTGTCCCAAAAGGTCACTCACAGACGCTTGACAGATCCACTCAGAACCAAACGGTCACTCACAGACAATAGACAGAGCCACACAGAACCAAACGCTTACTCACAGACACTGGAAAAAGACACAAAGAGCCAAACAATCAATCACAGACACTGCAGAGTGACACACAGTCCCAAGCGGTCACTCACAGACACTGGACAGAGACAAACAGTCCCAAGCGGTCACACATAGACACTGGACAGAGCCACACTGTCCCCAACGGTCAAACATAGACACTGGACAGAGCAACATAGTCCCAAACGGTCACTCACAGACACTGGACAGAGCCACAAAGATCCAAACGGTCACTCTCAGACACTGGACAGAGCCACACAGCCCCAAACGGTCACTCACAGACACTGGATGGAGACACACTGTCGCAAAAGGTCACTCACAGACGCTTGACAGATCCACACAGAACCAAATGGTCAATCACAGACACTGGACAGAGTAAACATTCCAAAGCGGTCACTCTCAGACACTGGACAGAGCAAAAACAGGCGAAAAAGTTCACTCACAGACACTGGACAGAGCCACACAGAACCAAACGGTCACTCACAGACACAAGACAGAGCCACACAGAACCAAACGGTCACTCACAGACATTGGACAGAGCCACATATTCCCAAACGGTCACTCACAGACACTGGACAGAGCCGCACTGTCCCAAGCGGTAACTCACAGACACTGGACAGAGCCAGAAAGAACCAAATGGTCACTCACAGACACTGGACAGAGAAATACAGTCCCAAGCGGTCACTCTCAGACACTGCACAGAGCAACACAGAACCAAACAGTCAAACGCAGACACTGGACAGAGCCACAAAGAACCAATCGGTCACTCACAGACACTGGACAGAGCCACACTGCCCCAAACGGTCACTCACAGACACAGGACAGAGCCAAACAATCCCAATCGGTCACTCCCAGACACTGGACAGAGCCACACTGTCCCAAACGGTCACTAACAGACACTGGGCAGAGACACACAGTCCCAAACGGTCACTCACAGACACTGGACAGAGCCACACAGACCTAAATGGTCATTCACAGACACTGGACAGAGCTACACAGTCCCAAGTGGCCACTCTCAGACACTGGAGAGAGACACACAATCCCAAACCGTCACTCACAGACACTGGACAGAGCCACACAGTCCCAAGCTGTCACTCTCAGACACTGGACAGAGACACACAGTCCCAAGCAGTCACTCACAGACACTGGGCACAGACACACTGTCCCTACCGCTCACTCATAGGCACTGGACAGAGACACACAGTCCCAAACGGTCACTCATAGACACTGGACAGAGCCACATAGACCCAAACGGTCACTCACAGACACTGGACAGCGACACACAGTCTCAAGCGGTCACTCACAGGCACTGGACAGAGACACACAGTCCCAAGCAGTCACTCTCAGACACTGCACAGAGCAACACAGAACCAAACAGTCAAACGCAGACACTGGACAGAGCCACACAGTCCCAAGCGGTCACTCTCGGACACTGGACAGAGACACACAGTCCCAAACAGTCACTCACAGACACTGGACAGAGCCACACAGACTCAAACGGTCATTCACAGACACTGGGCACAGACACACAGTCCCAAACGGTCACTCATAGGCTCTGAAAAGAGCCACATAGACCCAAACGGTCACTCACAGACACTGGACAGTGACACACAGTCCCAAACGGTCACTCATAGGCTCTGAAAAGAGCCACATAGACCCAAACGGTCACTCACAGACACTGGACAGTGACACACAGTCCCAAGCGGTCACTCACAGACACTGGACAGAGCCACACAGTCTCAAACGGTCACTCACAGCCACTGGACAGAGCCACACTGTCGCAAAAGGTCACTCACCGACGCTTGACAGATCCTCACAGAACCAAACAGTCACTCACAGACACTGGACAGAGCCACACAGTCCCAAAAGGTCACTCACAGACGCTTGACAGATCCACTCAGAACCAAACGGTCACTCACAGACACTGAACAGAGCCACACAGTCCCAAACGGTCACTCACAGACACTGGACAGATCCACACAGAACCAAACAGTCACTCACAGACACTGGACAGAGCCACATAGTCCCAAAAGGACACTCACAGACGCTTGACAGATCCACACAGAACTAAACGGTCACTCACAGACACTGGACAGAGCCACACAGAAACAAACGCTTAGTCACAGACACTGGAAATAGCCACAAAGAACCAAACAATCACTCACAGACACTGGACAGAGACACACAGTCCCAAGCGGTCACTCACAGACACTGGACAGAGACACACAGTCCCTAACGCTCACTCATAGGCACTGGACAGAGCCACACAGTCCCAAACGGTCACTCATAGACACTGGACAGAGCCACATAGACCCAAAGGGTCACTCACAGACACTGGACAGCGACACACAGTCCCATAAGTTCACTCACAGATGCTTGACAGATCCACTCAGAACCAAACGGTCACTCACAGACATTGGACAGAGCCACACAGAACCAAACGCTTACTCACAGACACTGGAAAAAGACACAAAGAGCCAAACAATCAATCACAGACACTGGACAGAGACACACAGTCCCAAGCGGTCACTCACAGACACTGGACAGAGACAAACAGTCCCAAGCTGTCACACATAGACACTGGACAGAGCCACACTGTCCCCAACGGTCAAACATATACACTGGACAGAGCAACATAGTCCCAAACGGTTACTCACAGACACTGGACAGAGACACACAGACCTAAACGGTCACTCACACACACTGGACAGAGCCACAAAGATCCAAACGGTCACTCACAGACACTGGATGGAGACACACAGTCTCAGGCTGTCACTCTCAGACACTGGACAGAGCAAAAACAGTCGAAAAAGTTCACTCACAGACACTGGACAGAGCCACACAGAACCAAACGGTCACTCACAGACACAGGACAGAGCCAAACAGAACCAAACGGTCACTCACAGACATTGGACAGAGCCACATATTCCCAAACGGTCACTCACAGACACTGGACAGAGCCGCACAGTCCCAAACGGTAACTCACAGACACTGGACAGAGCCAGAAAGAACCAAATGGTCACTCACAGACACTGGACAGAGAAATAAAGTCCCAAGCAGTCACTCTCAGACACTGCACAGAGCAACACAGAACCAAACGCTTAGTCACAGACACTGGAAATAGCCACAAAGAACATAACAATCACTCACAGGCACTGGACAGAGACACACAGTCCCAAGCGGTTACTCACAGACACTGGACAGAGAAACACAGTCCCAAGCTGTCATTCATAGGCACTAGACAGAGCCACACTGTCCCCAACGGTCAAACATAGTCACTGGACAGAGCGACATATTCCCAAACGGTCACTCACAGACACTGGACAGAGCCACAAAGATCCAAACGGTCACTCTCAGACACTGGACAGAGCCACAATGTCCCAAACGGTCACTTACAGACACTGGGCAGAGACACACAGTCCCAAATGGTCCCTCATCGGCACTGGACAGAGCCAAATAGCCCCAAACGGTCACTCACAGACACTGGACAGAGCCACACAGACCTAAAAAGTCACTCACAGACACTGGACAGAGCCACACAGTCCCAAACGGTCACTCAAAGACACTGGACAGAGCCACAATGAACCAAACGGTAACTCACAGACACTGGACAGAGACACACGGTCCCAAGCGTTCACCCTCAGAAACTGGACAGAGCCACACAGTCCCAAACGGTCATTCACAGACACTGGGCACAGACACACAGTCCCTAACGCTCACTCATAGGCACTGGACAGAGCCACACAGTCCCAAACGGTCACTCACAGACACTGGACAGAGCCACATAGACCCAAACGGTCACTCACAGACACTAGACAGCGACACACAGTCTCAAGCGGTCACTCACAGACACTGGACAGAGCCACACAGACTCAAACGGTCACTCACAGCCACTGGACAGAGCCACACTGTCCCAAAAGGTCACTCACAGACGCTTGACAGATCCACTCAGAACCAAACGGTCACTCACAGACAATAGACAGAGCCACACAGAACCAAACGCTTACTCACAGACACTGGAAAAAGACACAAAGCGCCAAACAATCAATCACAGACACTGCAGAGTGACACACAGTCCCAAGCGGTCACTCACAGACACTGGACAGAGACAAACAGTCCCAAGCGGTCACACATAGACACTGGACAGAGCCACACTGTCCCCAACGGTCAAACATAGACACTGGACAGAGCAACATAGTCCCAAACGGTCACTCACAGACACTGGACAGAGCCACAAAGATCCAAACGGTCACTCACAGACACTGGACAGAGACATACAGTCCAAAACGGTCAATCACAGACACTGGACAGAGACACAAAGTCCAAAAATGTCACTCTCAGACACTGGACAGAGACACACAGTCCCAAGCTGTCATTCATAGGCACTAGACAGAGCCACACTGTCCCCAACCGTCAAACATAGTCACTGGACAGAGCAACATATTCCCAAACGGTCACTCACAGACACTGGAAAGAGCCACAAAGATCCAAACGGTCACTCTCAGACACTGGACAGAGCCACACAGCCCCAAACGGTCACTCACAGACACTGAACAGAGCCACACAGTCCCAAACGGTCACTCACAGACACTGGACAGATCCACACAGAACCAAACAGTCACTCACAGACACTGGACAGAGCCACATAGTCCCAATAGGACACTCACAGACGCTTGACAGATCCACACAGAACTAAACGGTCACTCACAGACACTGGACAGAGCCACACAGAAACAAACGCTTAGTCACAGACACTGGAAATAGCCACAAAGAACCAAACAATCACTCACAGACACTGGACAGAGACACACAGTCCCAAGCGGTCACTCACAGACACTGGACAGAGACACACAGTCCCTAACGCTCACTCATAGGCACTGGACAGAGCCACACAGTCCCAAACGGTCACTCATAGACACTGGACAGAGCCACATAGACCCAAAGGGTCACTCACAGACACTGGACAGCGACACACAGTCCCATAAGTTCACTCACAGACGCTTGACAGATCCACTCAGAACCAAACGGTCACTCACAGACATTGGACAGAGCCACACAGAACCAAACGCTTACTCACAGACACTGGAAAAAGACACAAAGAGCCAAACAATCAATCACAGACACTGGACAGAGACACACAGTCCCAAGCGGTCACTCACAGACACTGGACAGAGACAAACAGTCCCAAGCTGTCACACATAGACACTGGACAGAGCCACACTGTCCCCAACGGTCAAACATATACACTGGACAGAGCAACATAGTCCCAAACGGTTACTCACAGACACTGGACAGAGACACACAGACCTAAACGGTCACTCACACACACTGGACAGAGCCACAAAGATCCAAACGGTCACTCACAGACACTGGATGGAGACACACAGTCTCAGGCTGTCACTCTCAGACACTGGAAAGAGACATACAGTCCCAAACGGTCAATCACAGACACTGGACAGAGACACACAGTCCAAAGCGGTCACTCTCAGACACTGGACAGAGCAAAAACAGTCGAAAAAGTTCACTCACAGACACTGGACAGAGCCACACAGAACCAAACGGTCACTCACAGACACAGGACAGAGCCAAACAGAACCAAACGGTCACTCACAGACATTGGACAGAGCCACATATTCCCAAACGGTCACTCACAGACACTGGACAGAGCCGCACAGTCCCAAACGGTAACTCACAGACACTGGACAGAGCCAGAAAGAACCAAATGGTCACTCACAGACACTGGACAGAGAAATAAAGTCCCAAGCGGTCACTCTCAGACACTGCACAGAGCAACACAGAACCAAACGCTTAGTCACAGACACTGGAAATAGCCACAAAGAACCTAACAATCACTCACAGGCACTGGACAGAGACACACAGTCCCAAGCGGTTACTCACAGACACTGGACAGAGAAACACAGTCCCAAGCTGTCATTCATAGGCACTAGACAGAGCCACACTGTCCCCAACGGTCAAACATAGTCACTGGACAGAGCGACATATTCCCAAACGGTCACTCACAGACACTGGACAGAGCCACAAAGATCCAAACGGTCACTCTCAGACACTGGACAGAGCCACACAGCCCCAAACGGTCACTCACAGACACTGGACAGAGCCACAATGTCCCAAACGGTCACTTACAGACACTGGGCAGAGACACACAGTCCCAAACGGTCCCTCATCGGCACTGGACAGAGCCAAATAGCCCCAAACGGTCACTCACAGACACTGGACAGAGCCACACAGACCTAAAAAGTCACTCACAGACACTGGACAGAGCCACACAGTCCCAAACGGTCACTCAAAGACACTGGACAGAGCCACAATGAACCAAACGGTAACTCACAGACACTGGACAGAGACACACGGTCCCAAGCGTTCACCCTCAGAAACTGTACAGAGCCACACAGTCCCAAACGGTCATTCACAGACACTGGGCACAGACACACAGTCCCTAACGCTCACTCATAGGCACTGGACAGAGCCACACAATCCCAAACGGTCACACACAGACACTAGACAGCGACACACAGTCTCAAGCGGTCACTCACAGACACTGGACAGAGCCACACAGACTCAAACGGTCACTCACAGCCACTGGACAGAGCCACACTGTCCCAAAAGGTCACTCACAGACGCTTGACAGATCCACTCAGAACCAAACGGTCACTCACAGACAATAGACAGAGCCACACAGAACCAAACGCTTACTCACAGACACTGGAAAAAGACACAAAGAGCCAAACAATCAATCACAGACACTGCAGAGTGACACACAGTCCCAAGCGGTCACTCACAGACACTGGACAGAGACAAACAGTCCCAAGCGGTCACACATAGACACTGGACAGAGCCACACTGTCCCCAACGGTCAAACATAGACACTGGACAGAGCAACATAGTCCCAAACGGTCACTCACAGACACTGGAAAGAGCCACAAAGATCCAAACGGTCACTCTCAGACACTGGACAGAGCCACACAGCCCCAAACGGTCACTCACAGACACTGGACGGAGACACACTGTCGCAAAAGGTCACTCACAGACGCTTGACAGATCCACACAGAACCAAATGGTCAATCACAGACACTGGACAGAGTAAACATTCCAAAGCGGTCACTCTCAGACACTGGACAGAGCAAAAACAGGCGAAAAAGTTCACTCACAGACACTGGACAGAGCCACACAGAACCAAACGGTCACTCACAGACACAAGACAGAGCCACACAGAACCAAACAGTCACTCACAGACATTGGACAGAGCCACATATTCCCAAACGGTCACTCACAGACACTGGACAGAGCCGCACTGTCCCAAGCGGTAACTCACAGACACTGGACAGAGCCAGAAAGAACCAAATGGTCACTCACAGACACTGGACAGAGAAATACAGTCCCAAGCGGTCACTCTCAGACACTGCACAGAGCAACACAGAACCAAACAGTCAAACGCAGACACTGGACAGAGCCACAAAGAACCAATCGGTCACTCACAGACACTGGACAGAGCCACACTGCCCCAAACGGTCACTCACAGACACAGGACAGAGCCAAACAATCCCAATCGGTCACTCTCAGACACTGGACAGAGCCACACTGTCCCAAACGGTCACTTACAGACACTGGGCAGAGACACACAGTCCCAAACGGTCACTCACAGACACTGGACAGAGCCACACAGACCTAAATGGTCATTCACAGACACTGGAGAGAGCTACACAGTCCCAAGTGGTCACTCTCAGACACTGGAGAGAGACACACAATCCCAAACTGTCACTCACAGACACTGGACAGAGACACACAGTCCCAAGCAGTCACTCACAGACACTGGGCACAGACACACTGTCCCTACCGCTCACTCATAGGCACTGGACAGAGACACACAGTCCCAAACGGTCACTCATAGACACTGGACAGAGCCACATAGACCCAAACGGTCACTCACAGACACTGGACAGCGACACACAGTCTCAAGCGGTCACTCACAGGCACTGGACAGAGACACACAGTCCCAAGCAGTCACTCTCAGACACTGCACAGAGCAACACAGAACCAAACAGTCAAACGCAGACACTGGACAGAGCCACACAGTCCCAAGCGGTCACTCTCGGACACTGGACAGAGACACACAGTCCCAAACAGTCACTCACAGACACTGGACAGAGCCACACAGACTCAAACGGTCATTCACAGACACTGGGCACAGACACACAGTCCCAAACGGTCACTCATAGGCTCTGAAAAGAGCCACATAGACCCAAACGGTCACTCACAGACACTGGACAGTGACACACAGTCCCAAACGGTCACTCATAGGCTCTGAAAAGAGCCACATAGACCCAAACGGTCACTCACAGACACTGGACAGTGACACACAGTCCCAAGCGGTCACTCACAGACACTGGACAGAGCCACACAGTCTCAAACGGTCACTCACAGCCACTGGACAGAGCCACACTGTCGCAAAAGGTCACTCACCGACGCTTGACAGATCCTCACAGAACCAAACAGTCACTCACAGACACTGGACAGAGCCACACAGTCCCAAAAGGTCACTCACAGACGCTTGACAGATCCACTCAGAACCAAACGGTCACTCACAGACACTGGACAGAGCCACACAGAACCAAACGCTTACTCACAAACAGTGGAAAAAGCCACAAAGAGCCAAACTATCACTCACAGACACTGGACAGAGACACACAGTCCCAAGCGATCACTCACAGACACTGGACAGAGACAAACAGTCCCAAGCGGTCACGCATAGACACTGGACAGAGCCACACAGTCCCAATCGGTCACTCTCAGACACTGGACAGAGCCACAATGTCCCAAACGGTCACTTACAGACACTGGGCAGAGACACACAGTCCCAAACGGTCCCTCATCGGCACTGGACAGAGCCACATAGCCCCAAACGGTCACTCACAGACACTGGACAGAGCCACACAGACCTAAATGGTCACTCACAGACACTGGACAGAGCCACACAGTCCCAAACGGTCACTCAAAGACACTGGACAGAGCCACAATGAACCAAATGGTAACTCACAGACACTGGACAGAGACACACAGTCCCAAACGGTCTCTCACAGGCACTGGGCACAGACACACAGTCCCTAACGCTCAATCATAGGCACTGGACAGAGCCACAGAGTCCCAAACGGTCAGTCACAGACACTGGACAGAGCCACATAGACCCAAACGGTCACTCACAGACACTGGACAGAGCCACATAGACCCAAACAGTCACTCACAGACACTGGACAGAGCCACACAGTCCCAAAAGTTCACTCACAGACGCTTGACAGATCCACTCAGAACCAAACAGTCACTCACAGACATTGGACAGAGCCACACAGAACCAAACGCTTACTCACAGACACTGGAAAAAGACACAAAGAGCCAAACAATCAATCACAGACACTGGACAGAGACACACAGTCCCAAGCGGTCACTCACAGACACTGGACAGAGACAAACAGTCCCAAACTGTCACACATAGACACTGGACAGAGCCACACTGTCCCCAACGGTCAAACATATACACTGGACAGAGCAACATAGTCCCAAACGGTTACTCACAGACACTGGACAGAGACACACAGACCTAAACGGTCACTCACACACACTGGACAGAGCCACAAAGATCCAAACGGTCACTCACAGACACTGGATGGAGACACACAGTCTCAGGCTGTCACTCTCAGACACTGGAAAGAGACATACAGTCCCAAACGGTCAATCACAGACACTGGACAGAGACACACAGTCCAAAGCGGTCACTCTCAGACACTGGACAGAGCAAAAACAGTCGAAAAAGTTCACTCACAGACACTGGACAGAGCCACACAGAACCAAACGGTCACTCACAGACACAGGACAGAGCCAAACAGAACCAAACGGTCACTCACAGACATTGGACAGAGCCACATATTCCCAAACGGTCACTCACAGACACTGGACAGAGCCGCACAGTCCCAAACGGTAACTCACAGACACTGGACAGAGCCAGAAAGAACCAAATGGTCACTCACAGACACTGGACAGAGAAATAAAGTCCCAAGCGGTCACTCTCAGACACTGCACAGAGCAACACAGAACCAAACGCTTAGTCACAGACACTGGAAATAGCCACAAAGAACCTAACAATCACTCACAGGCACTGGACAGAGACACACAGTCCCAAGCGGTTACTCACAGACACTGGACAGAGAAACACAGTCCCAAGCTGTCATTCATAGGCACTAGACAGAGCCACACTGTCCCCAACGGTCAAACATAGTCACTGGACAGAGCGACATATTCCCAAACGGTCACTCACAGACACTGGACAGAGCCACAAAGATCCAAACGGTCACTCTCAGACACTGGACAGAGCCACACAGCCCCAAACGGTCACTCACAGACACTGGACAGAGCCACAATGTCCCAAACGGTCACTTACAGACACTGGGCAGAGACACACAGTCCCAAACGGTCCCTCATCGGCACTGGACAGAGCCAAATAGCCCCAAACGGTCACTCACAGACACTGGACAGAGCCACACAGACCTAAAAAGTCACTCACAGACACTGGACAGAGCCACACAGTCCCAAACGGTCACTCAAAGACACTGGACAGAGCCACAATGAACCAAACGGTAACTCACAGACACTGGACAGAGACACACGGTCCCAAGCGTTCACCCTCAGAAACTGTACAGAGCCACACAGTCCCAAACGGTCATTCACAGACACTGGGCACAGACACACAGTCCCTAACGCTCACTCATAGGCACTGGACAGAGCCACACAATCCCAAACGGTCACACACAGACACTAGACAGCGACACACAGTCTCAAGCGGTCACTCACAGACACTGGACAGAGCCACACAGACTCAAACGGTCACTCACAGCCACTGGACAGAGCCACACTGTCCCAAAAGGTCACTCACAGACGCTTGACAGATCCACTCAGAACCAAACGGTCACTCACAGACAATAGACAGAGCCACACAGAACCAAACGCTTACTCACAGACACTGGAAAAAGACACAAAGAGCCAAACAATCAATCACAGACACTGCAGAGTGACACACAGTCCCAAGCGGTCACTCACAGACACTGGACAGAGACAAACAGTCCCAAGCGGTCACACATAGACACTGGACAGAGCCACACTGTCCCCAACGGTCAAACATAGACACTGGACAGAGCAACATAGTCCCAAACGGTCACTCACAGACACTGGAAAGAGCCACAAAGATCCAAACGGTCACTCTCAGACACTGGACAGAGCCACACAGCCCCAAACGGTCACTCACAGACACTGGACGGAGACACACTGTCGCAAAAGGTCACTCACAGACGCTTGACAGATCCACACAGAACCAAATGGTCAATCACAGACACTGGACAGAGTAAACATTCCAAAGCGGTCACTCTCAGACACTGGACAGAGCAAAAACAGGCGAAAAAGTTCACTCACAGACACTGGACAGAGCCACACAGAACCAAACGGTCACTCACAGACACAAGACAGAGCCACACAGAACCAAACAGTCACTCACAGACATTGGACAGAGCCACATATTCCCAAACGGTCACTCACAGACACTGGACAGAGCCGCACTGTCCCAAGCGGTAACTCACAGACACTGGACAGAGCCAGAAAGAACCAAATGGTCACTCACAGACACTGGACAGAGAAATACAGTCCCAAGCGGTCACTCTCAGACACTGCACAGAGCAACACAGAACCAAACAGTCAAACGCAGACACTGGACAGAGCCACAAAGAACCAATCGGTCACTCACAGACACTGGACAGAGCCACACTGCCCCAAACGGTCACTCACAGACACAGGACAGAGCCAAACAATCCCAATCGGTCACTCTCAGACACTGGACAGAGCCACACTGTCCCAAACGGTCACTTACAGACACTGGGCAGAGACACACAGTCCCAAACGGTCACTCACAGACACTGGACAGAGCCACACAGACCTAAATGGTCATTCACAGACACTGGAGAGAGCTACACAGTCCCAAGTGGTCACTCTCAGACACTGGAGAGAGACACACAATCCCAAACTGTCACTCACAGACACTGGACAGAGACACACAGTCCCAAGCAGTCACTCACAGACACTGGGCACAGACACACTGTCCCTACCGCTCACTCATAGGCACTGGACAGAGACACACAGTCCCAAACGGTCACTCATAGACACTGGACAGAGCCACATAGACCCAAACGGTCACTCACAGACACTGGACAGCGACACACAGTCTCAAGCGGTCACTCACAGGCACTGGACAGAGACACACAGTCCCAAGCAGTCACTCTCAGACACTGCACAGAGCAACACAGAACCAAACAGTCAAACGCAGACACTGGACAGAGCCACACAGTCCCAAGCGGTCACTCTCGGACACTGGACAGAGACACACAGTCCCAAACAGTCACTCACAGACACTGGACAGAGCCACACAGACTCAAACGGTCATTCACAGACACTGGGCACAGACACACAGTCCCAAACGGTCACTCATAGGCTCTGAAAAGAGCCACATAGACCCAAACGGTCACTCACAGACACTGGACAGTGACACACAGTCCCAAACGGTCACTCATAGGCTCTGAAAAGAGCCACATAGACCCAAACGGTCACTCACAGACACTGGACAGTGACACACAGTCCCAAGCGGTCACTCACAGACACTGGACAGAGCCACACAGTCTCAAACGGTCACTCACAGCCACTGGACAGAGCCACACTGTCGCAAAAGGTCACTCACCGACGCTTGACAGATCCTCACAGAACCAAACAGTCACTCACAGACACTGGACAGAGCCACACAGTCCCAAAAGGTCACTCACAGACGCTTGACAGATCCACTCAGAACCAAACGGTCACTCACAGACACTGGACAGAGCCACACAGAACCAAACGCTTACTCACAAACAGTGGAAAAAGCCACAAAGAGCCAAACTATCACTCACAGACACTGGACAGAGACACACAGTCCCAAGCGATCACTCACAGACACTGGACAGAGACAAACAGTCCCAAGCGGTCACGCATAGACACTGGACAGAGCCACACAGTCCCAATCGGTCACTCTCAGACACTGGACAGAGCCACAATGTCCCAAACGGTCACTTACAGACACTGGGCAGAGACACACAGTCCCAAACGGTCCCTCATCGGCACTGGACAGAGCCACATAGCCCCAAACGGTCACTCACAGACACTGGACAGAGCCACACAGACCTAAATGGTCACTCACAGACACTGGACAGAGCCACACAGTCCCAAACGGTCACTCAAAGACACTGGACAGAGCCACAATGAACCAAATGGTAACTCACAGACACTGGACAGAGACACACAGTCCCAAACGGTCTCTCACAGGCACTGGGCACAGACACACAGTCCCTAACGCTCAATCATAGGCACTGGACAGAGCCACAGAGTCCCAAACGGTCAGTCACAGACACTGGACAGAGCCACATAGACCCAAACGGTCACTCACAGACACTGGACAGAGCCACATAGACCCAAACAGTCACTCACAGACACTGGACAGAGCCACACAGTCCCAAAAGTTCACTCACAGACGCTTG
This sequence comes from Carcharodon carcharias, assembly GCF_017639515.1. Classification (NCBI taxonomy): domain Eukaryota; kingdom Metazoa; phylum Chordata; class Chondrichthyes; order Lamniformes; family Lamnidae; genus Carcharodon; species Carcharodon carcharias. The sequence continues at coordinate 261,476,482 of NC_054467.1, read as the reverse complement.
ACAGATCCACTCAGAACCAAACGGTCACTCACAGGCACTGGACAGAGCCACACAGAACCAAACGCTTACTCACAGACACTGGAAAAAGACACAAAGAGCCAAACAATCAATCACAGACACTGGAGAGAGACACACAGTCCCAAGCGGTCACACATAGACACTGGACAGAGCCACACTGTCCCCAACGGTCATACATAGACACTGGACAGAGCAACATAGTCCCAAACGGTTACTCACAGACACTGGGCGGAGACACACAGTCCCAGGCTGTGACTCTCAGACACTGGAAAGAGACATACAGTCCCAAACGGTCAATCACAGACACTGGACAGAGACACACAGTCCAAAGCGGTCACTCTCAGACACTGGACCGAGCAAAAACAGTCGAAAAAGTTCACTCACAGACACTGGACAGAGCCACACAGAACCAAACAGTCACTCACAGACATTGGACAGAGTCACATATTCCCAAACGGTCACTCACAGACACTGGACAGAGCCGCACAGTCCCAAGCGGTAACTCACAGACACTGGACAGAGCCAGAAAGAACCAAATGGTCACTCACAGACACTGGACAGAGAAATACAGTCCCAAGCGGTCACTCCCAGACACTGCACAGAGCAACACAGAACCAAACAGTCAAACGCAGACACTGGACAGAGCCACACAGTCCCAAGCGGTCACTCTCGGACACTGGACAGAGACACACAGTCCCAAACAGTCACTCACAGACACTGGACGGAGACACAGAGTCCCAAACGGTCACTCACAGACACTGGTCAGAGCCACACAGACCCAAACGGTCATTCACAGACACTGGGCACAGACACACAGTCCCAAACGGTCACTCATAGGCTCTGAACCGAGCCACACAGTCCCAAACGTTCACTCATAGACACTGGACAGAGCCACATAGACCCAAACGGTCACTCACAGACACTGGACAGAGCCACAAAGATCCAAACGGTCACTCTCAGACACTGGACAGAGTCACACAGCCCCAAACGGGCACTCACAGACACAGGACAGAGCCACACAGTCCCAATCGGTCACTCTCAGACACTGGACAGAGCCACAATGTCCCAAACAGTCACTTACAGACACTGGACAGAGCCACACAGAACCAAAGGCTTAATCACAGACACTGGAAAAAGACACAAAGAGCCAAACAATCAATCACAGACACTGGACAGAGCCACACAGAACCAAAGGCTTACTCACAGACACTGGAAAAAGACACAAAGAGCCAAACAATCAATCACAGACACTGGAGAGAGACACACAGTCCCAAGCGGAAACACATAGACACTGGACAGAGCCACACTCTCCCCAACGGTCAAACATAGACACTGGACAGAGCAACATAGTCCCAAACGGTCACTCACAGACACTGGGCGGAGACACACAGTCCCAGGCTGTCACTCTCAGACACTGGAAAGAGACATACAGTCCCAAACGGTCAATCACAGACACTGGACAGAGACACACAGTCCAAAGCGGTCACTCTCAGACACTGGACCGAGCAAAAACAGTCGAAAAAGTTCACTCACAGACACTGGACAGAGCCACACAGAACCAAACGGTCACTCACAGATATTGGACAGAGCCACATATTCCCAAACGGTCACTCACAGACACTGGACAGAGCTGCACAGTCCCAAGCGGTAACTCACAGACACTGGACAGAGCCAGAAAGAACCAAATGGTCACTCACAGACACTGGACAGAGAAATACAGTCCCAAGCGGTCACTCTCAGACACTGCACAGAGCAACACAAAACCAAACAGTCAAACGCAGACACTGGACAGAGCCACACAGTCCCAAGCGGTCACTCTCGGACACTGGACAGAGACACACAGTCCCAAACAGTCACTCACAGACACTGGACGGAGACACACAATCCCAAACGGTCACTCACAGACACTGGTCAGAGCCACACAGTCCCAAACGGTCATTCACAGACACTGGGCACAGACACACAGTCCCAAACGGTCACTCATAGGCTCTGAACAGAGCCACATAGACCCAAACGGTCACTCACAGACACTGGACAGTGACACACAGTCCCAAGCGGTCACTCACAGACACTGGACAGAGCCACACAGACTCAAACGGTCACTCACAGCCACTGGACAGAGCCACTCTGTCGCAAAAGGTCACTCACCGACGCTTGACAGATCCTCACAGAACAAAACAGTCACTCACAGACACTGGACAGAGCCACACAGTCCCAAAAGGTCACTCACAGACGCTTGACAGATCCACTCAGAACCAAACGGTCACTCACAGACACTGGACAGAGCCACACAGAACCAAACGCTTACTCACAAACAGTGGAAAAAGCCACAAAGAGCCAAACAATCACTCACAGACACTGGACAGAGACAAACAGTCCCAAGCGGTCACTCATAGACACTGGACAGAGCCACACTGTCCCCAACGGTCAAACGTAAACACTGGACAGAGCAACATAGTCCCAAACGGTCACTCACAGTCACTGGACAGAGACACACAGACCTAAACGGTCACTCACACACACTGGACAGAGTCACAAAGATCCAAACGGTCACTCACAGACACTGGACAGAGACACAAAGTCCAAAAATGTCACTCTCAGACACTGGACAGAGACACACAGTCCCAAGCTGTCATTCATAGGCACTAGACAGAGCCACACTGTCCCCAACCGTCAAACATAGTCACTGGACAGAGCAACATATTCCCAAACGGTCACTCACAGACACTGGAAAGTGCCACAAAGATCCAAACGGTCACTCTCAGACACTGGACAGAGCCACACAGTCCCAAAAGGTCACTCACAGACGCTTGACAGATCCACTCAGAACCAAACGGTCACTCACAGACACTGGACAGAGCCACACAGAACCAAACGCTTACTCACAAACAGTGGAAAAAGCCACAAAGAGCCAAACAATCACTCACAGACACTGGACAGAGACAAACAGTCCCCAACGGTCAAACATAGACACTGGACAGAGCAACATAGTCCAAAACGGTCACTCACAGACACTGGACAGGGACACACTTTCCCAAACGGTCACTCACAGACACTGGACGGAGACACACAGTCCCAAACGGTCACTCACAGGCACTGGACAGAGCCACACAGTCCCGAACGGTCACTCATAGACACTGGACAGAGACACACAGTCCCAAACGGTCACTCACAGACACTGGACAGAGCCACTCAGAACCAAACGGTCACTCACAGACACTGGACAGAGACACACAGTCCCAAACGGTCACTCACAGACACTGGACCAGATCCACACAGTACCAAACATTCACTCACAGACACTGAACAGCGACACACAGTCCCAAGCGGTCACTCACAGACACTGGACAGAGCCACACAGACCCAAACGGTCACTCACAGCCACTGGGCAGAGCCACACTGTCCCAAAAGGTCACTCACAGACGCTTGACAGATCCACACAGAACCAAACAGTCACTCACAGACACTGGACAGAGCCACACAGTCCCAAAAGTTCACTCACAGACGCTTGACAGATCCACTCAGAACCAAACGGTCACTCACAGACACTGGACAGAGCCACACAGAACCAAACGCTTACTCACAAACAGTGGAAAAAGCCACAAAGAGCCAAACAATCACTCACAGACACTGGACAGAGACAAACAGTCCCCAACGGTCAAACATAGACACTGGACAGAGCAACATAGTCCCAAACGGTCACTCACAGACACTGGACAGAGACACACAGACCTAAACGGTCACTCACAGACACTGCATAGAGCTACAAGGAACCACAGACACTGGACAGGGCCACACAGTCCAAAACGGTCACTCACAGACACTGGACAGAGCCACACAGAACCAAACGGTCACACACAGACTGGACAGAGCAACACAGAACCAAAACGGTTACTCACAGACACTGGACATGGCCGCACAGTCCCAACGGTCACTCACAGTCACTGGACAGAGCCACATTGTCCCAAACGGTCCCTCACAGACACTGGACAGAGCCACGAAAAACCAAACGGTCACTGAAAGACATTGGACAGAGACACACAGTCCCAAGCGTTCACTCTCAGATACTGGACAGAGACACACAGTCCCAAACGGTCACTCACAGACACAGGACGGAGACACAAAGAACCAAACGGTCACTCACAGACACTGGACAGAGTCACAGAGTCCCAAACGGTCACTCACAGACACTGGACAGAGCCGCACAGTCCTAAGCGGTAACTCACAGACACTGGACAGAGCCACAAAGAACCAAACGGTCACTCACAGACAATGGACAGAGAAACACAGTCCCAAGCGGTCACTCTCAGACACTGCACAGAGCAACACAGAACCAAACAGTCACACACAGACACTGGACAGAAACACACTGTCGCAACGGTCACTTACAGACACTGGGCAGAGACACACAGTCCCAAACGGTCATTCATAGGCACTGGACAGAGCCACACAGTCACAAACGTTCACTCATAGACACTGGACATAGCCACATAGTCCTAAATGGTCACTCACAGACCCTGGACAGAGCCACACAGACCTAAATGGTCACTCACAGACACTGGATAGAGCCACATAGACCCAAACGGTCACTCACAGACACTGGACAGCGACACACAGTCCCAAGCGGTCACTCACAGACACTGGACAGAGCCACACAGACTCAAACGGTCACTCACAGCCACTGGACAGAGCCACACTGTCGCAAAAGGTCACTCACAGACGCTTGACAGATCCTCACAGAACCAAACAGTCACTCACAGACAGTGGACAGAGCCACACAGTCCCAAAAGGTCACTCGCAGACGCTTGACAGATCCACTCAGAACCAAACGGTCACTCACAGACACTGGACAGAGCCACACAGAACCAAACGCTTACTCACAAACAGTGGAAAAAGCCACAAAGAGCCAAACAATCACTCACAGACACTGGACAGAGACAAACAGTCCCAAGCGGTCACTCATAGACACTGGACAGAGCCACACTGTCCCCAAAGGTCAAACATAGACACTGGACAGAGCATCATAGTCCCAAACGGTCACTCACAGACACTGGACAGAGACACACAGACCTAAACGGTCACTCACACACACTGGACAGAGTCACAAAGATCCAAACGATCACTCACAGACTTTGGACAGAGACACACAGTCCCAGGCGGTCACTCTCAGACACTGGAAAGAGACATACAGTCCCAAACGGTCAATCACAGACACTGGACAGAGACACAAAGTCCAAAACTGTCACTCTCAGACACTGGACAGAGCCACACAGAACCAAACGGTCACTCACAGACACAAGACAGAGCCACACAGAACCAAAAGGTCACTCACAGACATTGGACAGAGCCACAAATTCCCAAACTGTCACTCACAGACACTGGACAGAGCCGCACAGTCCCAAGCGGTAACTCACAGACACTGGACAGAGCCAGAAAGAACCAAACGGTCACTCACAGACACTGGACAGAGAAATACAGTCCCAAGCGTTCACTGTCAGACACTGCACAGAGCAACACAGAACCAAACAGTCAAACCCAGACACTAGACAGAGCCACACAGACCTAAACGGTCAGCAACAGACAATGGACAGAGACACAAAGACCTAAACGGTCACTCACACACACTGGACAGAGCCACAAAGAACCAAACGGTCACTCACAGACACAGGACAGAGCCACACTGCCCCAAACGGTCACTCACAGACACTGGACAGAACCACACAGTCCCAATCGGTCACTCTCAGACACTGGACAGAGCCACACTGTCCCAAACGGTCACTTACAGAAATTGGGCAGAGACACACAGTCCCAAAAGGTCACTCATAGGCACTGGACAGAGTCACACAGTCCCAAACAGTCACTCATAGACACTGGACAGAGCCTCATAGTCCTAAACGGTCACTCGCAGACACTGGACAGGGCCACACCGTCCTAAATGGTCATTCACAGACACTGGACAGAGCCACACAGTCCCAAGCGATCACTCTCAGACACTGGACAGAGACACACAGTCCCAAACAGTCTCTCACAGACACTGGACAGAGACACACAGTCCCAAGCAGTCACTGTCAGACACTGGACAGAGACACACTTTCCCAAACGGTCACTCACAGACACTGGACGGAGACACACAGTCCCAAAAGGTCACTCACAGGCACTGGACAGAGCCACACAGTCCCGAACGGTCACTCATAGACACAGGACAGAGCCACACTGCCCCAAACGGTCACTCACAGACACTGGACAGAACCACACAGTCCCAATCGGTCACTCTCAGACACTGGACAGAGCCACACTGTCCCAAACGGTCACTTACAGAAATTGGGCAGAGACACACAGTCCCAAAAGGTCACTCATAGGCACTGGACAGAGTCACACAGTCCCAAACAGTCACTCATAGACACTGGACCAGATCCACACAGTACCAAACATTCACTCACAGACACTGGACAGCAACACACAGTCCCAAGCGGTCACTCACAGACACTGGACAGAGCCACACAGACACAAACGGTCACTCACAGCCACTGGACAGAGCCACACTGTCCCAAAAGGTCACTCACAGATGCTTGACAGATCCACACAGAACCAAACAGTGACTCACAGACACTGGACAGAGCCACACAGTCCCAAAAGGTCACTCACAGACGCTTGACAGATCCACTCAGAACCAAACGGTCACTCACAGACACTGGACAGAGCCACACAGAACCAAACGCTTACTCACAAACAGTGGAAAAAGCCACAAAGAGCCAAACAATCACTCACAGACACTGGACAGAGACAAACAGTCCCCAACGGTCAAACATAGACACTGGACAGAGCAACATAGTCCCAAACGGTCACTCACAGACACTGGACAGAGACACACAGACCTAAACGGTCACTCACAGACACTGTATAGAGCTACAAGGAACCAAGCGGTCACTCACAGACACTGGACAGGGCCACACAGTCCAAAACGGTCACTCACAGACACTGGACAGAGCCACACAGAACCAAACGGTCACACACAGACTGGACAGAGCAACACAGAACCAAAACGGTTACTCACAGACACTGGACATGGCCGCACAGTCCCAACGGTCACTCACAGTCACTGGACAGAGCCACATTGTCCCAAACGGTCCCTCACAGACACTGGACAGAGCCGCGAAAAACCAAACGGTCACTGAAAGACATTGGACAGAGACACACAGTCCCAAGCGTTCACTCTCAGACACTGGACAGAGACACACAGTCCCAAACGGTCACTCACAGACACAGGACGGAGACACAAAGAACCAAACGGTCATTCACAGACACTGGACAGAGTCACAGAGTCCCAAACGGTCACTCACAGACACTGGACAGAGCCGCACAATCCTAAGCGGTAACTCACAGACACTGGACTGAGCCACAAAGAACCAAACGGTCACTCACAGACAATGGACAGAGAAACACAGTCCCAAGCGGTCACTCTCAGACACTGCACAGAGCAACACAGAACCAAACAGTCACACACAGACACTGGACAGAAACACACTGTCGCAACGGTCACTTACAGACACTGGGCAGAGACACACAGTCCCAAACGGTCATTCATAGGCACTGGACAGAGCCACACAGTCACAAACGTTCACTCATAGACACTGGACATAGCCACATAGTCCTAAATGGTCACTCACAGACCCTGGACAGAGCCACACAGACCTAAATGGTCACTCACAGACACTGGATAGAGCCACATAGTCCCAAACGGTCACTCAAAGACACTGGAAAGAGCCACAATGAACCAAACGGTCACTCACAAACACTGGACAGAGCCACACAGTCCCATGCGGTCACTCTCAGACACTGGAAAGGGCCACACAGTCCCAAACAGTCAATCACAGACACTGGACAGAGACACACAGTCCCAAGCGGTCACTCACAGACACTGGACGGAGACACACAGTCCCAAACTATCACCCACCGACACTGGACAGTGCAACACAGAACCAAACGGTCACTCACAGACACTGGACAGAGCCACACAGTCCCAAATGTTTACTCACAGGCACTGGACAGAGACACACAGTCCGAAACGGTCACACACAGACACTGGACAGAGCCACACAGAACCAAACGGGCACTCACAGACACTGGACAGAGCAACACAGAACCAAACGGTCACTCACAGACAATGGACAGAGACACACAGTCCCAAATTGTCACTCACAGACACTGGACAGAGACACACACTCCCAAATGGTCAGTCACCGAAACTGGACAGAGCCGCCACTCCCAAATGGTCACTCACAGACACTGGACAGAGCCACACAGTCCTAAACGGTCACTCACAGTCACTGGACAGAGCCATACAGAACCAAACAGTTACTCACAGACACTGGACAGAGCCACACAGTCCCAAACTCTCACTCACAGTCACTGGAGAGAGCCACACTGTCCCAAACGGTCACTCACAGACACTGGACAGAGCCACAAAGACCTAAATGGACACTCACAGACACTGGACAGAGCCACACAGAACCAGACGGTCACTCACAGACACTGGACAGAGCCACACAGTCCCAAACGGTCACTCACAGATCCTGGACAGAGCCACACAGTCCCGCACGGTCACTCACAGACACTGGACAGAGCCACACAGAACCAAACGGTCACTCACAGACATTGGACAGAGCCACACAGTCCCAGACAGTCACTCACAGACACTGGACAGAGCCACACAGTCCCAAACGGTCACTCACAGATCCTGGACAGAGCCACACAGAACCAAACAGTCACTCACAGACACTTGGCAGAGCCACGCAGTCCGAAACGGTCACTCACAGTCACTGGACAGAACCAAACTGTTACTCACAGACACTGGACAAAGCCACACAGAATAAAACCATAAGGCTATATGACAAAGGAGCAGAAATAGGCCATTCGGCCCATCGAGTCTGACCTGCCATTCAGTGAGATCATGGCTGATCTGCTAATCCTCAACTCCACTTTCCTGCCTTTTCCCCATAACCCTTGATTCCCTTACTGATTAAAAATCAGTCTATCTCAGCCTTGAATATACTTAATGACCCAGCCTCTACAGCCCTCTGCGGTCAAGAATCCCACAGATTCACTCCCCTATGACAGAAAAAATTCCTCCTCATCTCTGTTTTAAATGGGTGACCCCTTACTCTGAGATTATGCCCTCTGGTCCTAGACTCTCCCACAAGGGGAAACAACCTCTCAGCATCTTCCCTGTCAAGCCCCCTAAGAATCTTATTTCTCAATAAGGTCGCCTCTCATTCTTCTAAACTCCATTGAGTACAGACCCAACCTACTCAACCTCTCCTCATAAGAAAATCCCCTCATACCCGGGACCAACCTAGTGAACCTTCTCTGGACTGCCTCCAATGTCAGTATATCTTTCCTTAGATAAGGGGACCAAAACAGTTCACAGTATTCTAGGTGTGGTCTAACTAGTGCCTTGTATAGTTTTAGCAAGTCTTCCCTATTTTTAGACTCCATTCTCTTTGAAATAAAGGCCAACATTCCATTTTCCTTCCCTATTACCTGTTGAACTTGTATGTTAGCTTTTTGTTAGTCCTGATGAATGTAAGATGAAAAGCTTCAGCAACATGTCTCTCAGTTCAGCAATAGTCCCGATTATTTTACCAGCTGCACATGACCCGTCAGGAACCCGGCCACACATTGGAGGCAGCAGTTTCACAGCAGGAGGTCACACCACTGGGTATAAAGAGGCACAAGGGCTGAATGCAGCACATCCAGAGGCAAATGCCATCAGCTGGTGGTGACTTCCCCACAGGCTGATGCTCCTGTCACTTGGGCCTTTGGTTTTTGTGTGATAATTATGTGAGCCCCTCCATCTTGTGTCACCCTCTCTCTCTCTCTCCGTCCGCCAGAACAGCATTCCCCCTTTCCCAGTGTAGCTGACAGGCCTACCCTCCCTCAAGCCCATCTGAGTGACCCTCCCCCAGAACTGGGGGCTGCCCGCCAGCCCTAATCAGATGCCAAATGCTCTACTAATAGTACACCCCCTCTACCCCCAGCCCCCCCGGGTCCCGACCGGCACAATGCCACAACACATGGACTCAGGAGCCAGGAATGGTTCTGACATTGAGGCCCTGATGTTCAGTGGGAATGTTCAGCCCCCATGCCTAGCTCTCCTGTCGAAGTGTGGGTGTTGGGGCAATGGTTTCTGGGTGACAAGTTGGAGGATTGTACAGGAACGGAGAGCGGGTTGTAGGACAGTTAGTGCAGTGAGGTGTCTGGTCACAAGATGGCAACAAGAGGTGACAACTTGTTTAGGTTTAGGAGTCCCACAGGGGCCTGTGCTGGGGCCTCAACTTTTTATGATTCACATCAATGATTTAGATGAGGGGAGTGAAGACATGGTAACTAAATTTGCAGATGACACAAAGATAAGTAGGAAAGTATGTGGTGAAGAGGACATGAGGAGGTTGCGGATGGATAGAGAGATAGGTTGAGTGAGTGGGCAAGGATCTGGCAAATGGAGTTTAATGTGGGAAAATGTGAAGTTGTTCACTGTGGCAGGAAGAACAAAAAAGCAGAGTATTACTTAAATGGAGAATGGCTGCATAATTCTGAGCTGCAGAGGGACCTAGGTGTTCTTGTACGAGTCACAAAAAGTTAGTTTACAGGTACAGCAAGTAGTTAAGGCTAATGGAATGTTATCCTTTATTACGAGAGGGATTGAACATAATTTAGTTATACAGGGCATTGGTGAGAGCGCATTTCGAATACTGTGGTCAGTTTTGGTCTCCTTATTTAAGGAAGGATGTAAATGTATTGGAGACGGTTCAGAGGAGGTTTACTAGATTGATACCTGGAATGAGTGGGTTGTCTTATGAGAAAAGGTTGGACAGACTGGGCTTGTTTCCACTGGAGTTTAGAGGAGTGAAGGGTGATTTGATTGAAGTTATACAAGATCCTGAACGGCCTTGACAAGGTGGATGTGGGAAGGATGTTTCCTCTTGTGGGTGAGTCCAGAACTAGGGGGCAGTGTTTTAAAATTGGGGTCACCCTTTTAGGACAGAGACGAGGAGAGTTTTTCTCTCAGAGGGTTGTGTGACTTTGGAACTCTCTGCCTCAGAAGGTGGTGGAGGTGGGGCCATTGAATATTTTTAAGGCCGAGGTAGATAGATTCTTCTTGTTAGGTAAGGGAATCAAAGGTTATCGGTGGTAGATGGGAATGTGGAAATCAAAACACAAGATGATCAGCCATGATCATATTGAATGGTGAAGCATGCTCGAGGGGCTGAATGGTCTACTCCTGTTCCTACTTCTTATGTTCTTGTGTAGGTGAAACACTAAGTAAGGAAAGCATCCCTTCATCGTGCCCTGTGTCAGCTCCGCTATCTTCCTGCGCACTATTCTCTTCCTCACTGGATGGTGAAGAGAGAGTCCCATGGGCTTTCTACATCCTGACCCTTCTGGGAGTCACAACATCTCACTCTTAAAGGGACCACTTTCAGAATCAAGTGGCTAAACTCACATACACTGTCTTGTGCACTCTGGTATTGTAGGTACAGAGGGTGTGGTAATCTAGTGCTTTCTGTGAACTCTCTAACTGTGTAGCGATTGTTTGATCTGTTACAGATATCACCCACCCGATTCCGGATCTGACAGGATTTATCACCGAGGGCCAGATCTATGTTGACAGACAGCTACATAACAGACAGGTGAGTGACATCACTACCCAGACCAAAGTCAGCACCTCTTCCAATAATGGGGAACAAAGGAATGGCAGAAGAATTGAACACATATTTTGGCTCTGCCTTCACAAAAGAGGACACTTGTTCAGGAACCAAGGATCTAGTGAGAGGGAGGAATTGAAGAAAATCAGTATTAGTAAAAAAAAAAAATGGTGCTCGAGAAAGTAATGGGGTTAAAGGCTGAAAGATCCCCAGGGCCTGATAATCTACACCCCAGAGTACTGAAGGAAGTGGGTCCTGGAAATATTGGATGCATTGGTGGTCATCTTCTGAAATCCTTTAGAGTCTGGAGCAGTTCCTACATATTGGAGGGTGGCAAATGAAACCCCACTATTTAAAAAAGGAGGGAGAGAAAAAACAGAGAATTACTGACCAGTTAGCCTAACATCAGTAGTAGGGAAAATGCTAGAGTCTATTATAAAAGACATGGTAACAGAAGACTTGGAAAGCATTAACGGGATTAGACAAAGTCATTGAGGGTTTATGAAAGGGAAATCATGCTTAACTAATCTACTGGTGTTTTTTGAGGATGTAACTGGCAGAATAGATAAGGGAGAGCCAGTGGACGTGGTGTACTTGGATTTCAAGAAGGTTTTTGATAAATTCCACATAATAGGTTAGTGTGTAAAATTAAAGCACATGGGACTGGGAGTAATATACTGGCATGGATTGAGAATTGGTTGACAGACCGGAAGCAGAGAGTGGGAATAAATGGGTCTTTTTTCTGGATGGCAGATGGTGATTTTTTAATCCATCATTTGACTTTTTCTTAAACTCCAGATTTTTATTGAATTTAAATTCCACCATCTGTTATGGGAGGATGCGAACCCAGGGCCCCACAGCATTACCCTGAGACTGTGGATTACTAGTCCAGTGACACTACCACAATGCCATCACCTTCACAGGGATCAGTGCTTGGGGCCCAGCTATTCATGATATATATAAATGACTTAGATGAGGAAACCAAATGTAATGTTTCCAAGTTTGCTGATGACATAAACCTGGGTGAGGTTGTGAGTTGTGAGCAGGATGCAAGGAGGCTTCAGGGCAACTTAGACAAGTTGTGTGTGTGGGCAAACACATGGCAGACACAGTATAACATGGATAAATATGAAGTTATACGCTTCAGTGTGAAAAACAGAAAGGCAGAGTATTATTTAAATGGTGATATATTGGGAAATGTGGATGTACAAAGGAATCTGGGTGTCCTTGTTCACCAGACAACGAATAGACAGGAGCAGTAAGCAATTAGGAAGGCAAATGGTGTGTTGGTCTTCATTGCAAGAGGATTTGAGTCCAGAAGTAGGGATGTCTTACTATAGTTATACAAGGGCCTTGGTGGGACAACACCTGGAATATTGTGTGCAGTTTTGGTTTCCTTACTTAAGAAAGGATATACTTGCCATCGAGGGAGGTTCACTCGGCTGATACCGGGGATGGCAGGGCTGTCATATGAGGAGAGATTGGTTCGACTGAGCCTGAATTCACTGGAGTTTAGAAGAATGAGAGGGGTATCTGATTGAAATGTATAAAATTCTAACAGGGCTAGACAGACTGGATGCAGGGTGGATGTTTCCCCTGGTTGGGGAGTCTAGAACCAGGGGCCACAATCTCAGGATATGGGGAAGCCAATTTAGGACAGAGATGAGGAAACATTGATAAATTTTTGGGTATTAGGGGCATCAAGGGGCATGGAGAGAAAGTGGGAACATGGCATTGAGATAGAAGATCAACCATGATCATGATGAATGGCAGAGCAGACTCGAAGGGCCGAATGGCCTACTCCTGCTCCTAGTTTCTAAGTTTCTACATCTCTCTCCAATCAGGAGGGGGCAAGAGCTCGGAATAGAACTTGCTAAATTAAACAGTGGGAGAGGAATGGGGGAGATGGGGAAGAGAGAAAGGCTGGGTTTGGGGAGAGGTGTAGGGATGGGGTGGGGGGGTGGGGTTGGGGAGGGTAGGGTTGGGGATGTGGGGTGGGGGGGTGGGGTTGGGGAGGGTGGGGTTGGGGATGTGGTAGGGTGGGGATGGGGTCGGGGAGGGTAAGGTTGGGGATGTGGGGTGGGGGGGTGGGGTTGGGGAGGGGATGGGGTGGGGTTGGGGATGTGGGGTGGGGATGGGGTTGGGGAGGGTGGGGTTGGGGATGTGGGGTGGGGGGGTGGGGGGCGTGGGGTTGGGGAGGGTGGGTGAATGGGTGGGGTTGGGGAGGGGGGGTGGGGTTGGGGATGTGGGGTGGGGGGTGGGGTTGGGGAGGGTGGGGTTGGGGAGGGGGGGTGGTGTTGGGGACGTGGGGTGGCGGGGGGGTGTTGGGGAGGGTGGGGTTGGGGATGTGGGGTGGGGTGGGTGGGGTTGGGGAGGGTGGGGTTGGGGATGTGGGGTGGGGGGGTGGGGTTGGGGAGGGTGGGGTTGGGGATGTGGGGTGGGGATGGGGTTGGGGAGGGTGGGGTTGGGGATGTGGGGTGGGGATGGGGTTGGGGAGGGTGGGGTTGGGGATGTGGGGTGGGGATGGGGTTGGGGAGGGTGGGGTTGGGGATGTGGGGTGGGAGGGTGGGGGGGGGTGGGGTTGGGTAGGGTGGGGTTGGGGAGGGTGGGGTTGGGGAGGGTGGGTGGGGGGGGTGGGGTTGGGGAGGGTGGGGTTGGGGAGGGTGGGTGTGGGGGGTGGGGTTGGGGAGGGGATGGGGTTGGGGATGTGGGGTGGGGGGGTGGGGTTGGGGAGGGTGGGGTTGGGGATGTGGGGTTGGGGATGTGGGGTGGGGATGGGGTTGGGGAGGGTGGGGTTGGGGATGTGGGGTGGGGATGGGGTTGGGGAGGGTGGGGATGGGGATTTGGGGTGGGGGGGTGGGGGGGGTGGGGTTGGGGAGGGTGGGTGGGGAGGGTGGGGTTGGGGAGGGTGGGTGAGGGGGTTGGGGAGGGTGGGTGGGGGGTGGGGTTGGGGATGTGGGGTGGGGGGGTGGGGTTGGGGAGGGTGGGTGGGGGGGTGGGGTTGGGGAGGGTGGGGTTGGGGAGGGTGGGTGGGGGGGGTGGGGTTGGGGAGGGTGGGGTTGGGGATGTGGGGAGGGTGGGGTGGGTTTGGGGAGGGGATGGGGTGGGGTTGGGGATGTGGGGTGGGGGTGGGGTTGGGGAGGGTGGGGTTGGGGATGTGGGGTGGGGGTGGGGTTGGGGAGGGTGGGGTTGGGGATGTGGGGTGGGGGTGGGGTTGGGGAGGGTGGGGTTGGGGATGTGGGGTGGGGGTGGGGTTGGGGAGGGTGGGGTTGGGGATGTGGGGTGGGGGTGGGGTTGGGGAGGGTGGGGTTGGGGATGTGGGGTGGGGGTGGGGTTGGGGAGGGTGGGGTTGGGGAGGGTGGGTGGGGGGGTGGGGTTGGGGAGGGGATGGGGTGGGGATGTGGGGTGGGGGTGGGGTTGGGGAGGGTGGGGTTGGGGAGGGTGGGGTTGGGGAGGGTGGGGTTGGGGATGTGGGGTGGGGGTGGGGTTGGGGAGGGTGGGGTTGGGGAGGGTGGGTGGGGGGGTGGGGGTGGGTGGGGGTGTGGGGTTGGGTAGGGTGGGTGGGGGATTGGGGTTGGGGAGGGTGGGGGGGGTGGGGTTGGGGAGGGTGGGGGTGGGGTTGGGGAGGGTGGGGTTGGGGATGTGGGGTGGGGGTGGGGTTGGGGAGGGTGGGGTTGGGGAGGGTGGGTGGGGGGGTGGGGTTGGGGAGGGGATGGGGTGGGGATGTGGGGTGGGGGTGGGGTTGGGGAGGGTGGGGTTGGGGAGGGTGGGGTTGGGGAGGGTGGGGTTGGGGATGTGGGGTGGGGGTGGGGTTGGGGAGGGTGGGGTTGGGGAGGGTGGGTGGGGGGGTGGGGGTGGGTGGGGGTGTGGGGTTGGGTAGGGTGGGTGGGGGATTGGGGTTGGGGAGGGTGGGGGGGGTGGGGTTGGGGAGGGTGGGGGTGGGGTTGGGGAGGGTGGGGTTGGGGATGTGGGGTGGGGGTGGGGTTGGGGAGGGTGGGGTTGGGGAGGGTGGGTGGGGGGGTGGGGTTGGGGAGGGTGTGGTTGGGGAGGGTGGGTGGGGGGGTGGGGTTGGGGAGGGTGGGGGAGGGTGGGGTTGGGGAGGGTGGGTGGGGGGGTGGGGTTGGGGAGGGTGGGGTTGGGGATGTGGGGTGGGGGGGTGGGGTTGGGGAGGGTGGGGTTGGGGATGTGGGGTGGGGGGGTGGGGTTGGGGAGGGTGGGGTTGGGGATGTGGGGTGGGGGGGTGGGGTTGGGGAGGGTGGGGTTGGGGATGTGGCGTGGGGGGGTTGGGGATGTGGGGTGGGGGGGTGGGGTTGGGGAGGGTGGGGTTGGGGATGTGGGGTGGGGGATGTGGGGTGGTGGGGTGGGGTTGGGGAGGGTGGGGTTGGGGATGTGGGGTTGGGGATGTGGGGTGGGGGGGTGGGGAGGGGTGGGGTTGGGGAGGGTGGGGGGGGTGGGGTTGGGGGGGGTGGGGTTGGGGATGTGGGGTTGGGGATGTGGGGTGGGGGGGTGGGGAGGGGTGGGGTTGGGGAGGGTGGGGGGGGTGGGGTTGGGGAGGGTGGGGTTGGGGATGTGGGGTTGGGGATGTGGGGTGGGGGGGTGGGGAGGGGTGGGGTTGGGGAGGGTGGGGGGGGTGGGGTTGGGGAGTGTGGGGGGGGGTGGGGTTGGGGAGGGTGGGGTTGGGGATGTGGGGATGTGGGGTGGGGGGGTGGGGGTGGGGGTGGGGTTGGGGAGGGTGGGGGTGGGGTTGGGGAGGGTGGGGTTGGGGATGTGGGGATGTGGGGTGGGGGGGTGGGGGTGGGGTTGGGGATGTGGGGTGGGGATGGGGTTGGGGAGGGTGGGGTTGGGGATGTGGAGGGGTGGGGTGGGGGGGTGGGGTTGGGGATGTGGGGTGGGAGGGTGGGGGGGGGTGGGGTTGGGTAGGGTGTGAGGTGTGCATGAGGAGGGGGTGTTGGGTTGAGGGTGGTTATATAGCTGGTGTTTCTGTGCTGCTTTTCACACCTCAGGCTGCTGGAAGACGATGCTGTTCACAGTGCAACGTACAGAGTAAACATGGCCCCACGCCAGCTAGAAACACTCAGAGCCTACACCAGACCCGTCCTCCGCAGGGATAGATGTTTTGTAAACATTGACTCGTGCAGTCAGGAACTAGACCATCTCTGTAAATTCTTGCTTTTGATTGTTCTCCAGTACCCACATTGTACATTAATCATAGAACCACACAAGGAGGCCATTCGTCCCTCATGCCTATGCTGGCTCCTTGACAGGACCACCTATTTAGTCCCACTCCCACGTTTTTATTCCCTGTCACCTTCCGATTTTGCCTTTCCTGGAGCGTTCCGGCAGCATAGTGCTTATCCGCAGCTCTGCTCTCGTGATCGAGACATGATTCCAAATCTCACCATTACAGCCAGGGAGTTTAAATTCAGTCAATTAAATAAAGCAACGTCTCAGTAAGAGTGAACTATGAAACGACCATTGTTTTAAAAACCCATCGGGTTCACTCATACCCTTTAGGGAAGGAAATCTGTCATTCTTACCCAGCGTGATAGATGTAACCCGAAACCACCAGCAGCGTGGCTGACTCTTCACTGCCCTTGGAAATGGCCTAACAAGCCGCTGCTATTGGAAAGGAGTGCAGGAGCTCAGACTGGCAGCTTATTGTCCTCTCAAGGGCAGTTAGAGATGGGCAGTAAACATAGCCCAGTTGCTAGTGATGCCCACACCTTGTAAATGAATAAAAATAAAGTTTTAAAGTTACTACCATCCCCCATTCAGGCAGCGCATTCCAGACCCCAACACACTGAGTAAAAACATTTCTAATCATTTCGCTGCTGATGTTTTTGCAAATTATCTTAAACCTGTGTCCCTCTGGTTACTGATCTTCCTGCCAGTGGAAACAGTTTCTCCCTAATTACTCGTTCAAAACCCTTCATTAATTTTGATAATTGTATAGTAGGCAGTGATCGAATTTTTTTTATTCATTCATGGGATGTGGCCTTCGCTGGCTGGGCCCAGCATTTATTGCCCATCCCTAGTTGCCCTTGAGAAGGTGGTGGTGAGCTGCCTTCTTGAACCGCTGCAGTCCATGTGGTGTAGGTACACCCACAGTGCTGTTAGGGAGGGAGTTCCAGGATTTTGACCCAGTGACAGTGAAGGAATGGTGATATATTTCCAAGTCAGGATGGTGAGTGACTTGGAGGGGAACTTCCAGGTGGTGGTGTTCCCATCTATCTGCTGCCCTTGTCCTTCTAGATGGTAGTGGTCATGGGTTTGGAAGGTGCTGTCTAAGGAGCCTTGGTGAATTCCTGCAGTGCATCTTGTAGATGGTACACACACTGCTGTTACTGTGCGTCGGTGGTGGAGGGAGTGAATGTTTGTGGATGTGGTGCCAATCAAGCGGGGCTGCTTTGTCCTGGATGGTGTCCAGCTTCTTGAGTGTTGTGGGAGCTGCATTCATCCAGGCAAGTGGAGAGTATTCCATCACACTCCTGACTTGTGCCTTGTAGATGGTGGACAGGCTCTGGGGGATCAGGAGGTGAGTTACTCACCAGGGGAGTCCTAGCCTCTGACCTGCTCTTGTAGACACAGTATTTATATGGTTAGGCCAGTTCAGTTTCTGGTCAATGGTAACACGTCAATGGTTCATAGTGGAGATTCAGTGATGGTGATGCCATTGAATGTCATGGGGAGATGGTTGGATTGAATGCAACTATACGATCATACTTTGGTCAGAGTGCAGAAACAGGTGAATGGATGGATTCAGTCCATGTTAACAGTAAGATAAGGTCTCGCTGACCTGTACATCTCTCTCTGAGTTTCGTTGTTTCCCCTCCAGATATATCCACCAATCAACGTGCTCCCCTCGCTTTCCCGTCTGATGAAGTCAGCCATTGGTGAAGGGATGACACGGAAAGACCATGCGGACGTGTCCAATCAGCTGGTAAGAGTGGGAATACACAGTGGATGTGGCAGTGAGGGCTGGGAAAACTCACCAAGAGCCAAACTAAAGGAGACAACAGAAAGAGCAATCACATGGAATTGGGTGGATTGGTGAGGAGGGATTGCGCAGGGAGCGAGGCGGGATTGGACAGGGAGCGAGGCGGGATTGGGCAGGGAGGGAGGTGGGATTGGGCAGGGAGGGAGGTGGGATTGGGCAGGGAGGGAGGCGGGATTGGACAGGGAGGGAGGCGGGATTGGGCAGGGAGGGAGGTGGGATTGGGCAGGGAGCAAGGCGGGATTGGACAGGGAGGGAGGCGGGATTGGACAGGGAGCGAGGCGGGATTGGGCAGGGAGGGAGGTGGGATTGGACAGGGAGCGAGGCGGGATTGGGCAGGGAGGGAGGTGGGATTGGGCAGGGAGGGAGGTGGGATTGGGCAGGGAGCAAGGCGGGATTGGACAGGGAGGGAGGAGGGATTGGACAGGGAGGGAGGCGGGATTGGACAGGGAGGGAGGTGGGATTGGGCAGGGAGCGAGGCGGGATTGGACAGGGAGGGAGGCGGGATTGGACAGGGAGGGAGGCGGGATTGGACAGGGAGCGAGGCGGAATTGGACAAGGAGTGAGGCGGGATTGGGCAGGGAGCGAGGCGGGATTGGACAGGGAGGGAGGTGGGATTGGCCAGGGAGCGAGGCGGGATTGGACAAGGAGTGAGGCGGGATTGGGCAGGGAATGAGGCGGGATTGGACAGGGAGGGAGGCGGGATTGGGCAGGGAGGGAGGTGGGATTGGACAGGGAACGAGACGGGAATGGACAGGGAGGGAGGTGGGATTGGACAGGGAGAGAGGAGGAATTGGGCAGGGAGGGAGGTGGGATTGGACAGGGAGTGAGGTGGGATTGGGCAGGGAGGGAGGTGGGATTGGACAGGGAGAGAGGAGGAATTGGGCAGGGAGGGAGGTGGGATTGGACAGGGAGGGAGGTGGGATTGGACAGGGAGAGAGGAGGAATTGGGCAGGGAGGAAGGTGGGATTGGACAGGGAGGGAGGTGGGATTGGACAGGGAGTGAGGCGGGAATGGACAGGGAGCGAGGCGGGATTGGACAGGGAGCGAGGAGGGATTGGGCAGAGAGAGAGGACAAGGAATGAGGCGGGATTGGGCAGGGAGGGAGGTGGGATTGGACAGGGAGGGAGGTGGGATTGGGCAGGGTGGGAGGTGGGATTGGACAGGGAGGGAGGTGGGATTGGGCAGGGTGGGAGGTGGGATTGGACAGGGAGGGAGGTGGGATTGGGCAGGGTGGGAGGTGGGATTGGACAGGGAGGGAGGCGGGATTGGACAGGGAGGGAGGTGGGATTGGGCAGGGAGTGAGGCGGGATTGGACAAGGAGTGAGGCGGGATTGGACAGGGAGCGAGGATGGATTGGACATGGAGTGAGGCGGGAATGGACAGGGAGCGAGGATGGATTGGACAGGGAGTGAGGCGGGAATGGACAGGGAGCGAGGCGGGATTGGACAGGGAGCGAGGTGGGATTGGGCAGAGAGAGAGGACAAGGAATGAGGCGGGATTGGGCAGGGAGGGAGGTGGGATTGGACAGGGAGGGAGGTGGGATTGGGCAGGGTGGGAGGTGGGATTGGACAGGGAGGGAGGTGGGATTGGGCAGGGTGGGAGGTGGGATTGGACAGGGAGGGAGGTGGGATTGGGCAGGGTGGGAGGTGGGATTGGACAGGGAGGGAGGTGGGATTGGACAGGGAGTGAGGTGGGATTGGGCAGGGAGCGAGGTGGGATTGGACAGGGAGGGGGGCAGAATTAGACAGGGAGTGAGGTGGGATTGGACAGGGAGCGAGGCGGAATTGGATAGGGAGTGAGGTGGGATTGGACAGGGAGTGAGGTGGGATTGGACAGGGAGCGAGGCGAGATTGGACAGGGAGTGAGGCGGGATTGGCCAGGGAGCGAGGCGGGATTGGCCAGAGAGCGAGGTGGGATTGGGCAGAGAGCGAGGTGGGATTGGACAGGGAGCGAGGTTGGATTGGACAGGGAGCGAGGCGGGATTGGGCAGGGAGTGAGGCGGGATTGGACAGGGAGCGTGGTAGGATTGGGCAGAGAGAGAAGCGGGATTGGGTAGTGAGTGAGGTGGGATTGGGTAGTGAGTGAGATGGGATTGGGTAGTGAGTGAGATGGGATTGGGTAGTGAGTGAGATGGGATTGGGTAGTGAGTGAGGTGGGATTGGGTAGTGAGTGAGGAAGGATTGGGTAGTGAGTGAGGTGGGATTGGGTAGTGAGTGAGAGTGGGATTGGGTAGTGAGTGAGAGTGGGATCGGGTAGTGAGTGAGGTGGGATTGGGTAGTGAGTGAGGTGGGATTGGGTAGTGAGTGAGAAGGAATGTCTCTCTCTCTCTCTCTATGTATGTATCTTTATCTCTGTTTTTCTCTCTTGCAATAAACCCTCCCAGCATCCTTCTTTCCTCTGATGGTTCTCTCTCTCTCTCTCTCTGTCTATCTCTCTCTCTCTCTTTCTCTCACTTTCTCTCTCTCTGTCACGTTCTCTCTCTCTCTCTCTCTCTCGCTCTCATTATTCCTCTGTTCTCTGGCAGTATGCTTGTTATGCCATTGGGAAGGATGTTCAAGCCATGAAGGCAGTGGTCGGTGAAGAGGCCTTGACTTCCGATGACCTCCTGTACCTAGAATTCCTTCAGAAATTTGAGAAGAATTTTATTGCTCAAGGTAAGGAGAGGAGACAGTCAGGCTCGAGGGACTGAGCATCCCCCTCCCATTCCCACAGCCATCTCACGTGTAGTCTGTGTTTCAGGTCCGTACGAGAACCGGTCCATCTTCGATTCCCTGGACATTGGGTGGCAGCTGCTGCGCATTTTCCCCAAGGAAATGCTGAAGAGAATCCCAGGGAATATTACCTCGGAATTTTACCCCCGGGAGTCTCGGGAGAACAAGGAGGAGGCCGGGACTCACCTGTGAAGAGTCCACCTACCCTTCCCCCCTCCAAACGACCTGTCCGCTCCCTCCCCTCGCCACCCAGACCCCCTCCCTATCCTCCATACCCCCACACATCTCAGTCACCACCTCCTACTCCCACAGGGATGGATATTAAACATGCTGACCGAGCCAGTGACACCCACACTCGTGAAAGAATTTTTAAAAACTCCTCCGCACCCACAAACCCACCCCGCCAGCCCTTCCTCTCGCCCTCTGCCCTCTGCCCTCTGCCCCTTCTGCCCAGCCTTAGCTCCTCCCCTTGTCCAACCCCCCCTCATTCCCCCCTCCCTTCTTTCCCTCCCCTGATCCTCTTCCCCCCCCCACTCATCTCCTCAACCCACCCACCAACCGCCCCCCCCCCACCCCACCCCCCGCCCCCCCCCTCGCTCGCTTCTGCCTTTTGCTGCCTTCCTTGGGCTCCTACGCCCTGACCCTCCCCCTTGTCCCCTCCCCGGGCCCCTCCTACTATCCCACCCCTCTCATCCCTTCCCTTGAGCAAACTCCCCCTCTCCTACCCCTCTTTTCCCCTTCCCTCACTCCCACCTCCCTCATTTCCCTCCTCTTCCCCCAGCCCCTCTACTCACTCAAGCCCCCGTCTTCCTGCATTTTCCCCTCCCCCAATTACCCCTCCCTCCCTCATGGCTGGGCAGGATTGTAAGGGGAATTTAACGCCAGGTTTCAGCCTTATAATAATAATAATTAAACAGGCAGCCCCTCTCCCACCCCTTGTTAACCCCACAAGCTGGTGAGTTGGAGGCAGGGGTTTGAGATGTTTAAAACCAACCCCCCACCCCCCCACCGATTGTCACGCTCACTGGAAGCAGATTTCAATTTCCATGTTTCTCAATCAACCTGATTTCAGATTGTCAGATTGTCCACGGTGAGATTTGACCTCACATTCCCGGGAATATTAATTTAATAATCCGAACCACATTGAGCTCCATTCAAATGAGATAATGTGTGACTCTTTGTACTTGTCTTTTAATCTGACAGATTATAATATCTGGGAGTAAAATGTCATTTAATATTTTATTCAAAGCCAACCTTTAATTAAACAAACTGTTGTCTTATAATGCTTTGTTGATTTTTTAAGCTGTTGATTTTTTTTTTGATTGCACTCTGTCTCTTTAAGAAGCAATAAACTCCCTCGCTGATTTGCTCTTGTCTCTGTGTTGCTATTGAGGGTAAGGAGCGTGTGCACCTTGTGCCATTGCATCTCGCACTGCAGTAACCCAGATTGTGCACTCAGGAAACACTCAGGAAAATGGTTAAAAATGAGCTTTATTCTCAATATCAACCTGCATATACAAACCGCAGTCAGAATTTACAGTTCTGTCAAAGGGTCATGAGGACTCGAAACGTCAACTCTTTTCTTCTCCGCCGATGCTGCCAGACCTGCTGAGTTTTTCCAGGTAATTCTGTTTTTGTTTTTGATAAATCTGACAAAGCTACTGTACTCATTCTGAGTCTGTAACTGCAACAAACTGAATTAACACAGGAACACCTTCGGTGAAGTTGCGCTGGTCACAGCAGTCGATCCGTTTCCTAAAGGAATAATCAAGGTGAATGGGATTTAGATGACGAGGCAGCTAAGTATAGGGATCGTTGGGAAGGCTGGGAAAAAGGACAATGCCCACCTCCAGATAACAGACCCGTGGTACCTTCTGTCCCCACCCAGCTGGCCCCTTTATCAGAGAGTGGACAAGCCAAATCCTAGGGAGCGGGGGCAGGAACAACAAGGGACACAATAGTGGTGCCGTTCACAACTACAGAGAGGCAGATGTCACTAAAAGAACCGCGCACCCCTAAGAAAAATAGTGGGAACGCAGATTTTTGGCAAAAATTGGATGAATTAGGAGAGGCCCATGCCCTCACCCCAGGAGGCTGCCTTGCCTTGGCGGGGGCCAAAGTCGACAGAGGGACATGGGACAAAATTAACTTCAGGGTAAGGGATGGTTTGTACCTGACAGAAATGAGATGTGGCAGTTCTGCTCGACCCGACCAGGACAAGGTTCAGCTCTTACAGGCAGTGCTCATTGAAGCATTAGGGGAGTAAGGCCGAATTGGGGAATCATTGTGGGAGTACGTCAAAGGAAAGGGGAATCACCATCCCAGTCTGGTGAGAGGAAGTGGGCAGCCGATAAGGATCGTAGTGGGACACAACATCCCACTAAAGGTGACCTGGTATTTTTAAACCTGGAAAAGGGCGAGGCGAGGAACATCAAAAGGTTTTGGCCACAGGATTGGCCACGTCCCTGGACTTATAATGATTTAATAACGTGGGCAGAGGAGCTGGAAATCCGGAAGGAGGCGGTAAAGGGGACGATAGCGACTACGGAGGTAACGGCAGTAGCAGCTGTGAACCCGGCCCCTGAACGCTTTCGGTGCAGACAGATAGGACATGTTGCCCAGGATTGCTCTCCAAGGGGAGGGAAAGGGAAGATGACTGTGTGAGAACTGTCATAAGATGGGGGATCTCAAAAACGAACTGCTGGCAAAAAGGGGGCGGTGAAGAGGGGTGTGGACCTGAACGACAGGAACCTACTAGTGACGCTCTAGGTGGGATGGAATTTGCTACAAAGCAAGACCTGGTGGAGATAGTGACTATACTGATACAGGGGGTGGGTGGGGGACGAATGCAGGCAAGGAGGAGTGAATGGGTACAAATTAGAGGTAGAGGGCATAGAACTACCGGTAAAATTTTGGGTGAGCCCAAGTGGTGAGGGGTCTATTTTAGGGATAGAGACTGCTTGGCACAGCTGTAAACCCAGGAGATAATACACTGACCTGGGGAAGGGAAAATACTCAAGCCCAGAATACAACGCGGTTAACCCCCAGTGGATGGGACCAATAGAAATTGTTAAGGTGGAATGGGTTACAAAAGGGGAGTATGGGGTAATTTGCAGCCTATTTCCAGATATATGGGCAAAACATAAAAGGGACTGTGGATATATGATGGTGGAACCAGTTAAAACACCTGGACCAGCACACCCACCTAGGAGACAATACCCAGTAAAGGCGGAGACAATAAAGACTGTGACCGATATAGCTGCAGGTTTAAAGGGACAGGGGATAGTAAGGGAAATGGCGTTGACCACAAACTCCCCGATTTGGCCCGTTAAGAAACTGGACAGATCCCACCGACTTACCATAGATTACACGGCCCTCAATTCAGCAAGGCCCCGAATACATCCTATTGTGGCCTAGTCCAGCCACAATCTCCAATGGGTTGAGCCCGGACCGCAAATGATTTACGGTATTAGACATCTCGAACGGGTTTTGCTCTATACACGAAGAGTCCCAATCGAAATTTGCCTTCACCGTTGGGGGAAACAGTATACTTGCCGGACCATGGAGCAGGAGGGGATACGTTACTTCCAGCAAGCAGACAACTCAACATGAAAGGCTAGTTATAGAGTTAATAGATGGGCCTCAGGAAATAGCTGTGATAGAGGTAAAGGCCCTCCGGAAGATAGACACCCCAGGACAACAAGGGAATAGCCAGGCTGGTAAGGCCACACGGGACATGACCAGCGAGACGGTGGAC
The DNA here is from genome assembly GCF_017639515.1 of Carcharodon carcharias. NCBI lineage: Eukaryota > Metazoa > Chordata > Chondrichthyes > Lamniformes > Lamnidae > Carcharodon > Carcharodon carcharias. The sequence goes on along the minus strand of NC_054467.1, from coordinate 261,451,294 downwards.
AAGACGAGAGCCGCCATTACCAGTCCAGAGAGGGGAATCCCAGAAATAAATATCAGGGAAATTCACAATGTGGCAGGGGTAGAATGGGAAGAATGGGAGCAGTGGGGGGGAGGTGGGGGAGGGGGTGGTGCGGCAGGCAAGGCTCAGGATGGGATTTGGCGAAAGGAAGGAAGGGTTATTGTTCCCCCCACCCCCGAGAGCATTAGACAAACAATATTAAAGGTTTAACCACGGGAGCCCACACATCGGGTACAACAAAATGATAAACTTAATAAGTCGATGTTGGTGGTGGAAGGGAATAGGAAGAGAAGTGGCAAAATATTGTCAGCAGTGTGTAGTGTGTGCACAGCATAACCCTGGCAGACTACAGCACCAACCTCTCCCCAAGGGGCCCTGGGAACAGACACAAGTTGACTTTACAGGACCATTGCCGATGTCAAAAGGGGCAAAGATGCTGTTTAGTAATAATTGACCGATTCACCCGGTGGGAGGAGGCATTCCCTATGTGGGACTGCTTAGCAACAGCTGGAGCTAGGATATTAGCGGAGGATGTAATACCTAGATGGGGAGTGCCACTCCACATGGATTCAGAACTCATTTTATGGGGAGGGTTATTAAAGAAACGTGTGAACTCATGGGGATTAAACAGAAGATCCACATTCCCTACCACCCGCAGAGTTCAGGGATGGTGGAAAGGACAAATCGAACATTAAAAACATCTATAGCCAAAGCAATTCAGGAGACAGGGAACAGCCGGGCCACAGTATTGCCCAGCATTCTGATGTGCCTTAGGGCTACACCAAATAGGACGGCTGGGTTTACCTCATTTGGGATTGATGACAGGCAGGGCCATGCAATAGCCCTAAGGCATTATAGTAGGAGGAGGGGTTGTAGGGCCATTGCAAGGAAGAATTCGGGACTACATAAGGGAATTCAGTAAGCAATTACATAAGCAAGTTAAGAAAGGAAGTTAGATTCAGGCAGATGATTAGGGACAGAGAGGCAAATAAATATGAAGATCAGCGACGAACCCCTCAGGTGGGGACCGGAGTAATGGTCAACGTGACACACGTACCCCCAGAGGCCTATTCCAGTGACCTCATCGTATACGCCCCTTATATCAACATTACCCCCTTTATTTCACACCCAGGCCATATGAGGTCATTATGACAGGTGATACTTGTGCACTCGTGGATGTGAAAACGGGAAGCAAATGGAAACATTATTCTCAATTAAAACCATATGAAGGAAGTAATGGTAACCTGGGCAACGGAAATCTGTTTTCACAGGTTTGTGATCCTGACTATGGGAATGTCAGCTCCCGGCTTGGGAAGCACCCACGGAGAAAATCAACAGTAACACTTGCCTTCACCCCGGACAATATGTACAATTAGCGAAAGGGGGCCACAGGGGAATGGATAAAAGAAACCAAATACTTGGATATGGGATAGAATGACTCCCAATAGTCACCAGACTCAGACAGTGATGGTGCAAGGACTCACAAGCAGGGAGGCGGTGAAACTGAATAAGCCCAGTGTTCCTATTCGGCTCCTGAACCCTGGATGTGATTGGAGAAATAGCTCCCTCCCGGGTGTAACAGACCTTAAGGAGTTTGGTTGGATATATTGCGGCCACCCTGCATTACAGGGGGACTGTCAGACCGCAGAGGAGCTAAACCTTACCACCCTAAAAGACTCAAGAGGTAATGTTGACGTTAGGGGCATATACGATGAGGTCACGGGAATAGGCCTCTGGGGGTTCATGTGTCCTGGTGCTCCCTTTAAGCTAGTGGGGCCAAGCGTTCATTTGATCACCGGCTGGACAGACCTGCCCTCATTTGTATGGGAGCCAGGGCTGGACGGAGGGGATTGCCAAGAATCTTGTATGTATGTTATCGAAAGACATGGATGTAGAGATGTTCGATGTTACAACTTGACTACTTGTGGCTATCAAAGACCCACCCAATGTCCAGATGTAGTAAGTCCCCCCTCTGGATGGGATAGTCAGGATAGGAAAGTCAAAACCACTATTACATGATGTAACTATGGCCTCTCTGGAAGTGACATACGATGTCTCAGGTCTCCTGTCAGTGTTACACACCACTTGGCACGGCCACCAGGATTCCATAAAATGGGTTAGGAGCCAACTGAAGAGGATGGTCAATGACTATAAATTTCAAATTGTTCCAGGAATTAGAGCAAAAGCACAGGTTAGGTTAAAAAGAGGTACACTAGGAGGCATCGGAGGGCTGTTTGGGAGTGCCAATTCCATACTTAATTCAGGTCAGATCTATGAGTTAAATGCTGATGCCTCCTGGGTGGCTGCTGAGACTGTCTGAGGGTTACACTACAGTGCGTACAGGACAGGATATGTCCTGAGAGCTGGGGAGCTACAAGGAGAGTGTCTGCTCCCGATCCTTAGGCAGATTGCAGACAGGATAATAGACACAGCCGAATCACAGACTATAGAGAGGGCATGCGTTATGCCAGCACGAGATCTAATTGACGGGGTGAAATCCGACATAGAGGATATCAGGTTCGGAACAATTCCGGAACACATGTTTGAGTCAGTTTACCAATTAAAGCTCATAAATTTACATTAGGAGCAGCAGAAATTGGTGATTACACAACCCCAAGGTGGGGGAGAGATGGAGTTATAAAAGTTATCATGGCCATTCCCCAAGAACATCATCCAAACGGGTGTTTCCTGAACAGCTATAGGTTCGAGACCCTAGGAGCAGATAAAGGGGGAAATGGTATTCCACATAGGTCTACGAGGATATATATCCTATGTAAAAGACATGGTACTGATGAGTATTAGAGACTGTTGTACAGAATCAAGAAATGATACTGTGTGCTTGTGCCAAACACTGGAGGTATTTACAAACACAAACAAAATTACATTCACCGCTTTACCGATTCAGGAAGCATTTAAGGCAATTCAGGTATCAGGTAGCTCAATGGTGCTTCGTGACCAGCGAGGCTGAGTTGCTTTCTGGGGACTTACTTTGTGCTAGCAACTCAAGTTTCTGCCTACAGGTGACCGATCCACTTACTTTAGGAGACTTCCATTTGCCGGACAGAACCACAGGATACTTGTTTAGCGCTTGGTGGGATGACACCTTGTTTATTGGTCAAACTCCTGTCAGAATAGCACACCTAGCCATGCAGGAAGCAACAGGGATAGCTGAATCGTATGTAGAAGCTTCTAGAGAGCAAATCGTGGTGGGGGGGGGTCGCATGCAAGTGGATTTAGCCACCCAATCGGCCAGGACGTTAGCCCAATCAGCTACTTCCAATGCTATGGCCGGAAGATTGATGAATTGGTGGGAGATTGTTAGAATGGGTATGACGATAGTCACAGGAATTATGCTCTTATGGGCTTTCGGATTCTGCTGATACCAATGTAAACCCTGCAAAGCGACGCTCCAGGCACAGACAGCAACAAACCAAAGGTGCGCATCAGTTCCCTGACCTATGCATACTCCGAGGGGGAGGACAGGAAAAGGGAAAATGATGTTATACAACCAGGTGGTTTAGGATTCCTCTGGCGGTCTGAATGACTGGCCACCTAAAGGACCAGAAGAGGAATTCTCAACGTAAGGTGTGGCCAGCTTAGGCTTGGGCAAGGGGGAAATTAAATATATATATTTTTAAAAGAGGAGAACGCAGTAAGAATTTGCTGAACAATACTTAAAATCTCCAGGCAGCCATTGATGCTAAACCTATTGACAGCTGAGGGTAAGCGGATGGACATTACACACAAAGGGGCTTTGAGTTTTGTGTGATTTACACAATTTTAAGAGATAAGGTAATGTCCAGCCACAGGCAGAACAATTCAAGTGGTGCAACGATGCAGTGAAGCCTTGAGAGCTGGACTGGAGATAAACATAACATAAAGTTAGATTAGGTGTACTCCTTTCTCAGATAGGGACAGGGCAGATGGTTTTAGCTTAGATATGGGAGGACATACAATAGACAAAGAGAGGGCTTTAATGAAACTCAAACAGTTCTGAGTTATGAGAACCAAGGTCTTTGCGTACGTGTTTTAATTTTGATTAGATAATATAATTACGTATGCACCCTTTAGAATAATTGTTTAGCAAAATCACATGTTTATGTACTCAATAGGATAGTGTTAACATGGGGCCTGTTTGTTGGTCACCGATTGGATGCATTCAAATGTACTCAAATATATTATGATAAGAAAAAGTACAAAAGAAATGAAATGTAATCAATCTGGGAGCTGGGTCTTCATTCTTGGGAATGATCTCGGCTCCCTTGCATAAGCTTGAATAAAACCGGTTAAAGGAAACCTGAGTCTCTGTGTGATCAGGGATTGTAATTTCTCCTCTTCAACTGGCCTATGTGGTAGTTGCAGGATTGGAGGGAATACCCTCTTCAGCCCATCTCAGTGGGATATGAACAGAGCTGTCCGAAATTCTGTGTTCAATGGTTAGATTGATCTGTGTTTGATTATGTCAGTCTGGTGACTGATGCTTGTTTATTGTGTTGGATTGCTTAAGCCTGTGGGTGGAGCTAGGGGGCTAATTAAACAGAGAAACTGTGTAGAGAGAAGACCTGAGCTGATGTGTGCACAGGGAAATCCTGTAAGTTCTGAAATATTTTAAAACATTGTAAACAAACTTATTTGCCTTTAGAACTAGTGTCATCTCTGCATTGTTCTGAAATAATTAGACGTCTAAACTATACAACAAACCCATGAATACATAATATAAGTGATGACAAGGATAGTTGAGGAAAGTTTAACATTATAAGTTCCAGAACCATTTCTTGCTTCACCATGGGGTCCTCCCATGTCCTGGTACCAATGGTGCTTAGGGTTCAAGACCCTGGTTGCTACAGGGACAGATAATCCAGATGTAGCACTGATCCATTGAAGCAATGCTTGTACATTCCATTGTCTCAGAGCAGAAGGCCAATGAATAAGGGAGCAGCTCACAGAAGGTAGGTCTCTGTTTGCTAAGGCAGTAGGTACTCTCAAAAAATACTCCAGCTCAAGGAACAGTGCAATGATCAACCAATAGACATTCTGTCAGAGGTCCCAGGGAAATGGTGAGGCCATTAAACAATAGGTGGCAGCATTACAGCAATTGGCTTCTACATGTAAATTTGATCCGCTAACCAATGAGTTAATTTGTGAATAATTAATTGAAAAGACTTCAATTCCGTGAATAAGGGAACGCTTACTCACGGGGGGTCATGATTTAACCCTGGAAAAAGCCATGACCTTGGCAGTCCAGATGGAACCTGCCATGTTAAACGAATCAATGCACCCTTAGACTCAGGGTTATAGGCACGGCTTACCCCACCAGCTCAAGCGCAATGGTTAGGGGCAAGGGGATCTCAGCAATCTTATCAACACGTGCCCCATCACGGCTGGATATCTGTACAATGTGCCTAAATTGTGGAAATGCTCATCGAGTCCCAATGCCATGTCCAACTTGAGGGGAAAAAGTACAATTCATGCTTAAAGTGGAACCATTTTGCAAAGGTGTGTGGACCATCCAAGAAGAGGACTCTAAGGTAAAAGCAAAATACAGTGGATCCTGGAAATCTTAGAACAAAAACAAAAATACCTGGAAAAACTCAGACAGCATCTGACCTCTCAGACTCAATCTCTGGTGATAGACTGTCCACCAATATCCATTACAAGCCTACCGATTCCCACAGCTACCTCGACTACAGCTCCTCACACCCCGCTTCCTGTAAGGACTCCATCCCATTCTCTCAGTTCCTTCGCCTCCGTCGCATCTGTTCTGATGTTGCTACCTTCAAAAACAGTTCCTCTGACATGTCCTCCTTCTTCCTTAGCCGAGGTTTTCCACCCACAGTCGTTGACAGGGCCCTCAACCGTGTCCGGCCCATCTCCCGCGCATCCGCCCTCATGCCTTCTCCTCCCTCCCAGAAACGTGATAGGATCCCCCTTGTCCTCATTTATCACCCCACCAGCCTCCGCATTCAAAGGATCATCCTCCGCCATTTCCGCCAACTCCAACATGATGCCACCACCAAACACATCTTCCCTTCACCCCCCCCTATCGGCATTCCGCAGGGATCGTTCCCTCCGGGACACCCTGGTCCACTCCTCCATCACCCCCTACACCTCAACCCCCTCCCACAGCACCTTCCCATGCAACCACAGAAGATGCAACACCTGCCCCTTTACTTCCCCCCTCCTCACCGTCCTACGGCCCAAACACTCCTTTCAATTGAAGCAGCATTTCACTTGCACTTCCCTCAATTTAGTCTACTGCATTCGCTGCTCCCAATGCGGTTTCCTCTATAGTGGAGACACCAAACGCTGACTGGGTGACTGCTTTGCAGAACAACTTTGGTCTGTCCGCAAGCATGACCGAGACCTCCCTGTTGCTTGCCATTTCAACACTCCACCCTGCTCTCATGCCCACATGTCCATCCTTGGCCTGCTGCATTGTTCCAGTGAAGCTCAACGCAAACTGGAGGAACAGCACCTCATCTTCCGAGTAGGCACTTTACAGCCTTCCGGACTTAATATTGAGTTCAACAATTTCAGATCATGCACTGTATCCTCCATCCCCACCCCCTTTCTGATCCCCCTTTTTCCAATAATTTATAAATTTTTTTAAACAACTATTTTTTTTCTCTTCCCTCCTATTTTTAAATTTATTTTGATCTATTGTTTCATTTCCACCTTTTAGCCCATTTCGATCCCTTCCCCCCACCCCACCCCACACCCACTAGGGCCATCTGCCACTAGCTTGCTACCATTAATGTCCCCATTAGCACATCCTTTAGATAATATCACCACCATCAACACCCCTTTGTTCTTTTGACTATAACATCTTTTGCAATCTCTTCTTGGCCTCCACCTATCATCGGCCCCCCTATCGAGCTCTACCTGTTCCACCCCGTTCTACCAGCTTATATTTCATTTCCTTTCTATATGTCTTAGACTCGAAACATCAACTGTATCCCTCTCTGCAGATGCTGTCAGACCTGCTGAGCTTTTCCAGGTATTTTTGTTTTTGTCCATTGGTTAGGCACGTGGGAGAGTCTTTTCCTGAGATTGAGGTATGACATGTATATATCATCACTACAACAAATTTCATAACAGCCATTTCAATCATTGATATGCTAGGGGGAGACAATAATTCAGAGGCCCAGGTTGATGGGTTCAAATCCCATCATGGCAGATGGTGGAATTTAAATTCAGTTAATTAACCTGGAATTGAATACTAGTCTCAGTAACGGTGACCGTGAAACTATCATCGATTGTTGTAAAAACCCATCTGGTTCACAAATGTCCTTTAGGGAAGGAAATCTGCTGTCCTTACTCGGTCTGGCCTACATGTGACTCCAGACCCACAGCAACGTGGCTGACTCTTATCTGCCCTCTGAAATGGCCTAGCGGGACACTCAGTTCAGGGGCAATTAGGGATGGGTAACAAATACTGACCTTGTGTGTGACACCCAGGAAATAATAAAACTAAAATCCTAGACAAGTTGTTTAAAAAGGGGGATTTGCCGGAGACTATCACTACATACAGGATTTGTTTCCAGTCAATTAATGGATTTCCTAGCAAGTTACAGGGTTCATCACCGTGTGACATCACTCTACAACCCACTAGCGAATGGTGGTGTCCAATGTTTCAATGGGGTGTTAAAGGACAGTCTGAGAGCTAGTATGTCAGAGGGGAAAACATTCTGTTCACATCCTACTTCACACAAATCGGTCGAGTCCGTGCTCTCTGACTGGAAAGACACCAGCCGAACGTATGGTCGTCTGTAACCATTGCGTGCCATTGGTAATCCTTAAGCCATCACCACCTGTCGACCAGAAAGCCAGAGAGGAAGCAGATGAAATCGCAAAGCAACAAGATAAAGCAGAAACTTACTTTGACAAACACACAAGGAAACCATGGATTTGAGGTTGGGGATTTGGTTTGAATCGTAAGGCCAAATCGCAACCACAAACTTGTATCGTCTCCATCAGGACCAAAACAGAACAAGTGGTTGCTTTGTGCCAATGCCAGTCTGTTGGTCGACAACACAGAGTGGAACGTGAGGCGCTTTCAAAGAGGCCAGGATATTTTGAGGATGGTGTTGATAAGGATACATTTCCTATGAGCAATGTTTGTCATCTGACTCATCATGTTGTTTACCCAGAACCACAAGATCAGATTCACAGATCCAATGACAGGCCAAAGGGACCTTCATATCTCAATGGTTATTTCTGTACTGAGAGAAAACAGACCAGGTGAACTCTAAGAGATGACTTGATGTATATCTATTATTTGTTTAGGATGATTTAATTTAAACAAGGTCTTTCATTAAAAGGGGGAAAAGGTGTAGTGCGCAATTGTTTAATTTATCTGTGTTTGATTGTTAATCTGATAACTGACCCTTATTCACTGAGCTGGATTGCTTAAACCTTTGGCTGGCACCTGTGATCGAATGAAACAGAGAAGCATCCAAACAGAAGAGCTGAGTTGAGACCATATTTATGTGCATTTGAAAAACCTGTAAGTTCTGAGATATTTTAAAGTATTGTAAGTAAACCTGTTTGGAGTTAGAATTCGTGTCGTCACTGCATTGTTCTGAGATAATTAGGCAATGCGCTTCTTTTAAAGAAGAGATAGTCTGGGGACAGTTGAGGTACGTTCCCACAAGGGGCAAAGGTCGGATAAACAATGACCTAGATGATGAAAGAGAAAGGGCCAGATTTTCCTCTTTGAGGCTGGGATTGGAAACGGAATCTTTCAGACTCCACAATCCCGCCTCCTCCTGGCAGTGCCCACCCACCGTATTTTCATCCTGAGAATGTGATGCTGGCTGCAGTCATGGCTACTGCCTCCCAAGGCAGCCTAAGGTGACACCAGAGGCAGGCGTATGGCGAGGCTGACAGCGTAGAAGGCCGACATCCCTTTACTGGGACAGTGGCCTAGTTGTATTCATACTCGTTAGGCCCTCTAGCTCTCAACTTTCACTCACCCTCTATGCATCCTCCATGCTCCCTCATATCTCCTATCCCATTTTCATGTCCACTCACCAAGTGTACACTAGGCACACAAACAATAAGCTGTATAATAACACTGGCAAGTTTTGGAAATGCACATAATATTTAAAGAAATCAACCCTCAAAACAGCCCTCTGAAATTCTCATAAAACTGTCAATCATCTTCCAAACCTACAATCCTGACCACCCAGAAGGACAAGGGCAGCAGATGCATTGGAAAACCTGGAGGTTCCCCTCCAAGTCACTCACCATCCTCACTTCCAAAATCCTGGAATTCCCTCCCTAACAGCACTGTGGGTGTACCTTTACTTTTTATTCACTTATGGGGTGTGGGTTTCGCTGGCTGGTACAGCATTTATTGCCCACCCCTCGTTGCCCTTCAGAAGGTGGTGATGAGCTGGTTTCTTGAACCGCTGCAGTCCACAGTGCTGTTAGGGAGAGAGTCCGAGGATTTTGACCCAGAGACAGTGAAGGAACGGCGATATATTTCCAAGTCAGGATGGTGAATGACTTGGAGGGGAACTTCCAGGTGGTAGTGTTCCCATCTATCTGCTGCCCTTGTCCTTCTAGATGGTAGTGGTCGTGGGTTTGGAAGGTGCTGTCAAAGGAGCCTTGGTGAATTCCTGCAGTGCATCTTGTAGATGGTACACACTGCTACTACTGTGTGTCGGTGGTGGAGGGAATGAATATTTGTGGGTTTGGTGCCAATGAAGTGGGCTGCTTTGTCCTGGATGGTGTTAAGCTTCTTGAGTGTTGTGGGAGCTGCACTCATCCAGGCAAGTGGGGAGTATTCCATCACACTCCTGACTTGTGCATTGTAGATGGTGGACAGACTTTGGGGAGTCAGGAGGTGAGTTACTCATCACACGATTCCTAGCCTCTGACCTGCTCTTGTAGCCACAGTATTTATTTGGCTAGTCCAGTTCAGTTTTTGGTAAATGGAAACCCCCAGGATGTTGATAGTGGGGGATTCAGTGATGGTAATGCCATTGAACATCAAGGGCGATGGTTAGATTCTCTCTTGTTGGAGATGGTCATTGCCTGACACTTGTGAGGCGCGAATGTTAGTTGCCACTTGTCAGCCCAAACCTGGATATTGTCCAGGTCTTGCTGCATTTGGACGTGGACTGCTTCAGTATCTGAGGAGTCGTGAATGGTGCTGAACATTGTACAATCATCAGCGAACATCCCCACTTTTAACCTTATGATGGAAGGAATGTCATTGATGAAGCAGCTGAAGATGGCTGGGCCGAGGACACTACCCTGAAGAACTCCTGCAGTGATGTCCTGGAGCTGAGATGACTGACCTCCAACAACCACAACCATCTTCCTTTGTGCTAGGTATGACTCCAACCAGCGGAGAGTTTCCCCCCGATTCCCATTGACTCCAGTTTTGCTCGAGCTCCTTGATGCTACACTCGGTCAAATGCTGCCTTGGTGTCAAGGGCAGTCACTCTCACTTCACTTCAGGAGTTTAGCTCTTTTGTCCATGTTTGAACCAAGGCTGTAATGAGGTCAGGAGCTGAGTGACCCTGGCAGAACCCGAACTGGGCATCAGTGAGCACGTTATTGCTAAGCAAATGCCACTTGATAGCACTGTTGATGACCCCTTCCATTACTTTAATGATGATGGAGAGTAGACTGATGGGGCAGTAATTGGCCGGGTTGGATTTGTCCTGCTTTTTGTGTACTGGACATACCTGGGTAATTTTCCACATAGCCGGGTAGATGCCAGTGTTGTAGCTGTACTGGAACAGCTTGGCTAGGGGCGCAGCAAGTTCTGGAGCACAAGTCTTCAGTACTATTGCTGGAATATTGTCAGGGCCCAGAGCCTTTGCAGTATCCAGTGCCTTCAGCCGTTTCTTGATATCACATGGAGTGAGTCGAATTGGCTGAATCTGGCATCTGTGATGCTGGGGACCTCCAGAGGAGGCTGAGATGGATCATCCACTTGGCATTTCTGGCTGAAGATTGTAGCAAATGCTTCAGCCTTACCTTTTGCACTGATGTGCTGGGCTCCTCCATCATTGAGGAAGGGGATATTTGTGGAGCCTCCTCCTCCAGTGAGTTGTTTAATTGTCCACCACCATTCACGACTGGATGTGGCAGGACTGCAGATATTAGATCTGATCCGTTGGTTGTGGGATCACTTAGCTCTGTCTATCACTTGCTGCTTATGCTGTTTGGCACACAAGTATTCCTGTGTTGTAGCTTCACCAGGTTGACACCTCATTTTTAGGTGTGCCTGGTGCTGCTCCTGACATGCCCTCCTGCACTCTTCATTGAACCCGGGTTGATCCCCTGGCTTGATGGTAATGTTAGAGTGGGGGATACGCTGGGCCATGAGGTTACAGATTGTGTTTGAGTACAATTCTGCTGCTGCTGGTGGCCCACAGCACCTCATGGATGCCCAGTCATGAGTTGCTAGATCTGTTTGAAATCTATCCCATTTAGCACGGTGGTAGTGCCACACAACACGATGGGGGGTATCCTCAATGTGAAGGTGGGACTTTGTCTCCACAATGACTGTGCAGTGGTCACTCCTACAGATGCTTTCATGGACAGATGCATCTGCAGCAGGCAGGTTGGTGAGGATGAGGTCAAGTATGTTTTTCCCTCTTGTTGGTTCCCTCACCACCTGCCACAGACCCAGTCTAGCAGCTACGTGCTTTAAGACTCGGCCAGCTCAGTCAGTAGTGGTGCTACTGAGACACTCTTGGTGATGGACATTGAAGTCCCCACCCAGAGTATATTCTGTGCCCTTGTCACCCTCAGTGCTTCCTCCAAGTGATGTTCAACATTGGGGAGCACTGATTCATCAGCTGAGGGAGGGCGGTACATGGTAATCAGCAGGAGGTTTCCTTGCCCATGTTTGACCTGATGCTATGAAACTTCATGAGGTCCAGAGTCAATGTTAAGTACTCCCAGGGCAACTCCCTCCTGACTGTATACCACTGTGCCACCACCTCTGCTGGGTCTGTCCTGCCGGTGAGACAGGACATACCCAGGGATGGTGATGGTGGTGTCTGGGACATTATCTGTAAGGTATGATTCTGTGAGGATGACTAGGCTGTTGCTTGACTAGTCTGTGAGACAGCTCTCCCAATTTTGGCACAAGCCCCCAGATATTAGCAAGTCAGACTCTGCAGTGTCAACAGGTTTGCCTTTGTCATTTCCGGTGCCTAGGTCGATGCCAGGTGGTCGGTCTGGTTTCATTCACTGTTTGAGACTTTGTAGTGGTTTGAGTGACTTGCTGGGCCATTTCAGAGGGCATTTGAGAGTCAACCACATTGCTGTGGGTCTGGAGTCACATGTAGCCCAGACCAGGTAAGGTCGACAATTTCCTTCCCTAAAGAACATTAATGAACCAGATGGGTCTTTAACAACAATCGACAATGGTTTCATGGCCATCGTTAGACTACACCACATGGACTGCAGCGATTCAAGAAGGCAGCTCACCATCATCTTCTCAAGGGCAATTAGGGATGGGCAATAAATGCTCACCTTGCCAGTGACACCCACATCCCATGAATGAATGAATAATACAAGAAATCAAACACAGATAGTCAAAGCCCCATTGAAGAGACATTTAATCCTCCCTTGCTAAAATAAACAAACAAGCATTGAAAAGCCACCTAAAGAAAGATATATTTATTGCAATCCCATAAAGCAATCAAACAAAATTAGCAGTACCACTCAAGTTATGTAAACAGCCCCCTAGAGGGCTGAGTCCATTACTCAGCCCTGGAGCTCAGCCAAGCATTCATAATGAGATCATGTGTCAACTATATCAACAGGATCAGGCTGAACAGAACTATTGGGGAAGAGAGGTAGAGTGTAACATCTGAGTTGCTCTTGCATAGAGCTGGAACGGATATGGGTGACCTCCTTCTGTGCTGTAACCATTCCAAGATTCAAAGAAATCTTACTGGAGGTCTTTTCAGCTTCCTAATCCTCCTCAGCTCACACTGGCTCCACCTGGATCAAGAAGGATACTGGTTCCACAGTCAGACAGAAGCTCAATCTTTCTTGGGGCCCACTCACGTCAAAAGATGTATCCTGATTAGTGTATGTGGATTAAAACACCACCCCTTCTCCACCCCTCCTCCACCCCTCCTGCATCCCTCCTGTACCCCTCCTCCACCCCTCCTCAATTCCTCCTTCGCCCCTCCTCCACCCCTCCTCCATTCATCCTCTACCCCTCCTCCATTCTTCCTCCACCCCTCCCCACCCCTTCTCCATCTCTCTCCACCCCTAAACCAAGCCTTCTGCCTCCCCTCCTCAATCATTCCCAGAACCCTCCAACAATGTTTCATTCCACACCTCACCCATTTCTCTGCAATCCCTTCCCCTTTCTTCTCTCATTCTGCCCCTTCACCATGCCTCCCTCATTCCTCCCCTACAGCTCCCCAACTCCTCCCTCCCCCCTCCCCAACCCTCCCCATCAGCCCTCCATCATTCCCTAACCCCTCTCCCCACCCTTTCCCGTCCCTCCATTCCCATTCCCAATCCTATCCCACCCAACCCTAACACTCCACAACCCACCCCCACCCCTATCCAAATCCACATCCATCTCTGGATGCTGCCTCACCGCTCCCACACCTCCCTCACCCCCGTCCCCAACTCTCTCCCAGCCCTCTTCCCCCACCCCCACCCCCCCCCCCCCTCCCTCAGCTCTTCCCATTACCTCCTATCCCGGCCTCTCCAATTTTCCCCCTCCCCCTCCTGGGGAGGCTGGGAACTTCACCACCTGAGACCCTCACTGGGGTTGGGAGCGACCAGGAACGTCATTGCAGTCGGGTCACCAGAGCCGGAGAGAATGGGCCCTGGTGGGATCGTTGGCCTTTCCTCGCTGCCCATTGGTGTTAAAATTCCAAACGGTCAGTTTCCAAAACTGCAGCCCAGCGATTTCAACAGCCCGCTCAACCGGGTTCTAACCCTGGCTGGTTAGAATCAGGCCTCTGGCCCATCTCATTTCCTTAGAACAATTTATCGATCAAGGCAAAGGAGTGGAGGTGGGTAAATGGAGCTCAGGTACAGGTTAGCTGTGATCTAACTGAGCAGCGGAACAGACTCATCGCCAAGTTTGCGAATGACACAAAAATAGGTGGGAAGGTGGGTTCTCAATGGCAGGTAGGTTCCTACAGTTCCTGCATAGAGGTGGAGGGGCTGAATGGTCACCTCCTGTTCCTGTGTAACAGGCTTAAGGAGCTGTATTGTCACTCAGTCGCCAGTTCACGGTGACTTGTGAAACGCACTTGCACACTTGTTGCGGGGTGACCGAGTTGGTAATTTAGATAGAATAGCTCAGCAGACACTTCTTAGGTGGAACACATTCCATTTATTTGCAAGGTACTCAGCAGTTACAATGTGTGCTTCTACATCAAACTCTGTCTACAGACTTCTGCTGCTCACTTGCAGACTGCTGACTTCTAACTGACTACTAACTAACTACAGAGTTAAATCAGTTTCCTGTTGAAGGGTCATGAGGACTCGAGGCGTCAACTGTGCTCTTCTCCACCGATGTTGCCGGACCTGCTGAGTTTTTCCAGGTATTTCTGTTTTTGTTTGTTAGCTCCCGCTACTCCACTATTGGTTACACAAGATCATGTGATTTTCCATCATAACTTTCTTCTTCTTCGTTAGGTAAAACCATAGTTACCCCTTCCCTCCCCGCCCCCCTTTACTCTGAAACATATGTTTACATTTACAATTACAATCTTATCAAAATAGCAAATGTTTGACACTGGTAAGTAATTTACAAGTGCCGTTTTTCTGGGGGTTTCCTTATGAGTGTGGATCTTCTCAATTCTGCAACTTCAGATGCTTTGTCAGGAGCCTCCTTTCCTGGGCTTGTCCGAAGATCAGTTTCTTCTGCCGGTACCTGGAGATCTGTCTCCTCGACTCTTGCCGGTACAACAGACACATCTGACACATCTGTGCCTGGCTGAGTTCCCTCAACAGGAACCGCTTGACTCAGTTATGAACAGTGGTGGAATCATTTCTCTCTTCCTCAAATGATCCACATGTCTCCATATGACTCGGCCTTCCGCTAAGATAGAGGTCCAGTCACTTCACTTATTTCACCTGGCAACCACTTAGGTCCTTCTCCAAAGCTCTTCAGGTATACCATCCCTCCCACAGTAAACTTCCTCTCACGACTATGCCAGTCGTGTCCAGTTTTCTGACTTCCTTGATTCCTTTCCACCTTCCCACCGCCTAAGTCTGGCATTATTAATCTCAATCTTGTCCTGAGACGGTGTTTCAACAATAACCGGGCAGGTGTGACACCTGTTGTTGTGTGAGGGGTGATCCTGTAATGGAAAAGAAAGTCTGCTAGCTTGGCCGCTAGGGAATCTGCAGTTCACTTTTTCATGCCTGATTTGAACGTTTGAACTGCTCTGTCAGCCAGTCTGTTTGGGTGGTACGGTGAAATTCTGATATGAGTGATATCGCTGAGGCTGATAAACTGTTGAAACTCAGCACTCATAAATACTGTGCCATTATCGGATACAACCATCGACAATGAGCAGAAACATTGTTCCCATGAAAGGTCCCACACAGTCAATGGGTGATTGTACCTATGGCCTTTCTAGTCACTCCCAAGGGTGTAATGCAGTTGTTGAAGGTTACTTTTGCACTTGCTGACAGCGTACATTAAACTCTCTATTTCACCATCCATCCCAGGCCACCATAGATAGCTGCGTGCTATGATCTTCATTCGGGATATTCCTGGATGGGCACTGTGTAGTTCAATTAACAATGGCTCTCTTCCCTTTGGAGGAACTATCACTCGTGCTCCCCACCATAAGGTACCATCCTGGCTGGTTATTTCATGTACGGTTTCATTTTGTAAGATACGGGCTCTTGTGACCAACCATGAAGCACTTGTTCTCGTCCATGAGATAGGACTGGGTCCTGACTTCTCCAGTCTCTGATCTGTCTAGGATATACCAGTTACGAATCTAAGAAATTTAACAATAACATGAGTTCCTGCGGAACTGGGTTCATCATTTTCTTGTAGATGCAAACGACAGCTTTTGCAATTTGATTTCCAGGCCTGCGTACAAAAGCATACTTGTATGTTGCCTGGATCAGGGCTCATCATTGTATTCTTGATGAGGCTATGAATGGTATAGCCTGGTCTTCACTAAACAATCCGAGCAATGGCGTGTGGGTCTGAAACGATTGTAAAATGGCGGCTGTATATGTACTGGTGAAATGTCTTGACACCACAGATGATGCTCAGGCCTTCTTTCTCTACCTGCGAGTATCCCTATTCCGCTGAGGTGAGCATCCTTGACGCATATTCTACTGGCTGTTCCGTGAAACCGTCCATCCAATGAGAGGGCACTGCTCCCACTCTGTAGGGAGATGAGTCACATGTCAGCACCAACTCTTTCGTTTGGTCATAATGCACTAATAGATTGGACAAGAGCATCAATTGTTTCCCCTTTATGAAAGCGTCTTTGTGGGGCGCCTCCCAAGACCAACATTGGTTCTTATTGAGTAGAGAATGCAGCGGGGGGCAGCACTATAAACAAGTTGGGTAAGAACAGCCTATAATAATTGATCATTCCCAAGGATGATATGAGCTCGGAGGCGTTCTTTGGAACTGGTGTCTCTCTTATGGCTCTCACTTTCTCCTCAATCGAGTGGAGGCCCTGTGAATCTACCCAGTGAGCCAAATAGATTACCTCCTTCTCTTGGAACATGCACTTTCCTTTTTTTTAAATACACTCCAGCTTGCAAGAAAGGTTATAAGACTTCTAAGTTTGCCAAATGCTCCTTTTCAGTGGGTTCTGACACCAGAACATCATCTAAATAGACGACAACCTGGGACAGTCCCTGCTGTGGACTTCCCATTGTTCTCTGGAAGATGGCACAAGCTGAGGAGATGCCGATAGGTAATCGTGTATACTGGTACAACCCCTTGTGGATATTGATTGTGACAGATTCCCCGGGGGCATTCTCTAACTCTAATTGTTGAAAAGCATGACTCATATCAAGCTTCGTGTAGGCAGCTCCCTGTCAGCTTGTCATACAGGCTCTTGGATTTTTGGTATGGGGTTTCTGTCCAGCTTAGCCACTTGTTAACTGTCAATTTGTAGTCTCCACAAATTCGGACGTTTTAAGGATGGGGACTATTGGCGCTGCCCATTCTGAGAACTGCACAGGCTGTATAATGCCCACTTTCTCTAATCTGTCCAGTTTGGTAGCAACCTTTTCCCACAGTGCATAAGGTACTGGTCTTGCCTTCATGAATTGCGGGGTTCGCCTCTGGATCCTCGTGAATTTTTGCTCACAGCTCCTGGATCTTCCCAAGTTCAGCCCTGAAGACTGAGGTGTATTTTTGTAGTAGCTCTAGTAACCCACTTGCTCTCAGTTGGAACATTTCTGCCCACTCTAACTTAATCTCATTTAGCCAGTTTCATTCCAAGAGACTTGGCCCTTCACATGCTACCACCATCATGAAAATATTAATGTATGTAATGTTACTGGAAATTATTTTAAGTTGGGTCTATGTCTGTGAGTGTGAGTGTGTGTGTCTTAATTGGATTAAAGCCAGCTAGTCTGGGTGTTTTGATATGTAGTAATTTTGAGGTGTAAACAGTAAGGTAAAGAGGACATTTGCATTTTGTTGAATAAATCGTTCAAAGACTGGGGGGTGAAATCTTCTACCTAGCTTGGAGACACCAAGCAATGTTACTAATAAAATTGGTACTAGGAAAGGGGTTTTATTATTAGAGGTGGAGTTCAAAGGTGATACAATGAGAATTTACATTCAAAGGGAAGGCTAGGTATATATCGAAGAGTTTAGTGTGTGGAAGTCAAAGACATGGAATATCTAAACCTGTGAACCTTACCACTGTGTCTGCTAAAGAACAAATAGAAAGGAACTTCAGTTTGAACTTGCAAGATAAAATGTGCTTTGCCTGGGATCTGTTTAAGTCTTTGGGTTATTGTTGCCTTGGGGAAGATTACCTGGGAGTGATTAATTTGGGGATTTGTTTAATAGTTATTATGGTAGTAATTTGTAGATGTGTTTGTGTTTAAATTCGTTGTTAAATTAATAAATGTTTAATTTATGTAAACAAACCTCTGGAGGTTTGGTGGTTTCATTTCTGAATTCAGAGCTGCATCTCAAACATACCAATTGAAAATCTAGGTTATGACAGTTGTTTAAAGTTTCCCTCTGGGATTTTAAGTAACTCAGCCTTTACCAACTGCTGTGTCCTAACATCACCATCAAGGGTAGCTTTGCTGATTAGCTTCCGTAACGGACAGTAATTCTACTTATGCCTTTGACTTGGGTATCTTCACCTGTGTTAGTTTTTGATTTGGCATCAGTTTCCTCCAAATTTAACTCACATTCACCATAATTCAGAAATTTGAAGGTGTGTTCACCACTTACTGTATGGAAGCCTCTGTGTGCACTTCCATTCGAATAGGTCTGCCATTTACCTTCGCTGTGACATATATTGGCTCTGTTTTCCCTGCTTTCAAATTAAATATCTGAATGCGTTGCTTCAGGTTCTGCTACACTGTAAATCTCACAGGGTTTTCTTGCTTGAAACATCGACCTGGTTCTTTCCTCGCACTGCCTCATTATGTGTCCACTTTGATGACAATAAAAACATTTGATTTTTTTAAACTTCCAATCATTACTAGTCCGTTTATTTCCACCTCTGTTACCATTATTCCATAGTTTCGCTGCTGAGTCAATTCTTTTTTAGTTTTCTCTTAGCGGTGGCTGTTTCCCAATTCTCTGCAGAACCTTGACGTTTTAGTGCCCTTCCCTTGCATTTTTGCACCTTTTGGGCTGGAGCTTCCTGCCCGATGTGGAGGATGGTGCCATTTGGCGCTCCCTGTGTGGCTTTTGAATCTCTTACTGTGCTTTCCATGGCCAGCGCTATCTCTAACGCCTTCTTAAAATCCAGATTTGTTTCTCAATTGTGTCCTCATTCACACTGCACACTAAATGATCCCTCAGCATATGGTTTAAAGAGGTACCAAACCCACAACGTTCTGTTAACTGTTTCAAACATGCCGTGTAAAAGAGCAATTGTCTCACCGGGGCTGTATTTCTTGAATTAAACTTGAATCTTTGCAGCGTTGCCGAGGGCTTTGGCTGGTAGTGACCCTCCACCAATTCACCAAACATTTTTCGAATCTGGGGCACTAGACTTCAAATTAAGCCGTAGGCTTTATTCCCACATTTAGACAAGAGGATCGCTCGCCTCCTCTCTTCCCCTGGAATCTCATTTGCTTGAAAGTAGAACGTTGAAGCGTTCAATATAATGAGAGCAATTGTCCATGGCTGCATTGAACGGATCAATTCTCCTGAATTGTGACGTGCGTTGAGGGTATTGCTTCGACAATTTGAACAGAAACTTCTACTTACTCTGACTGTGCAAGGTTACAGTTGAATTTCGATTCTTTTGATTCCTCCTCCGTGATTTTACCCTCGATGTTAGTTTGTTGTATCTTCCTTTGATCCTTGCTTTTTCCTCATCTCCGCTTTGTTGCACCTTTCGCAAGTTTGTTGGGTCTCTGCTTTAACTTCGTGTTATTCTCGTCGCTAGTTTATAGTGACTTGTGAAACACACTTGCACACGTGTTGCAGGGTGACCGAGTTGGTACTTTAGGTACTTCTGCGAACACTTCTTAGGTGGAATACATACTGTTTACTTACAAGGTACTCAGCAGTTACAATGTGTGCTTCTACACCAAACTCTGTCTACATACTTCTGCTGCTCACTTGCAGACAACTGACTTCCCAATAACTACTAACTAACTACAGAATTAGCCTGCGCTGCTCTACTGTTGGCTATACAAGACCATGTGAGCTTCCATTGCAACATTCTTCTTAAAGTACACCATGCATTAGGTAAAACCATAGTTACTACAGGCAGAATGGCCTCCTGTTGCTGTGTAACAGGCTTGAGGGGCTGAATGGCCTCCTTCTGTCCCTGTGTAACAGGCTCAAGGGGCTGAATGGCCTCCTCCTGTTGCTGTGACAGGCAGTGTACTTTCTTCCGTGAGTCTCCAGTGGAACAGCAACTATTTTGACCAGTTCCCCATGGGGATATCCACAAGGCTCAGCACTGAGAAAGGACACAGGCTTACCATCAGCCTAAACCGGAGTTTCTGATCAGTAAACATCCCTGTGAACTGGGTTCATGTGTCCTGTCACTTCTTATTTCCTCAAACACTGTCCTTCACCACTTCCACATACTTAACTTATGCCTTGAAGTGTCCAAACCGAGATCAACTTACAGACTCTGAAAGGAGGAAGAATTAATCACTTAGAAAAAAGAACAAAGGACTTACCTATAATATATATTGCACCTTTCATGACCGCTTGATGTCCCAGAATGCTTTCCGGCCAATAAAGCACTGGCCTCTAGACATTTTTAAAAATTTACTCTTTCACGGGATGTGGGCATCGCTGGCAGGGCCCAGCATTTATTGCCCATCCCTAGTTGCCCTTGAGAAGGTGGTGGTGAGCTGCCTTCTTGAACCGCTGCAGGCCATGTGGTGTAGGTACACCCGCAGTGCTGTTAGGGAGGGAGTTCCAGGATTTTGACTCAGCGACAGTGAAGGAACGGCGATATATTTCCAAGTCAGGATGGTGAGTGACTTGGAGGGGAACTTCCAGGTGGTGGTGTTCCCATCTATCTGCTGCCCTTGTCCTTCTAGATGGTAGTGGTCATGGGTTTGGAAGGTGGTGTCTAAGGAGCCTTGGTGAGTTCCTGCAGTGCATCTTGTAGATGGTACACACACTGCTGCTACTGTGTGTCGGTGGTGGAGGGAGTGAATGTTTGTGGATGGGGTGCCAATCAAGCGGGGCTGCTTTGTCCTGGATGGTGTCAAGCTTCTTGAGTGTTGTGGGAGCTGCACTCATCCAGGCACTAACCTCTGACAGCAATTGGAGTGTCATCTGGGAGATGATTGTTGCTGGGCTAATAATCCAGAGATCCAGGGTAATGCTCCAGGGACCCAGGTTCTATTCCTGCCTTGGCAGATGGTGGCATTTAAAAATTCATTAAACATCTGGAAATAAAAACCAAACAATGACCATGGCCAGGGTCTCCAGCGGTGATTGGCTGTGCCCCGCCATTTAATGTGGGCGGGGCCAATTAAGGTCCACCTAGCGTGACGCCTGGTCAACGTTACCTGTGCGGGAGGGGGGGAGGAGGGACGGTCAGGGTGCACACGCGAGCGAAAGGGCACAGGAGCTGCCCCAGAGGGATTCAGTGCAGAATAAAAGTTTTTATGTCATAAAATTAAAAATTATTTAACCACGTCCCCTCATGGGGCAGTGTCCCATGAGCTGGGACCTGTTTGTGAAGTTGGGGAAAATGGATTTATTTATTTAGTAAAAGCTTCAAGAAACCTCATCCCGCCCGTGAGTGAGGTTTCCAGAGAAATGTGAAGGCTGCTTGGGCTCTCTGTCTGTCCGACAGCTTTAACATTGGACGGGCAGCGCTGAGAACGACTTTCATTGTTCCTTTAATGGCCTCAATAGGTCATTGAGAGTTCGGAGAGTGCGCAGACGTCTCCGGCGTGTGTCTGCCGAACGAAAGGTCTAAGTGACGCGCGATGGCATCGGGCACGCGCCTGACATCGTCTGGCTTCACTTTGTGCGTTGGTGTGTTGGGCCCGAACCTGCAGGCCTTCAACAATATTCAGGCCCATGAAACCATTGCCGGTTGTTGGAAAAACCCATCCGGTTCACGAATGTCCTTCAGGGAAGGAAATCTGTTGTCCTTACCTGGTCTGGGCCTACATGCGACTCCAGACCCACAGCAACGTGGCTGACTCAGAAATGGCCTCTGAAATGGCCCAGCAAGACACTCAGTTGTACCAGATGGCAACAAAGTCACAAAAAAGGAAGGACCAACCGGCTTTGACCTAAGTACCAGAAAAGATAACAGTAATTGCAGCCCTGCTGACCCTGCAAAATCCTCCTCACTAACATCTGGGGACTTGTGCCAAAATTGGGAGAACTCTCTCACAGACAAGTCAAACAACAGCCTGACATAGTCATTCTCACGGAATCATACCTGACAGATAATGTCCCAGACACCACCATCACCATCCCTGGGTATGTCGTGTCCCACCGGCAGGACAGACCCAGCAGAGGTGGGGGCACAGTGGTATACAGTCAGGAGGGAGTTGCCCTGGGAGTCCTCAACATCAACTCTGGGCCCCATGAAGTCTCATAGCGTCAGGTCAGACATGGGCGAGGAAACCTCCTGCTGATTACCATGCCCTCCCTCAGCTGATGAATCAGTGCCTCCTCCATGCTGAACATCACTTGGAGGAAGCACTGAGGGCGGCAAGGGTGCAGAATGTACTCTGGGTGGGGGACTTCAATGTCCATCACCAAGAGTGTCTCAGTAGCACCACTACTGACTGAGCTGGCCAAGAACTACAAGACAATAGCTACTAGACTGGGTCTACGGCAGGTGGTGAGGGAACCAACAAGAGGGAAAAACAAACTTGACCTCATCCTCACCAACCTGCCTGCTGCAGATGCATCTGTCCATGGCAGTATCGGTAGGAGTGACCACCGCACAGTCGTTATGGAGATGAAGTCCCATCTTCACATTGAGGATACCCTCCATCGTGTTGTGTGGCACTACCACCGTGCTAAATGGGATAGATTTCAAACAGATCTAGCAACTCAAGACTGGGCATCCATGAGGCGCTGTGGGCCATCAGCAGCAGCAGAATTGTACTCAACCACAATCTGTAACCTCATGGCCCAGCGTATCCCCCACTCTACCATTACCATCAAGCCAGGGGATCAACCCTGGTTCAATGAAGAGTGCAGGAGGACATTCCAGGAGCAGCACCAGGCATACCTAAAAATGAGGTGTCAACCTGGTGAAGCTATAACACAGGACTACTTGCATGTCAGACAGCATAAGCAGCAAGTGATAGACAGAGCTAAGCGATTCCAAAACAAACGGATCAGATCTAAGCTCTGCAGTCCTGCCACATCCAGTTGTGAATGGTGGTGGACAATTAAACAACTCACTGGAGGAGGAAACTCCACAAATATCCCCATCCTCAATGATGGAGGAGCCCAGCACATCAGTGCAAAAGATAAGGCTGAAGCATTTGCTACAATCTTCAGCCAGAAGTGCCAAGTGGATGATCCATCTCAGCCTCTTCCGGAGGTCCCCAGCATCACAGATGCCAGATTCAGCCAATTCGATTCACTCCACGTGATATCAAGAAATGGCTGAAGGCACTGAATACTGCAGAGGCTCTGGGCCCTGACAATATTCCGGCAACATTAATGAAGACTTGTGCTCCAGAACTTGCCGCACCCCTAGCCAAGCTGTTCCAGCACAGTTACAACACTGGCATCTACCCACCTATGTGGAAAATTGCCCAGGTATGTCCCGTATATAAAAAGCAGGACAAATCCAACCCAGCCAATTACCGCCCCATCAATCTATTCTTGATCATCAGTAAAGTGATTGAAGGGGTCATCAACAGTGCTACCAAGCGCCACTTGCTTAGCAATAACCTGCTCACTAATGCCCAGTTTGGGTTCCGCCAGGGTCACTCAGCTCCTGACCTCATTTCAGCCTTGGTTCAAACATGGACAAAAGAGCTGAACTCCCAAGGTGAGGTGAGAGTGACTGCCCTTGACATCAAGGCAGCATTTGACCGAGGGTGGCATCAAGGAGCCCCAGCAAAACTGGAGTCGATGGGAATCAGGGGGAAAACTCTCCGCTGGTTGGAGTCATACCCAGCACAAAGGAAGATGGTTGTGGTTGTTGGAGGTCAGTCATCTCAGCTCCAGGACATCACTGCAGGAGTTCCTCAGGGTAGTTTCCTCGGCCCAACCATCTTCAGCTGCTTCATCAATGACCTTCCTTCCATCACAAGGTCAGAAGTGGGGATGTTCACTGATGATTGTACAATGTTCAGCACCATTCACAACTCCTCAGATATGAAGCAGTCCATGTCCAAATGCAGCAAGACCTGGACAATATCCAGGCTTGGGCTGACAAGTGGCAAGTAACATTTGCACCACACAAGTGTCAGACAATGACCATCTCCAACAAGAGAGAATCCAACCATCGCCCCTTAACGTTCAATGGCATTACCATCGCTGAATTCCACACTATCAATATCCTGGGGGGTTACCATTGACCAGAAACTGAAATGGACTAGCCATATAAATACCATAAGAAGGTCAGAGGCTAGGAATCCTGCAACTCACCTCCTGACTCCCCAAAGTCTGCCCACCATCTACAAGGCAGAAGTCAGGAATGTGATGGAATACTCCCCACTTGCCTGGATAAGTGCAGCTCCCACAACACTCAAGAAGCTGGACACCATCCAGGACAAAGCAGCCCTGCTTGATTGGCACCACATCCTCAAACATTCACTCCCTCCACCATCACCGACGCACAGTAGCAGCAGCGTGTACCATCTACAAGATGCACTGCAGGGATTCACCAAGGCTCCTTCGACAGCACCTTCCAAACCTACTACCACTACCATCTAGAAGGACAAGGGCAGCAGATAGATGGGAACACCACCACCTGGAAGTTCCCCTCCAAGTCACTCACCATCCTGATTTAGAAATATATCACCATTCCTTCACTGTCGTTGGGTCAAAATCCTGGAACTCCCTTCGTAACAGCACTGTGGGTGTACCTACACCACATGGACTGCAGCGGTTCAAGAAGGCAGCTCACCACCACCTTCTCAAGGGCAACTAGGGATGGGCAATAAATACTGGCCCAGCCAGCGACACCCACATCCCGTGAATGAATATAACAATAAATAACAGTATTTACCTCTCAAGAAATATAATCAAGAAGGGCTAGCTGCTCACTAACACATTGCAGATTGTGGGATCTTGCTGTACACAAACTGGCTGTTTTTTATGTAATAATCTTGGAATGCACAGCTGATTTCTTGTAAGCAACAGTAAACCTTATTTACAGACGTCCACATGAGGCTACATGCTTGTTTGAAGACAAAGGTTCCAAAAAACTCCGCCCCTAAGATTCCCCATTCTCTGGGCTGGTTTACCTGTACAGACTCATGACCTCTACAACAGTAAGGAATTGCTTAACTTACAATTACTACAGTTTTCTACAGAGCAACTGAGAGTGATTCCTATTTCCACTGTGGATCTTTTGTTACAAATTCAGGATTAAAATTAGTGCAGAAAATCAAAATCTGCTCATTCAGCTGTATCACATCCTCACCGAAATCTTTGTTTTCACTTTCCTATCAGTTAGAACTGAAACCAAGACTGCGCTGAGAAAAATCTGTCGCATGAGAAACAGGGAGACCCACATCCAAAAAGGGAACACTGTCACTGGAGACAGCACACTCTCACTCTCTACAAGTATCCAACCTGGCCAATTACTGCCACATCAGCCTACACTTGATCATCAGCAAAGTGGTAGACGATGTTATCGGCAGTAGTGCAATCAATCGGCACTCATTCAGCAATAATCTGTTGACTGACGCTCAGTTTGAGTTCTGCCAGGGCCACTCAGCTCCTGAACTCATTACTGCCTTGGTCTCCTGAGGTGAGGTGAGAGTGTCTGCCCTTGACATCAAGGCTGCATTTGACCGAATGTGGCATCAAGGAGCCCCAGCAAAACTGGAGTCATTGGGAATCAAGAGGAAAACTCTCCACTGGTTGGATTCATACCCAGCACAAAGGAAGATGGTTGTGGTTGTTGGAGGTCAGTCATCTCAGCTCCAGGACATCACTGCAGGAGTTCCTCAGGGCAGTGTCCTCGACCCAACCATCTTCAGCTCCTTCATTAATGACCTTCCTTCCATCATAAGGTCAAAACTGGGGATGTTTGCTGATGATTGCACAAAGTTCAGCACCATTCACAACTCCGCAGATACTGAAGCAGCCTGTGTATTTATGCAGAAAGACCTGGAAGATAAATAAATAAATGGGGGAGTGACACTGACTGGATGGCTCTGCAGAGAGCTGGCATTGACTGGATGGACTGAACAGGCTCCTTCTGCACTGTAAATAACTCTATCAAAGGAATAAAAATTATTACACTGGGTTTGCTTTCTCAGTCACTCGGGAGCAGTGTAATTATACACAGGGCGCTTTCTCTCTGGGAGCAGTGTAATTATACACAGGGCTTTCTCTCTATCTCTCTCTGGGATCAGTGTAATTATACACTGGGCTCTCGCTCTCTCCCTGGGAGCAGTGTAATTATACACTGAGCTCTCTCTCTCTCCCTTGGAGCAGTGTAATTGTACACTGAGCTCTATCTCGCTCTCTTGGAGCAGTGTAATTATACACTGGGCTCTCTCTCTCTCTCTGGGAGCAGTGTAATTATACACTGGGCTCTCTCTCTCTCTCTCTCTCTGGGAGCAGTGTAATTATACACTGGGCTCTCTCTCTCTCCCTGGGAGCAGTGTAATTATACACTGAGCTCTCTCTCTCTCCCTGGGAGCAGTGTAATTGTACACTGAGCTCTATCTCGCTCTCTTGGAGCAGTGTAATTATACACTGGGCTCTCTCTCTCTGGGAGCAGTGTAATTATACACTGGGCTCTCTCTCTCTCTCTCTGGGAGCAGTGTAATTATACACTGGGCTCTCTCTCTCTCTCTCTGGGAGCAGTGTAATTATACACTTGGCTCTCTCTCTCTCTCTCTCTCTGGGAGCAGTGTAATTTTACACTGGCCTCTCTCTCTCTCTCCCTGGGAGCAGTGTAATTGTACACTGAGCTCTATCTCGCTCTCTTGGATCAGTGTAATTATACACTGGGCTCTCTCTCTCTGTAATTATACACTGGGCTCTCTCTCTCTGGGAGCAGTGTAATTATACACTGGGCTCTCTCTCTCTCTCTGGGAGCAGTGTAATTATACACTGGGCTCTCTCTCTCTATCTCTCTGGGAGCGGTGTAATTATACACTGGGCTCTCTCTATCTCTCTGGGAGCAGTGCAATTATACACTGGGCTCTCTCTCTCTCTCTCTGGGAGCAGTGTAATTATACACTGGGCTCTCTCTCTCTCTCTCTGGGAGCAGTGTAATTATACACTGGGCTCTCTCTCTCTCTCTCTGGGAGCAGTGTAATTATACACTGGCCTCTCTCTCTCTCCCTGGGAGCAGTGTAATTGTACACTGAGCTCTATCTCGCTCTCTTGGAGCAGTGTAATTATACACTGGGCTCTCTCTCTCTCTGGGAGCAGTGTAATTATACACTGGGCTCTCTCTCTCTCTCTCTCTGGGAGCAGTGTAATTATACACTGGGCTCTCTCTCTCTCTCTCTCTGGGAGCAGTGTAATTATACACTGGGCTCTCTCTATCTCTCTGGGAGCAGTGCAATTATACACTGGGCTCTCTCTCTCTCTCTGGGAGCAGTGTAATTATACACTGGGCTCTCTCTATCTCTCTGGGAGCAGTGCAATTATACACTGGGCTCTCTCTCTCTCTCTCTCTGGGAGCAGTGTAATTATACACTGGGCTCTCTCTATCTCTCTGGGAGCAGTGCAATTATACACTGGGCTCTCTCTCTCTCTCTGGGAGCAGTGTAATTATACACTGGGCTCTCTCTATCCCTCTGGGAGCAGTGTAATTATACACTGGGCTCTCTCTCTTGGAGCAGTGTAATTATACACTGTCTCTCTCTCTCTCTATATCTCTCTGGGAGCAGTGTAATTATACACTGGGCTCTCTCTCTCTATCTCTCTGGGAGCAGTGTAATTATACACTGGGCTCTCTCTCTCTCTCTGGGAGCAGTGCAATTATACACTGGGCTCTCTCTATCTCTCTGGGAGCAGTGCAATTATACACTGGTCTCTCTCTCTCTTGGAGCAGTGTAATTATACACTGGGCTCTCTCTCTATCTCTCTGGGAGCAGTGTCATTATACACAGGGCTCTCTCTCTATCTCTCTGCAAGCAGTGTAATGATACACTGGGCTCTCTCTCTCTCTGGGAGCAGTGTAATTATACAGAGGGCTCTCTCTCTCTCTCTCTCTGGGAGCAGTGTAATTATACACTGGGCTCTCTCTCTATCCCTCTGGGAGCAGTGTAATTATACACTGGGCTCTCTCTCTTGGAGCAGTGTAATTATACACTGGGCTCTCTCTCTCTTGGAGCAGTGTAATTATACACTGGGCTCTCTCTCTCTTGGAGCAGTGTAATTATACATTGGGCTCTCTCTCTCTCTCTCTGTGAGCAGTGTAATTATACACAGAGCTCCGTCTCTCTGGGAGCAGTGTAATTATACACTGGGCTCTCTCCCTCTCTCTGTGAGCAGTGTAATTATACACTGTGCTCTCTCTCTCTGGGAGCAGTGTAATTATACACTGGGCTCTCTCTCTCTGGGAGCAGTGTAATTATACACTGTGCTCTCTCTCTCTGGGAGCAGTGTAATTATACACTGGGCTCTCTCTCTCTGGGAGCAGTGTAATTATACACTGGGCTCTCTCTCTCTCTCTCTCTGGGAGCAGTGTAATTATACACTGGGCACTGTCTCTCTCTGGGAGCAGTGTAATTATACACTGGGATCTCTCTCTCTCTCTCTGGGTGTAGTATAATTTATACACTGGGCTCAATCTCTCTCTCTCTCTGGGAGCAGTGTAATTATACATTGGGCTCTTTCTCTCTCTGGGGACTGCGTAATTATACATTGGGCTCTCTCTCTCTCTGGAAGCAGTGTAATTATACATTGGGCTCTCTCTGTCGCTGGGAGCAGTGTAATTATACACTGGGCTCTCTCTCTGGGGGCATTGTAATTATACACTGGGCTCTCTCTCTGGGAGCAGTGTAATTATACATTCGGCTCTCTCTCTCTGGGAGCAGTGTAATTATACACAGGGCTCTCTCTCTCCCTCTCTCTGGGAGCAGTGTAATTATACACTGGGCTCTCTCTCTTGCTCTGGGAGCAGTGTAATTATACACTGGGCTCTCTCTATCTCTCTCTCTGGGAGCAGTGTAATTATACACTGGGCTCTCTCCTCTCTCTGGGAGCAATGTAATTATACAATGGGCTTTCTCTCTCTATCTCTCTGGGAGCAACGTAATTATACACTGGGCTCTCTATCTCTCTCTTGGATCAGTGTAATTATACATTGGGCTCTCTCTCTCTATCTCTCTGGGAGCAGTGTAATTATACACTGGGCTCTCTCTATCTCTCTGGGAGCAGTGTAATTATACACTGGGCTCTCTCTCTATCTCTGGGAGCAGTGTAATTATCCACTGGGCTCTCTCCTCTCTCTGGGAGCAGTGTAATTATACACTGGGCTCTCTATATCTCTCTCTGGGAGCAGTGTCATTATACACAGGGCTCTCTCTCTCTATCTCTCTGGGAGCAGTGTAATTATACACTGGGCTCTCACTCTCAATCTCTCTGGGAGCAGTGTAATTATACACTGGGCTCTCTCCCTCTCTCTGGGAGCAGTGTAATTATACACTGGGATCTCTCTCACTCTCTTGGAGCAGTGTAATTATACACTGGGCTCTCTCTATCTCCCTGGGAGCAGTGTAATTATACACTGGGCTCTCTCTCTCTATCTCTCTGGGAGCAGTGTAATTATACACTGGGCTCGCTCTCTATCTCTGGGAGCAGTGTAATTATACACTGGGCTCTCTCTCTATCTCTGGGAGCAGTGTAATTATACACTGGGCTCTCTCCCTCTCTCTGCGAGCAGTGTAATTATACACTGGGTTCTCTCTCTCTGTGAGCAGTTTAATTATACACTGGGCTCTCTCTCTTGCTCTGGGAGCAGTGTAATTATGCACTGGGCTCTCTCTCTCTCTGGGAGCAATGTAATTATACACTGGGCTCTCTCTCTCTCTCTCTCTCTGGGAGCAATGTAATTATACAATGGGCCCTCTACCTCTCTCTGGGAGCATTGTAATTATACACTGGTCTCTCTCTCTATCTCTGGGAGCAGTGTAATTATACACTGCGCTCCCTTTCTCTGTGAGCAGTGTAATTATACATTGGGCTCTCTCTCTCTCTCTCAGTGAGCAGTGTAATTATACACTGGGCTCTCTCCTCTCTCTGGGAGCAGTGTAATTATACACTGGGCTCTCTCTCTCTCTCTCGCTGGGAGCAGTGTAATTATACACTGGGCTCTCTCCTCTCTCTGGGAGCAGTGTAATTATACACTGGGCTCTCTCTCTCTCTCTCGCTGGGAGCAGTGTAATTATACACTGGGCTCTCTCCTCTCTCTGGGAGCAATGTAATAAAACAATGGGCTCTCTCCCTCTCTCTGGGAGCAGTGCAATTATACACTGGGCTCTCTCTCTCTCTCTCTGGGAGCTGTGTAATTATACGCTGGGCTCTCTCTCTCTCTTTCTCTGTGAGCAGTGTAATTATACACTGGGCTCTCTCTCTTGCTCTGGGAGCAGTGTAATTATGCACTGGGCTCTCTCTCTCTATCTCTCTGGGAGCAATGTAATTATACACTGGGCTCTCTCTTTCTCTCTCTGGGAGCAGTGTAATTATACACTGTGCTCTCTCTTTCTCTGGGAGCAGTGTAATTATACACTGGGCTCTCTCTATCTCTCTCTGGGAGCACTGTCATTATACACAGGGCTCTCTCTCTCTATCTCTCTGGGAGACATGTAATTATACACTGGGCTCTCTATCTCTCCCTTGGAGCAGTGTAATTATACACTGGGCTCTCTCTCTCTATCTCTCTGGGAGCAGTATAATTATACACTGGGATCTCTCTCACTCTCTTGGAGCAGTGTAATTATCCACTGGGCTCTCTCTCTCTGGGAGCAGTGTAATTATACACTGGGCTCTCTCTATCTCTCTGGGAGCAGTGTAATTATACACTGGGCTCTCTCTCTCTGGGAGCAGTGTAATTATACACTGGGCTCTCTCTATCTCTCTCTGGGAGCAGTGTAATTATACACTGGGCTCTCTCTCTATCTCTTGGAGCAGTGTAATAATACACTGCGCTCCCTCTCTCTGGGAGCAGTGTAATTATACACTGGGCTCTCTCTCTCTGTGAGCAGTGTAATTATACACTGGGCTCTCTCTCTCTCTCTCTCTCTGGGAGCAGTGTAATTATACACTGGGCTCTCCCTCTCTCTGGGAGCAGTGTAATAATACACTGGGCTCTCTCTCTATCTCTGGGAGCAGTGTAATTATACACTGGGCTCTCTCTCTCTGGGAGCAGTGTAATTATACACTGGGCTCTCTCCTCTCTCTGGGAGCAGTGTAATTATACACTGGGCTCTCTCTATCTCTCTGGGAGCAGTGTAATTATACACTGGGCTCTCTCCTCTCTCTGGGAGCAGTGTAATTATACACTGGGCTCTCTCCTCTCTCTGGGAGCAGTGTAATTATACACTGGGCTCTCTCTATCTCTCTCTGGGAGCAGTGTAATTATACACTGGGCTCTCTCTCTATCTCTTGGAGCAGTGTAATAATACACTGCGCTCCCTCTCTCTGGGAGCAGTGTAATTATACACTGGGCTCTCTCTCTCTGTGAGCAGTGTAATTATACACTGGGCTCTCTCTCTCTCTCTCTCTCTGGGAGCAGTGTAATTATACACTGGGCTCTCCCTCTCTCTGGGAGCAGTGTAATAATACACTGGGCTCTCTCTCTATCTCTGGGAGCAGTGTAATTATACACTGGGCTCTCTCTCTCTGGGAGCAGTGTAATTATACACTGGGCTCTCTCCTCTCTCTGGGAGCAGTGCAATTATACACTGGGCTCTCTCTCTCTCTCTCTCTCTGGGAGCAATGTAATTATACAATGGGCCCTCTACCTCTCTCTGTGAGCAGTGTAATTATACACTGGGCTCTCTCTCTCTCCCTCTGGGAGCATTGTAATTATACACTGGGCTCTCTCTCTATCTCTGTGAGCAGTGTAATTATACATTGGGCTCTCTCTCTCTCTCTCTCTCTCTCTGTGAGCAGTGTAATTATACACTGGGCTCTCTCCTCTCTCTGGGAGCAGTGTAATTATACACTGGGCTCTCTCTCTCTCTCTGGGAGCAGTGTAATTATACACTGGGCTCTCTCCTCTCTCTGGGAGCAATGTAATTATACAATGGGCTCTCTCCCTCTCTCTGGGAGCAGTGCAATTATACACTGGGCTCTCTCTCTCTCTCTCTGGGAGCTGTGTAATTATACACTGGGCTCTCTCTCTCTCTCTCTCTGTGAGCAGTGTAATTATACACTGGGCTCTCTCTCTTGCTCTGGGAGCAGTGTAATTATGCACTGGGCTCTCTCTCTCTCTCTCTCTGGGAGCAATGTAATTATACACTGGGCTCTCTCTTTCTCTCTCTGGGAGCAGTGTAATTATACACTGGGCTCTCTCTTTCTCTGGGAGCAGTGTAATTATACACTGGGCTCTCTCTATCTCTCTCTGGGAGCAGTGTCATTATACACAGGGCTCTCTCTCTCTATCTGTCTGGGAGACATGTAATTATACACTGGGCTCTCTATCTCTCTCTTGGAGCAGTGTAATTATACACTGGGCTCTCTCTCTCTATCTCTCTGGGAGCAGTATAATTATACACTGGGATCTCTCTCACTCTCTTGGAGCAGTGTAATTATCCACTGGGCTCTCTCTATCTCTCTGGGAGCAGTGTAATTATACACTGGGCTCTCTCTATCTCTCTCTTGGAGCAGTGTAATCATACACTGGGCTCTCTCTCTCTATCTCTCTGGGAGCAGTGTAATTATACACTGGGATCTCTCTCGCTCTCTTAGAGCAGTGTAATTATACACTGGGCTCTCTCTATCTCTCTGGGAGCAGTGTAATTATACACTGGGCTCTCTCTCTCTCTGGGAGCAGTGTAATTATACACTGGGCTCTCTCTCTATCTCTGGGAGCAGTGTAATAATACACTGCGCTCCCTCTCTCTGGGAGCAGTGTAATTATACACTGGGCTCTCTCTCTCTGGGAGCAGTGTAATTATACACTGGGCTCTCCCTCTCTCTGGGAGCAGTGTAATAATACACTGGGCTCTCTCTCTATCTCTGGGAGCAGTGTAATTATACACTGGGCTCTCTCCTCTCTCTGGGAGCAGTGTAATTATACACTGGCCTCTCTCTCTCTCTCTCTGGGTGCAGTGTAATTATATACTGGGCTCTCTCTCTCTCTGGGAGCAGTGTAATTATACACTGGGCTCTCCCTCTCTGGGAGCAGTGTAATTATACACTGGGCTCTCTCTCTATCTCTGGGAGCAGTGTAATTATACACTGGGCTTTCTCTCACTGTGAGCAGTGTAATTATACACTGGCCTCTCTCTCTCTCTCTCTCTGGGTGCAGTGTAATTATACACTGGCCTCTCTCTCTCTCTCTGGGTGCAGTGTAATTATACACTGGGCTCTCTCTGTCTCTGGGAGCAGTGTAATTATACTCTGGGCTCTGTCTCTCTCTCTGGGAGCAGTGTAATTATACACTGCGCTCTCTCTCTCTCTCTCTGGGAGCAGTGTAATTATACACTGGGCTCTCTCTCTCTCTGGGAGCAGTGTAATTATACTCTGGGCTCTGTCTCTCTCTCTGGGAGCAATGTAATTATACACTGCGCTCTCTATCTCTCTCTGGGAGCAGTGTAATTATACACTGGGCTCTCTCTCTCTGGGAGCAGTGTAATTATACACTGGGCTCTCTCTATCTCTCTGGGAGCAGTGCAATTATACACTGGGCTCTCTCTCTCTTGGAGCAGTGTAATTATACACTGGGCTCTCTCTCTACCTCTCTGGGAGCAGTGTAATTATACAATGGGCTCTCTCTCTCTATCTCTCTGGGAGCAGTGTCATTATACTCAGGGCTCTCTCTCTCTATCTCTCTGCAAGCAGTGTAATGATACACTGGGCTCTGTCTCTCTCTGGGAGCAGTGTAATTATACAGAGTGCTCTCTCTCTCTCTCTCTCTGGGAGCAGTGTAATTATACACTGGGCTCTCTCTCTCTATCTCTCTCTCTGGGAGCGGTGTAATTATACACTGGGCTCTCTCTCTCTCTATCCCTCTGGGAGCAGTGTAATTATACACTGGGCTCTCTCTCTCTTGGAGCAGTGTAATTATACACTGGTCCCTCTCTCTCTTGGAGCAGTGTAATTATACATTGGGCTCTCTATCTATCTCTCTGTGAGCAGTGTAATTATACACAGATCTCCCTCTCTCTGGGAGCAGTGTAATTATACACTGGGCTCTCTCCCTCTCTCTGTGAGCAGTGTAATTATACACTGTGCTCTCTCTCTCTGGGAGCAGTGTAATTATACACTGGGCTCTCTCTCTCTGGGAGCAGTGTAATTATACACTGTGCTCTCTCTCTCTGGGAGCAGTGTAATTATACACTGGGCTCTCTCTCTCTGGGAGCAGTGTAATTATACACTGGGCTCTCTCTCTCTATCTCTCTCTCTGGGAGCAGTGTAATTATACACTAGGCTCTCTCTCTATCCCTCTGGGAGCAGTGTAATTATACACTGGGCTCTCTCTCTCTTGGAGCAGTGTAATTATACACTGGGCTCTCTCTCTCTTGGAGCAGTGTAATTATACACTGGGCTCTCTCTCTCTTGGAGCAGTGTAATTATACACTGGGCTCTCTCTCTATCCCTCTGTGAGCAGTGTAATTATACACAGAGCTCCGTCTCTCTGGGAGCAGTGTAATTATACATTGGGCTCTCTCTCTATCTCTCTGTGAGCAGTGTAATTATACACAGAGCTCCGTCTCTCTGGGAGCAGTGTAATTATACACTGGGCTCTCTCCCTCTCTCTGTGAGCAGTATAATTATACACTGTGCTCTCTCTCTCTGGGAGCAGTGTAATTATACATTGGGCTCTCTCTCTCTGGGAGCAGTGTAATTATACATTGGGCTCTCTCTCTCTGGGAGCAGTGTAATTATACACTGGGCTCTCTCTCTCTCTCTCTGGGAGCAGTGTAATTATACACTGGGCACTGTCTCTCTCTGGGAGCAGTGTAATTATACACTGGGCTCTCTCTATCTCTCTGGGAGCAGTGTAATTATACACTGGGCTCTCTCTCTCTCTGGGAGCAGTGTAATTATACACTGGGCTCTCTCTCTCTCTCTCTCTCTGGGAGCAGTGTAATTATACACTGGGCACTGTCTCTCTCTGGGAGCAGTGTAATTATACACTGGGCTCTCTCTCTCTCTCTCTGGGTGTAGTATAATTTATACACTGGGCTCAATCTCTCTCTCTCTCTGGGAGCAGTGTAATTATACATTGGGCTCTCTCTCTCTCTGGAAGCAGTGTAATTATACATTGGGCTCTCTCTGTCGCTGGGAGCAGTGTAATTATACACTGGGCTCTCTCTCTGGGGGCTTTGTAATTATACACTGGGCTCTCTCTCTGGGGGCATTGTAATTATACACTGGGCTCTCTCTCTCGGAGCAGTGTAATCATACACTGGGCTCTCTCTGGGAGCAGTGTAATTATACACAGGGCTCTCTCTCTCTCTCTCTCTGGTAGCAGTGTAATTATACACTGCGCTCCCTCTCTCTGGGAGCAGTGTAATTATACAGTGCCCTCTCTATCTCTCTGGGAGTAGTGTAATTATACACTGGGCTCTCTCTCTCTCTCTCTGGTAGCAGTGTAATTATACAGTGCCCTCTCTATCTCTCTGGGAGTAGTGTAATTATACACTGGGCTCTCTCTCTCTCTCTCTGGTAGCAGTGTAATTATGCACAGGGCTCTCTCTCTCTCTCTCTGGTAGCAGTGTAATTATACACTGCGCTCCCTCTCTCTGGGAGCAGTGTAATTATACAGTGCGCTCTCTCTCTCTCTCTGGGAGTAGTGTAATTATACACTGGGCTCTCTCTCTCTCTCTCTGGTAGCAGTGTAATTATACAGTGCCCTCTCTATCTCTCTGGGAGTAGTGTAATTATACACTGGGCTCTCTCTCTCTCTCTCTCTGGGTGCAGTGTAATTATACAGTGCCCTCTCTATCTCTCTGGGAGTAGTGTAATTATACACTGGGCTCTCTCTCTCTGGTAGCAGTGTAATTATACACAGGGCTCTCCCTCTCTCTCTCTCTCTGGTAGCAGTGTAATTATACACTGCGCTCCCTCTCTCTGGGAGCAGTGTAATTATACAGTGCGCGCTCTCTCTCTCTCTCTGGGAGTAGTGTAATTATACACTGGGCTCTCTCTCTCTCTCTCTGGTAGCAGTGTAATTATACAGTGCCCTCTCTATCTCTCTGGGAGTAGTGTAATTATACACTGGGCTCTCTCTCTCTCTCTCTGGTAGCAGTGTAATTATACACTGGGCTCTCTCTCTCTCTCTCTGGTAGCAGTGTAATTATACACTGCGCTCCCTCTCTCTGGGAGCAGTGTAATTATACACTGGGCTCTCTCTCTATCTCTCTGGTAGCAGTGTAATTATACAGTGCCCTCTCTATCTCTCTGGGAGCAGTTTAATTATACACTGCGCTCCCTCTCTCTGGGAGCAGTGTAATTATACACTGGGCTCTCTCCCTCTCTCTGGGAGCAGTGTAATTATACACTGGGCTCTCTCCCTCTCTCTGGGAGCAGTGTAATTATACACTGGGCTCTCTCCCTCTCTCTGGGAGCAGTGTAATTATACACTGGGCTCTCTCCTCTCTCTGGGAGCAGTGAAATTATACACTGGGCTCTCTCTCTCGGAGCAGTGTAATTATACACTGGGCTCTCTCTCCCTGGGAGCAGTGTCATTATACAACGGGCTCTCTCTGGGAGCAGTGTAATTATACACTGGGCTTTCTCTCACTGTGAGCAGTGTAATTATACACTGGCCTCTCTCTCTCTCTCTCTGGGTGCAGTGTAATTATACTCTGGCCTCTCTCTCTCTCTCTGGGTGCAGTGTAATTATACACTGGGCTCTCTCTGTCTCTGGGAGCAGTGTAATTATACTCTGGGCTCTGTCTCTCTCTCTGGGAGCAGTGTAATTATACACTGCGCTCTCTCTCTCTCTCTGGGAGCAGTGTAATTATACACTGGGCTCTCTCTCTCTCTGGGAGCAGTGTAATTATACTCTGGGCTCTGTCTCTCTCTCTGGGAGCAATGTAATTATACACTGCGCTCTCTATCTCTCTCTGGGAGCAGTGTAATTATACACTGGGCTCTCTCTCTCTGTGAGCAGTGTAATTATACACTGGGCTCTCTCTATCTCTCTGGGAGCAGTGTAATTATACACTGGGCTCTCTCTATCTCTCTGGGAGCAGTGCAATTATACACTGGGCTCTCTCTCTCTTGGAGCAGTGTAATTATACACTGGGCTCTCTCTCTACCTCTCTGGGAGCAGTGTAATTATACAATGGGCTCTCTCTCTCTATCTCTCTGGGAGCAGTGTCATTATACACAGGGCTCTCTCTCTCTATCTCTCTGCAAGCAGTGTAATGATACACTGGGCTCTGTCTCTCTCTGGGAGCAGTGTAATTATACAGAGTGCTCTCTCTCTCTCTCTCTCTCTGGGAGCAGTGTAATTATACACTGGGCTCTCTCTCTCTATCTCTCTCTCTGGGAGCGGTGTAATTATACACTGGGCTCTCTCTCTCTCTATCCCTCTGGGAGCAGTGTAATTATACACTGGGCTCTCTCTCTCTTGGAGCAGTGTAATTATACACTGGTCCATCTCTCTCTTGGAGCAGTGTAATTATACATTGGGCTCTCTATCTATCTCTCTGTGAGCAGTGTAATTATACACAGATCTCCCTCTCTCTGGGAGCAGTGTAATTATACACTGGGCTCTCTCCCTCTCTCTGTGAGCAGTGTAATTATACACTGTGCTCTCTCTCTCTGGGAGCAGTGTAATTATACACTGGGCTCTCTCTCTCTATCTCTCTCTCTGGGAGCAGTGTAATTATACACTGGGCTCTCTCTCTATCCCTCTGGGAGCAGTGTAATTATACACTGGGCTCTCTCTCTCTTGGAGCAGTGTAATTATACACTGGGCTCTCTCTCTCTTGGAGCAGTGTAATTATACACTGGGCTCTCTCTCTCTTGGAGCAGTGTAATTATACACTGGGCTCTCTCTCTATCCCTCTGTGAGCAGTGTAATTATACACAGAGCTCCGTCTCTCTGGGAGCAGTGTAATTATACACTGGGCTCTCTCCCTCTCTCTGTGAGCAGTATAATTATACACTGTGCTCTCTCTCTCTGGGAGCAGTGTAATTATACATTGGGCTCTCTCTCTCTGGGAGCAGTGTAATTATACACTGGGCTCTCTCTCTCTCTCTCTGGGAGCAGTGTAATTATACACTGGGCACTGTCTCTCTCTGGGAGCAGTGTAATTATACACTGGGCTCTCTCTCTCTCTCTCTCTGGGCGCCTTGTAATTATACACTGGGCACTGTCTCTCTCTGGGAGCAGTGTAATTATACACTGGGCTCTCTCTCTCTCTCTCTGTGTGTAGTATAATTTATACACTGGGCTCAATCTCTCTCTCTCTCTGGGAGCAGTGTAATTATACATTGGGCTCTCTCTCTCTCTGGAAGCAGTGTAATTATACATTGGGCTCTCTCTGTCGCTGGGAGCAGTGTAATTATACACTGGGCTCTCTCTCTGGGGGCTTTGTAATTATACACTGGGCTCTCTCTCTGGGGGCATTGTAATTATACACTGGGCTCTCTCTCTCGGAGCAGTGTAATCATACACTGGGCTCTCTCTGGGAGCAGTGTAATTATACACAGGGCTCTCTCTCTCTCTCTCTCTGGTAGCAGTGTAATTATACACTGCGCTCCCTCTCTCTGGGAGCAGTGTAATTATACAGTGCCCTCTCTATCTCTCTGGGAGTAGTGTAATTATACACTGGGCTCTCTCTCTCTCTCTCTCTGGTAGCAGTGTAATTATACAGTGCCCTCTCTATCTCTCTGGGAGTAGTGTAATTATACACTGGGCTCTCTCTCTCTCTCTCTGGTAGCAGTGTAATTATGCACAGGGCTCTCTCTCTCTCTCTCTGGTAGCAGTGTAATTATACACTGCGCTCCCTCTCTCTGGGAGCAGTGTAATTATACAGTGCGCTCTCTCTCTCTCTCTGGGAGTAGTGTAATTATACACTGGGCTCTCTCTCTCTCTCTCTGGTAGCAGTGTAATTATACAGTGCCCTCTCTATCTCTCTGGGAGTAGTGTAATTATACACTGGGCTCTCTCTCTCTCTCTCTCTGGGTGCAGTGTAATTATACAGTGCCCTCTCTATCTCTCTGGGAGTAGTGTAATTATACACTGGGCTCTCTCTCTCTGGTAGCAGTCTAATTATACACAGGGCTCTCCCTCTCTCTCTCTCTCTGGTAGCAGTGTAATTATACACTGCGCTCCCTCTCTCTGGGAGCAGTGTAATTATACAGTGCGCTCTCTCTCTCTCTCTCTGGGAGTAGTGTAATTATACACTGGGCTCTCTCTCTCTCTCTCTGGTAGCAGTGTAATTATACAGTGCCCTCTCTATCTCTCTGGGAGTAGTGTAATTATACACTGGGCTCTCTCTCTCTCTCTCTGGTAGCAGTGTAATTATACACTGGGCTCTCTCTCTCTCTCTCTGGTAGCAGTGTAATTATACACTGGGCTCTCTCTCTATCTCTCTGGGAGTAGTGTAATTATACACTGGGCTCTCTCTCTCTCTCTCTGGTAGCAGTGTAATTATACAGTGCCCTCTCTATCTCTCTGGGAGCAGTTTAATTATACACTGCGCTCCCTCTCTCTGGGAGCAGTGTAATTATACACTGGGCTCTCTCCCTCTCTCTGGGAGCAGTGTAATTATACACTGGGCTCTCTCCCTCTCTCTGGGAGCAGTGTAATTATACACTGGGCTCTCTCCCTCTCTCTGGGAGCAGTGAAATTATACACTGGGCTCTCTCCTCTCTCTGGGAGCAGTGAAATTATACACTGGGCTCTCTCTCTCGGAGCAGTGTAATTATACACTGGGCTCTCTCTCCCTGGGAGCAGTGTCATTATACAACGGGCTCTCTCTGGGAGCAGTGTAATTGTACACTGGGGTCTCTCTATCTCCCTCTGTATCTCCCTCTGAGCATTGTTATTATATACCAGGATTTCTTTCTCCCCTTTCAGACTGCATAAGTACTTACCACAGCGCTTATATATTCCCATTTCACTTCCTTTACATCGGCGAGCAGCAACCTGA
Source organism: Carcharodon carcharias (assembly GCF_017639515.1). Classification (NCBI taxonomy): domain Eukaryota; kingdom Metazoa; phylum Chordata; class Chondrichthyes; order Lamniformes; family Lamnidae; genus Carcharodon; species Carcharodon carcharias. The sequence continues at coordinate 261,411,193 of NC_054467.1, read as the reverse complement.
TACTTGTGAGATGCAGGAAGTCTGAGTGCATGCATCCACTCAGCCCATGATGGAGAGAGCTGCTTTTGGTTCGAGTTTGGAGAGAAGGAGTTCTCAGCCGCTGTCAGGTATCCAGTTTTGGTCCTCTTGCTGTGATGAAGTGGATGCAGCTCATGTGCCGATAGGCGAGACTCTTTTATAAAAGGGCCTTTCTGTCAGGCACTTTCTGAGCTAAACCACATTCTTTGATGCTGGCTGAGAAACAGCTACAACCAGCCGAGAGTCTAGAGACTGACTGACTGATAGCTGAGTGTCTCAGTGACACTTTCCTACTGGTGTCGAGGTTGGCCACCCCCCCGGAGATGTGCCCTTGCGTAGAGACATGTCTGTTACTGCTTTCTGTCTGTCTTTCGAATGGTTGATCAATCAGGGAAGGGCACAGTACGGGGTAGGGGGGTGAGAGGTCAGGAGGCACCAGCACAACCTCCAAATTACTCGTTTGTACAGGGTTTGCTGTAGTACACCCAGAGTGATCGAGTGCACCCAAGGGATCCAGTGATCCCAAAGGTATCCAGTAGCCCTCGAGTGATCTAGTCATAACATTCTCCATTTCAGGAATTGTTCCTTTAGATTGGAAAGTTGTGAAAGTAACTCCTCTCTTTAAGAAAAGTGAAAGGGAGTAACTCAGAAATTATAGACTTGTTAGTTTAACAAGTGTGTGGAGAAGCTATTGGCATCTGTGAGTAAGGAGAGAGTGACTGTGCACTTAGAGACATTCGGAGCTGATTAAAGAGAGGCAGGTTTGTAAAGCGTAGGTCTAGTCTAACAAACCTCATCATATTTTTTGAGGATGTAATTCAATTAGTGACAGGGGATTGTCCATGGATTGAGTTTACATGAGGTTTCAGAAAGTATTCAATCGGTTTGCACACAAGAGACTGTTAGCTAGACTGTTAGTTATGGAAGCTCACAGAAACAAAGGTAAATTATTGACTCGTTAGGGAGGTTGTTTAGGCAATGGAAGGCCGAGAACAGGGGCAACGGGTGTGCACTGGAACCTGGACGATAGTGACAATGGCGCCCCGCAAAGATCTGTGCCGGGACCTCAACAATCCACTATATTTATCAAAGAGTTGGAAAAGACAGTCGAGAGTCATACATCCACGTGTGTCAATGGCACAAAGATTGGTGACATTGTAAGCAGTGTAGACTGGATCATTAAATTACAAAGAGTCATCGAGTGATGGATTGAATGGTTAATCTGTGGCAGGTGGCCTTCAACACAGGCAAGGTTGTGGTCATGCATTTTGGGCCCAAGATTCAAACATTATTTAAATGATCAGAATCTAGGAACAGTGGGAGTCCAGAGAGATTTAAAAGTACACGTACATAGCTCACTATTACGTAGCTGTACGATATGTATGAACTAGAAAGGCTAATGGAATGTTCACCTTTTATAATAAATGCTACAATACAAGGGAGAGAAGGTTTTGTTGCAGCTGTACAAAAACCCTGGCTAGACCAGACCTGGGGTACGGTGTACAGTTCCGGGCACCGGACCTTAGGAAGGATATATGGGCCTCGGAAGGAGTGCAAATTCACCAGAATGTTACACCAGAGGGTTGCAAAGGTCAGATTATGAGCAGAGATTATATAAACCGAGTTTGTATTTCCTGGAACATTAATTGGTTAAGGAGCAATTTGATTGCGGTTTATAGGATTTTCAAAGAAATCGATAGGGTAGGTGGGGAGAACCCTTTTCTGCCAGTGGAAGAGTCAAGGACAAGAGCGCATAACCTTAAAACCAGAGCCAGGTTACTCAGCAGAGAAGTTAAGAAATCCTTCTTCATGCAAGTGGGGAACTGTCTCCTACATAAAAACTAAGTTTATGAGGAACAAATGCTGCCAAATTCATAGTGAAAGAAGAAGTAGTTGAGACACTGGATGGAGTAAAAATTGATAAAGAGGAGGTATTAGAAAGGCTGTTTGTTGGTACATCACAAGAAATGGATGAGATGCATCCAAGTCCGCTGAGGGAGGTAAGGGTGGAAATTGCGGAGACACTGGCCCTAGTCTTCCAATGCCCCTTAGGTACAGGAGTGGTGCCAGAGGACTGGAAAATTGTTCAAAAAAGCAGTGTCGGGCTAAACCCTGCAACTACAGGTCAGTCAGTTAAATCTCACCCACCGGTGGGGAAGCTTTTAGAGACAATAATGTGGGACAAAATTAACAGCCACTTGGACACGTGCAGATTAAGGAAAGGCAAAGAGTTTGTTAGTGGCAAATTGTGTTTAACTAACTTGATTGAATTTTTTGATGAGGTGATAAAGCAGGTTGATGAGGGGAATCCAATTGACGTGGTGTATATGGAGTTCCAAAAGGCATTTGATAAAGTGCCACATGATAGACTTGGGAGAGCAGTTGAAACCCACAATAAAAGGGAAAGTGGCAGCATGGTAATGAAGTTGGCTGAGCGACAAGAAATAGAAAGTAGTGGTGAACAAAATAAAAGCAGAAAATGCTAGAAGTACTCAGCATATCTGGCAGTAGCTGTGGAGAGAGAAACAGAGTTAACGTTTCAGGTCTGTGACCTTACATCAGAACCAATCAGAAGTATTGGTGAATGGTTTCTCAGGTAGGAGAGAAGAAGGTATACAGCAGGGTTCCCCAGGGATCGATACTAGAACCACTGATTCTCTTAATTTATATTAATGTCCTAGGCTTAGACGTACAAGCAAACAATTCCAAAATTTGTAGATGGAACAAAACTATGAGAGAATTCAAGAGGACGTAGATAGGTTGGTGGAATGGATGGACAGGTTGGAGCAGCAGTTTAATGACGAGAAGTGTGAAGTGATAGGTTTTCACAGGAAGACCAAGAATAGGCAATTATGAGATAAAAAGTACAATTCTAAAGATTTACAAGAATGATTGTAGAGATGAGGGATCTCAGTTATGTAGATAGGTTGGAGAAAAGGTTGAGAGGAGACTTGATAGAATAATTCCAAATCATGAGGGGTCTGGACAGAGTAGATCGGGAGGAACTCTTCCCTTTGGTGGAAGGATGGAGAACCAGAGAGCAAAAGATCCAACGGTGACGTGAGAAGAACCTTTCCTTTGCACCAAATGTTTAGGATCCAAAATGCACCGCCAGAGGCAGATACAAAAAGGAGTTGGATAAGCATCTAGAGAGAAAGAATATGTAGGGCCTCAGTGAAATGGTGGGGGAGTGGGTTTAGCTGACTTGATCTTGCAGAGAGCTAGCGCTCACAGGACAGGCTGAGTGGTCTCACTCCGTGCTTTGACCATTCTATTATTCTAGAGATAGCTCCTCAATTAATAGTTTTAAATTGGGGATTGTTCAATTTTTGCAAGCCAAGGGCATTAATGGTTGCAGTGCAAAGGCAGCTAATTGGCAGTAGTGTACAGATCAGCCATCATCTCAGTAAGTGACTAGTTGAGTGATCTGGCCTGTTGAGAGTGCTCCTGTACATGTGAAATCACGCAGTACAAATAGAGTGATCCAGTCCACCCAGAGTAATCTAGTACACACTGTGATCTTGGATAGCAACTGGTGTGATCCAAAGAAAGATCTTGCATTTTAATGATGCTTTTAACAAGCTCTGGATCGCCCAAAGGACTTGACGCCATTGAAGTATTTTGAAGTGCAGTCATCGTTGTAAAGTAGGAAATGTAGCAGCCAGGTAGCAGAATGAGATCATGATCTGATCATCTGTCTTGGTAATGTTGGCTGTGGAATAAATGTTGGTCAGGATACCGGGGAGAAGTGTGCTGCTTGGTATAGCGACATGGGATCTTTTACACCCTTCATCCAAAAGACAGCAGCTCCAACAGTGCAGCACTCCCTCAGTACCACCCTGGGAGTGTCATCTGTATAGCAGGCTCACGTCTCTGAAACAGGACTTTAAAAAACATGTTTCCTTTCATGCCACGTGGGCATCACTGGCAAGGCCAGCATTTGTTGTCCATCACTAATTGCCCCTTGAGCTATGTTATTTCCAAGGGCTGTTTCATGCTGTGGGTCTGGACTCACACATAGGCCAGATCAGGGGAGGATAGCAAGTTTCCTTTCTCTTTCCTGAAGAGCATGAGTGAACCAGGTGGGTTTATAACAACAGTCAATGATAGCTTCATGGTCACCATTGCTGAGATTAGTTTTCAATCCCAGATTTGGATTAATTGAATTTAAACTCCACCAGCTGCTGCGGTGAGATTTGAACCCTTGTTCCCACAGCTTTAGCCAATGCTTCTGGATAACTGGCCTAGTGATGTTACTACCACACCACCATCTCTCCCTAAAACCCCGAAGCTTAAACTCATAATCTTCTGATTCAGAGGTGGGCGTGCTACACACTGAACCAGATTGATTGATTGGGTGTTGGGTGAAGGAGGTCAATTGACTCCACTTTGAATATTTCCATCACTAGCAAGAACACTGTCCTGTTAGAAGTCACTGTCGGCCTCCACTCGAGCCCTGTGCTATGTACTCGGCTCCTGGGCTGTGAGCCAACAAATATTTCCCATCAGTCAGGCGACACCAGGAGGAAGCTGAAAAAGGAACACATTGGCTGCAGTTCATTTTCTTTAACATGTTGAGGAAGTCAATTCTTGGGACTTTTTCCTTCAAGTAATAAAGGCTCAAAGGGCAGTTGCAGTTCTCGGACTGGGTTGGGGAGATGGTGGTGTAGTGGTAATATCACTGGACTAATAACCCACAGACCCAGGCTAAACTCTGGGGACAAGGGTTCACATCCTAGCACAGCAGACAGTGATGTTTGAATTCAGCTAATAAACCTGGAATTGAAAGTTGGTCTCAGTATTTTTTTTAATTCACTCAAGGGATGTGGGCTTCGCTGGCTGGGTCAGCATTTATTGCCCATCCCTAGCTGCCCTTGAGAAGGTGGTGGTGAGCTGCCTTCTTGAACCGCTGCAGTCCATGTGGTGTAGGTACACTCCAGTGCTGTTAGGGAGGGAGTTCCAGGATTTTGACCCAGCGACAGTGAAGGAACGGCGATATATTTCCAAGTCAGGATGGTGAGTGGCTTGGAGGGGAACTTCCAGGTGGTGGTGTTCCCATCTATCTGCTGCCCTTGTCCTTCTAGATGGTAGTGGTTGTGGGTTTGGAATGGCAATCATAAAATTATGATTGATTTATGTAAAAACCCACCTGATTCACTACCACCTGGAAGTCCCCCTCCAAGTCACTCACCATCCTGACTTGGAAATATATCGCTGTTCCTTCACTGTCGCTGGGTCAAAATCCTGGAACTCCCTCCCTAACAGCACTGTGGGTGTACCTACACCACATGGACTGCAGCGGTTCAAGAAGGCAGCTCACCACCACCTTCTCAAGGGCAACTAGGGATGGGCAATAAATGCTGGGCCCAGCCAGCGAAACCCACATCCCGTGAACGAATTAAAAAAGACTAATGCCCTTCAGGGAAGGAAATTTGCTGTCCTTACTCAGTCTGGCCTACATGTGACTCCAGACCCACAGCAATGTGGTTGACTCTTAACTGCCCTCTGAAATGACCTAGCATGGTCAGTTCAAGGGCAGTTAGGGATGGGCAACAAATGCTGGCCTTGCCAGTGACACCCATATCCCAGGAAAGAATTTTAAAAATGTTTTTTTTAAAAACCATGGTTCCCCAAGCTCTGTATTGGTTCAGCTGGTCTTTATGATAATTACCTGAACTTGAGGCATCATTTTAAAGTTTGCAGATGGTGCAAGGAGGAAGTGTAGCAAACAACGAGGAGAATAGTAACAGACTTCAAGAGGACACCGACCGGTAAAAAGGGCAGACGTGTGACATGAGGATATGAAATGCTGAGATGTCTAACATGATACATCTTGGTAGGAAGATAGATAAAAGGCAACATAAAACCAAGATATAATTTTGAAAGAGGTGCAGGAACAGAGAGACATTGGGTAGATGTATCTTTGAAGGTGGCAGGATATGTTGAGGAGTCTGTCAGAAAGCAGACAGGAACCTGGACTTTATCAATAGGGACATAGAGCACAAAAGCAAGGAGGTTAAACCTGTACCAAAGACTGGTCCAGCCTCAGCTAGAGTTTTGTGTCCAGTTCCAGGTCCAGGCGAAGAAGGATGTGAAGGCATTGGAAAGAGGGAAGAAAGAGGTTTACTTGAACGATTCCAGGGATGAGGGATTTTAGTTACACAGAGAGACTGACGAAGATGGGATTGTTCACCTTAGAACAGAGAAGCTTAAGAGGAAATTATTGATTAAGGTGGTTAAAATCATGAAAGATTTTGATAGAGTGAATAAGGGGAAACCATTTCCAATGGCAGGAGGGTCGATAAAGGGAGGACAGCGATTTCAGGTAATTGGAAAACAAGGGTGACATGGGGGATCTATTTTTTACCCAGATGGTGGTTGTGATCTGGAGCGTGCTGCCTGACAGTACAATGGAAGCAGATTCAATAGTAACTTTTAAAAGGGATTTGGATAAATACCTGAAAGGGAAGGGTATGGGTGGCTATGAGGGGAGGACAGGAGAGAGTGTGACTAACTGGATAGCTCTACAAAAGTGCTGACACAGGTATGATGGTCCGAAGCCTTCTCCTGTGCTGTATGATTCTCTGATCCTTTGATTTATTCTGTTTCTACCCGCAGCCATTGAAGAGAGTGGTCCCAACCTGAATGATGATGAGGAGGTGAGTTAGTTTAGGAATTGCAGGGAAGAAGGTGAGGTAAGGTGTGTTGTAAGGGTGGCCAAGCTGTGCTGTTAGTGATAGAGCTGATCTGCAGACACTTCTCGGGTGGAAACATTAAGTTTATTACCATATACTCAGCAGCAACTGCACGCTCTATCTCCATCTCCACACTGACTGCTGAGGTAGACCACGCTACTCTCCTATTGGTTACTACAGGTCATGTGATCTTTCCTAACACATATTATTCTTAAAGGTACATTTCACACTAAATAAAATAAAGCTATAATTACTACAAGGTGGATCTGAAAGGAACAGAATGATTTAACACCTACTCTAAATCTTTGTGCTTCTGCCTTTTGAAAGTACTGTTTGTGTTACAGCCGGCAGTGCAGTGGTTATGGTACTGGACTAGTATTCATAAAATAACGCAACACAGACGGAGGCCATTTGGCCCATTGTACCTGTGTCTGCTATCCAATGAATCCCACTCCGCTCCTTTTACCCCAAATTTCTGCTAATTTTTCCCCTTTCACCTTTTTTTTGCAAGTTACTATTTAAATCTGCTCCAACGCCCTTTCGGGCAGTGCATCGCAGATCCCAGAGAATGGAACTTCAAATCTCACCCACGGGCATTTGGAAATTTAAATTGTTATCTTTGCTAAGTTTGGAAATTAAAAAGGCTGGTGTCAGTAAAAGGACTCCTGCAGCGTCAGATTGTCAGTAAAAACCCCAACATGTTCACTAACGTCCTTTAGGGACGGTAAACTCGCCATCATTACCTGCTCTGGGCCTATTTTTTACTCACCCGAACATTGTTCTCCTTTAACATGATTGGCCACCTCAGACCACCTTGAGGCCTCTGCGTTGCTACCTACCTCCCCGGTCATTGTTTGCTCTTTGTGCCTCGTGAGTTTGAAGGGAATGAAGCCTTGGGCCTAATACCAAGGACAACACAGGCCTTGCCATTCAGGTTCAGGGATCATACCCTGCATCTCTTGTGGGCCCGAAATCGGGCTGCCCATGTTTCTGAACTAGAAATTGAAAGCAGACGGGAATGACAAGGGGAACCCATCAACATCTCCAACCCACTCCCCCTGCTGTGGATATTTTTTTAATTTATTCATTACTGGCATTTGTTGCCCTCATTTAAAAGGCATTTTTTCAAAGTCTACAACAGGTTTATTTATAGTGCTTTAAAATATTTCAGCAATCACAAGATGGAGGATTCTCTCTCTCTCGAAAGAGAATCTAACAATCACTGACTAGTGTCAGTGATACATCATCATCTATATCATACATTAAGGTATCCCATCTGTTAACCATTTATACTATGCCTCCCCGCAAGTACACTATCCTACTTTTTAACAACAACATGAAACGCTGTCTTTAACTATTTACATTAAATTTCTGTCACTCTCATTTTAACAACTACAGATCCTAGAAGGCTAATTATAACAATATTAAACAGGAACTGAGGAATCTAGACTGGAGGCAGATGTTTGAAGGCAAATCAACAACTGACATGTGGGGGGATTTCAAACATCAGTTGATAAGAATTCAGGACCAGCATGTTCCTGCTGGGATGAAGGATAAGCATGGCAAGTTTCAGGAACCTTGGATAACGAAGGATATTGTGAGATTAGTCAAAAAGAAAAGGGAAGCATTCGTAAGGGCTAGAAGGCTGGGAACAGATGAAGCCCGTGGAGAATATAAAGAAAGTAGGAAGAAACTTAAGTAAGGAGTCAGGAGGGCTAAAAGGGGTCATGAAAAGTCATTGGCAACCAGGATTAAGGAAAATCCCAAGGCCTTTTATACATATGTAAAAAGCAAGAGGGTAGCCAGGGAAAGGGTAGGTCCACTCAGGGACAGAGGTGGGAATCTGTGTGTGGAGCCAGAAGAAATGGGAGAGATACTAAATGAATACTTCTCATCAGTATTCACCAAAGAGAAGGACTTAGCGGTCGATTTGTCTAGGGAAGAGTGTGTAGATAGCCTGAATCATGTTGAGATCAAAAAAGAGGTGTTAGGCGTCTTGAAGAATATTAAGATGGATAAGTCCCCAGGGCCAGATGGGAATACCCCAGAGTACTGAGGGAGGCAAGAGAGGAGATTGCTGGGGCCTTGACAGAAATCTTTGTATCCTGTATGGCTATGGGTGAGGTCCCAGAGGACTGGAGAATGGCCAATGTTGTTCCATTGTTTGAGAAGGGTAGCAGGGATAATCCAGGAAACTACAGGCCGGTGAGCCTGACGTCAGTGGTAGGGAAATTATTGGAGAAGATTCTTCGTGACAGGATTTACTACCATTTGGAAGCAAATGGGCATATTAGTGAAGGCAGCATGGTTTTGTGAAGGGGAGGTTGTGTCTCACTAACTTGATCGAGTTTTTCGAGGAAGTGACAAAGATGATCGACGATGGAAGGGCAGTGGATGTTATCTACATGGATTTCAGTAAGGCCTTTGACAAGGTCCCTCATGGCAGACTGGTACAGAGGGTAAAGTCGCACGGGATCAGAGGTGAGCTGGCAGGGTGGATACAGAATTGGCTTGGTCATAGAAGACAGAGGGTAGCAGTGGAAGGGTGCTTTTCTGAATGGAGAGCTGTGACTAGTGGAGTTCCGCAGGGATCAGTGCTGGGGCCTTTGCTGTTTGTAGTATATGTAAATGATTTGGAGGAAAATGTAACTTGGCTAATTAGTAAGTTTGCAGACAACACTAAGGTTGGAGGAGTTGCAGATAGTGAAGAGGATTGTCAAAGGATACAACGGGATATAGATCAGTTGTAGACTTGGCCAGCGAAATGGCAGATGGAGTTTAATCTGGACAAATGCGAGGTAATGCATTTTGGAAGGTCTGATACAGGCAGGAATTATACAGGAAATGGCAGAAACCTTAAGTGCATCGATGGGCAGAGGGATCTGGGTGTACAGGTTCACAGGTCACTGAAAGTGGCAACGTAGATGGATAAGGTAGTCAGGAAGGCATATGGCATGCTTGCCTTCATTGGCAGGGGTATTGAGTATAAAAGCTGGGAAGTCATGCTGCAGCTGTATAGAACCTTGGTTAGGCCACACTTGGAATATTGCGTGCAATTCTGGTCGCCACATTACCAGAAGGATATGGAGGCATTGGAGAGGGTGCAGAGGAGGTTTACCAGGATGCTGCCTATTCTGGAGGTTATTAGCTATGAGGAGAGGTTGGAGAAACTTGGATTGTTCTCACTAGAGCGACGGAGATTGAGGGGCGACTTGATAGAAGTTTACAATATTGTGAGTGGCATCGACAGAGTAGATAGTCAGAAGCTTTTTCCCAGGGTGGAAGAGCCAATTACTAGGGGGACATAGATTTAAGGTGAGAGGAGAAAACTTTCGAGGAGATGTGCGGGGCAAGTTTTTTACGCAGAGGGTAGTGAGTGCTTGAATTCGCTGCCAGAGGAGGTGGTGGAAGCAGGTACGATAGTGGTGTTTAAGAGGCAGCTTGACAAATACATGAATAGGATGGGAATAGAGGGATACGGACCCCGGAAGTGCAAAATGTTTTAATTGGCGGGCAATATGATCGGCGCAGGCTTGGAGGGCCGAAGGGCCTGTTCCTGTGCTGTACTTTTCTTTGTTCTTTGTTATTTATTCACTCCCTCCACCACCGACACACAGTAGCAGCAGTGTGTGTGTCACCCAGAAGATGCACGGCAAGGAACTCACCAAGGCTCCTTCGACAGCACCTCCCCAAACCCACGACCACTACCATCTAGAAGGACAAGGGTAGCAGACACACAGGAACACCACCACCTGGAAGTTCCCCTCCAAGCCACTCACCATCCTAACTTGGAAATATATCGCCATTTCTGTCACTGGGTCAAGACCCTGGAACTCCCTCCCTAACAGCACGGTGGGTGTACCTACACCACATGGACTGCAGCAGTTCAAGAAGGCAGCTCACCACCACCTTCTCAAGGGGCAACTAGGGATGGGCAATGAATGCTGGGCCCAGCCAGCGAAGCCCACATCCCGTGAATGAATTTTAAAAAAAGCCCCACTTCTCTCTGTACACGGTTACTTCACTAGGGACAATGAGAAGAAATGCTCAGGATATGGAGGCAAGACAGTCTCACATTCAGGTACGAGAGGAAATTCCTGTAGACAACCAATTCGGGCACAAGGTTTCTTTATAAGACATAGGAGCAGAAATTAGGCCATTCGGCCCATCGAGTCTGCTCCGCCATTCAATCATGGCTGATAAGTTTCTCAACCCCATTCTCCCGCCTTCTCCCCATAACCTTTGATCCCCTTACCAATCAAGAACCTATCTATCTCGGTCTTACATACACTCAATGACCTGGCCTGCACAGCCTTCTGTGGCAATGAATTCCATAGATTCACCACTCTCTGGCTAAAGAAGTTTCTCCTCATCTCTGTTCTAAAAGGTCTTCCCTTTACTCTGAGGCTGTGCCCCTCGGGTCCTAGTCTCTCCTACTAATGGAAACATCTTCCCCCACGTCCACTCTATCCAGGCCTTTCAGTATTCTGTAAGTTTCAATCAGATCCCCCCCCTCATCCTTCTAAACTCCATCGAGTATAGACCCAGAGTCCTCAAACGTTCCTCATATGTTAAGCCTTTCGTTCCTGGGATCATTGTGCTGCCCGGGATTGTGCAGCTTTGGGACAGCTGAAGATTCTGCTGCAGCTTCTGTTCTGACCCAAGCTCTGAAGGGAGGAAGATTTTCAGCTGAGGTTGAAGTATGAGCGTCAACTTGACGTTCACCCTGGGAAGGTGCCAGCTCTTTAGCGGTGTGATCCTCATTCGACTCAGGCCTAACATTCTGTGCGGACCGACCCAATTTACGGAGCGATGCGAAGCCTCAGAGTGGCTGTGAATTATACCCGATTAAATGCTGGAAGCTCGGCCTGCCTCACGTACTGGACCCGCTTGATCCAAAGTCGATCTGACCTTTGTTCTGCAGGAAGTCGGAGAGCATCTCATTCCAAACACCCACGCCTCTGCTCGTCCTTCAGTGCCCCATCTCCACTAGAACTCGTTAGGCAAATAGGCCTGTTAGGAAATATTCAATGGAATCTCCAGGTCGTTGCAAGCGCTCATTAACATGTGCTCATTCTATTACTAAATTTTGTTGCAGGATAAAATAGGTGTCAATGGTTTTAATGACAAAATAAAGAATCCACAGTAGATTCTTGCACACCCTCCCCTAGGAGAATGTTATCTGTTACCAGGCCTATTGCATGAAGAAACGAACTGACTTGGAGATTTGGCTGTATTTCATGAGGACCTGTTGCTAGTTGATACCAGAGAGAATGGCGTTTCCATAACTCCCTCCCCTGCCCTGTCAGTGGGTGCCTGAGTCAGTCGAATGGATGGGACAAAGGGCAGGGACTGCTCACTTGGGTACGGCCAGCTGTACTTCTCTCAGTGTGTGCCTCCCCCCTACAGCTGAAATCTCTTGAGCTGCTTTCAATGGTTTCTTCACTCTCTGGTTCCTTCGGTAACACCTTTTACATCGGTGTCTCCATCATTGGTACTGTGTTCTGAGACTGGGTCCTTCTGTCTGGGTGTGGGGCTTGGTTATTAGACAGACAGTAGACATACTCTGGTATCTAGTTAACACTTGTTTTATTTGGACTACATCTACACAGGTTACAGAGTAGGTACGTAGCTCTTTGGCAGAAGCCCAACCTCTCTCTCTCGCGAGAGAGTCTAGCACACTAGTGTCAGTAGTAAACCATCATCTATATCATACATTAACATATCCCATCTAAAGTTTTTTTGGGAATTATGAACATGTCCCAACTCAAGTGACATTGTCACATGAGGGGACATGTAAGGGAATTTTTTTTTTCTATTTTTAATATTTTTGAAAGCAGAAGTGATCTCCCTGAGGCTGCACTTAGCCTCAAGGGGATGTGCGCATAGAGCTTCCCTGCAGACATCACGCTGGGCGGGCCTTAATTGGCCCATCCAGGTAAAATGGTGGTGTGCCACTGATCGGGAGCGCCGATTGGAAACGCACCCATCAATCAACTTCCCCCCCCCGACAGGGGGAAAATTCAGCCCCATGAAACTCTGCCTTTAACTATTTACATTAAATTTCTGCGACTCCCATTTTAACAACTACAGATCCTAGCCAGATCCAACTCCCACTCTTCACCTCCCCAAGCCACAGTCCTGAGGGATTCAATCCCCCTCAGTACTCTTGTCCCTTAGGGAAGATGCCTTGGAAATATTGGAGCATTCCCCTGCATCCAGTAGGACATCATCATCCATGGAATAGGACAGCAGTGTATCAGCATTGCTGTCAGCGTATCGTTCTTAGGCATGGTTCCACCCGCTCTCTATCGAGAGAGAGAGTCTAACACATGATTGGCTGATGTCAGTAGTACATCATCACCTCCATCATAAATTAGCATATCCCATCTGTTAACGCTTTATATTACAGATGAAAGCATTGAGTGCCACAAAACCCATTTTAGAGGGTGCATGAATAAATTTAAACTGAGCAAGAGGGAGAGTCGGAGGGAGCCAGACTAAAAGGCCAAGGAGACTGAAAAGGCTTTGTTATCCCATAGGAGCCCGTTGGATTCTCGGGTTAGGACAGCGGATGTGCAATAGCAGAGTTAATGCATTAGAGAATGGGTTTCAATGGGAGATCAAGTTGGGGTATTAGAAAGATGGGTTTAATTGGGAAAGTGAGGGTATTAGAGGAATAGGTTTTGATGGGACAGTAAGGGTATTATGGGAATGAGATTCAGTGGGAGAGTGAAGGTATTGGAGAGATGGGTTGCAGTAGGAGAGTTAGGGTATTAGGGAGATGGGTTTTGATGCGAGAGTGAGGGTACTAGAGGGATGGGTTTAATTGGGAGACTGAGGATATTAGAGAGATGGGTTGCGATTAGAGATTGAGCATATTAGAAAGATGGGAGAGTGAGGGTATTTGAGAGATGTGTTTCAGTGAGAGTGTGAGGGTATTAGAGAGATGGGTTTTGAGGGGAAAGTGGGGGTATTAGAGGAATGGGTTTTGTGGGAGAATGAGAGTATTAGGTGGCCGGATTTTGGTGGGAGAGTGAAGTATTAGGGGCATGGGTTTTGATGGGAGAGTGAGACAGTTCCAATCCTACTCCGGCCCCCTCCCACAACTCTTTCTCCGGTACATCAATGACTGCTTCAGTGCTACTTCATGCTCTCGTCAGGACCTGGAAAAATGTATTAATTTTGCTTCCAATTTCCACCCCTCCATCACCTTCACATGGTCCATCTCTGACACTTCCCTTCCCTTCCTTGACCTCTCTGTCTCAATTTCTGGTGATAGACTGTCCACCAATATTCATTACAAGCCTACCGACTCCCACAGCTACCTCGACTACAGATCCTCACACCCCGCTTCCTGTAAGGACTCCATCCCATTCTCTCAGTTCCTTCGCCTCCGTCACATCTGTTCTGATGATGCTACCTTCAAAAACAGTTCCTCTGACATGTCCTCCTTCTTCCTTAACCAATGTTTACCACCCACGGTCGTTGACAGGGCCCTCAACCGTGTCCGGCCCATCTCCCGCGCATCCGCCCTCACACTTTCCCCTCCCTCCCAGAACCATGATAGGGTCCCCCTTGTCCTTACATCACCCCACCAGCCTCCACATTCAAAGGATCATCCTCCACCATTTCCGCCAACTCCAGCATGATGCCACCACCAAACACATCTTCCCTTCACCCCCCTGGCGGCATTCCGTAGGGATCGTTCCCTCCGGGACACCCTGGTCCACTCCTCCATCACCCCTTACATCTCAACCCCCCTCCCACGGCACCTTCCCATGCAATTGCAGAAGGTGCAACACCTGCCCCTTTACTTCCCCTCTCCTCACCGTCCAAGGGCCCAAACACACCTTTCAAGTGAAGCAGCATTTCACTTGCACTTCCCTCAATTTAGTCTACTGCATTCACTGCTCCCAATGTGGTTTCCTCTACATTGGAGAGACCAAACGTAGACTGGGTGATCGCTTTGCAGAACACCTTCGGTCTGTCCGGAAGCATGACCCAGACCTCCCTGTCGCTTGCCATTTTAACACTGCACCCTGCTCTCATGCCCACATGTCCGACCTTGGCCTGCTGCATTGTTCCAGTGAAGCTCAACGCAACCTGGAGGAACAGCACCTCATCTTCCGACTAGACACTTTACAGCCTTCCGGAGTGAATATTGAATTCAACAACTTTAGATCATGAACTCTCTCCTCCATCCCCACCCCCTTTCCGATCCCCCTCTTTTACAATAATTTATATAGATTTTTCTTTTCTCACCTATTTCCATTATTTTTAAATGTATTTCCATCCATTGTTTTATCTCTACCTTTTGGCCTATTTCAATCCCTTCCCCCCCACCCCACCCCCGCTAGGGCTATCTGTACCTTGCTTGTCCTGCTTTCTACCCTTAATGTCACCTATTAGCACATTTCTTAGCTAATATCACCACCATCAACACCTCTTTGTACTTTTGTCTATGACATCTTTTGGCAATCTCCACCTATCGCTGGCCCTCTATCCAGCTCTACTTGTCCCACCCCCCCTTAAACCAGCTTATATTTCACCTCTTCTATTTTTACTCAGTTCTGTTGGAGAGTCATTCGGACTCGAAACGTTAACTGTGTTCCTCTCTGCAGATGCTGTCAGACCTGCTGAGTTTTTCCAGCTATTTTTATTTCTGTTTTTGTTTTGGATTTCCAGCATCCGCAGTTTTTGGCTTTTATTTTTGTATTACCATTTTCAGGGTGACAGTGGAATACGTTCCGATGACTGTAATGATACAGTGATGATGCGAAAGGAGATGGAATATGGTGAGTTACAGATTCCACAATTTGGATTCGGGACAAATGGCTCTGTCTCTGAGATTTGTGTCATCTTGGGGTTGTTACTTTTAGTCACATTTCATCAAGAAAAACTGGGGTCTAAATTGGGACAGAGGGAGGTCAGTAGGTTGAGAAAAAGTTATATATTGGAAGGGCTGGAGTAAGGAAGTGTGAGGGTGAGATAGGCAAAAGGTAGAGTGAATCAGAAAGATGGACAGAATGTGAGACACGGAAGCTGAGGGATAGAAAGAGAGATGGATGGACAGACAGACAGACAGACAGACAGAGGGACGAGATTGATCAGGGAGACTGTGAATGTGATTGAAGGATCTGTGACGTTGCGAGTCTGGTTACTGAATTCTGGCTGCTTGTTACTATTGGGTGGATAAACCATCGGTGTGAGACCCATCACGTGATCGCGGTGATTTGACCCAATCGTCCCATCACAGACTGATCCCCTCCTGCTCCACGCTGCTTTAAGATTGTTCCCTCATGTCTGGATTCCAGCAATAGGGGAACTACTTTCCCTGTATCTGCCCTGTCACATTCTTTAATTGGTATGTGGCTCTTGTGGTGCAGTGGTTCTATTAATACACGAGTAATACAGGCGCCTGGACTAATAATCTAAAGAGCTGTGAGTTCAAACCTTACCAAACCAGTTTGAGAATGAGAATTTTAATTCAGTAACGGCAGGTTGGTCTCAGTGAAAGTGTGTGTGAAGCTGTTGGATTGTCATAAAAGACCAACTGGGTCACTAAATCCTTCAGAGAATAAACCTGCCACCCTAATGCAGTCTGACCTGGATGTGATTCAAGTGCCACAGCTTCTCAACGAAGTGACCTAGCAAACCATTGGTTCAACACACAGGCGCCAGAGTAACCCCTTGGACAGCTTCCCGCCCCCTAAGACGGTGGTTTGCGCCGTGGTGGTTAACTCTGTGTTAAACAAGGCCTGGTGTGACCCAGGGGCCTCGCTCTGTCCTGACAGTCTCTGCCACATTTGCTGCAGAGGGAGACAGCGGGCTGGGAAGGTGCCCGATTCCGCTGGCCTCTGTTCTCCCTGGGCCTGCTTCTCGGTCAGCTGAGCTTTCCCTTTCTGCTCGCCTCTTCCACCGCCCTTCCAAACAGGGCATAAGACCGTTAGACCATAAGACATAGGAGCAGAAATTAGGCCATTCGGCCCATCGAGTCTGCTCCACCATTCAATTATGGCTGATAAGTTTCTCAACCCCATTCTCACACCTTCTCCCCGTAACCTTTGATCCTCTTACCAATCAAGAACCTATCTATCTCGGTCTTAAATACACTCAATGACCTGGCCTCCACAGCCTTCTGTGGCAATGAATTCCATAGATTCACCACCCTCTGGCTAAAGAAGTTTCTCCTCATCTCTGTTCTAAAAGGTCTTCCCTTTACTCTGAGGCTGTGCCCTCGGGTCCTAGTCTCTCCTACTAATGGAAACATCTTCCCCACGTCCACTCTATCCAGGCCTTTCAGTATTCTGTAAGTTTCAATCAGATCCCCCTCATCCTTCTAAACTCCATCGAATATAGACCCAGAGTCCTCAAATGTTCCTCATATGTTAAGCCTTTCATTCCTGGGATCGACATCACCACCTTCCCAGGGGCAATTAGGGATGGGAAATCCCGGTGACACCCACATCCTGTGAAAGAATAAAAACAAACAGGCAGCCTCGAGAGGTCCCGGCTGTCAGCGACTGTCTCCCAGCTGTCAGTGTCAATGTCCATCATCTTCATATCTCACTCACAGGGGTCCTTGTAGTGGAGGCATGGACACCCAGGAGGTTGTGACCCAGTGACCAGTTCACTGTACAGAATGTCTTTGGGTGTGTGGCCATCATTGACCTGATGAACATGAGTGAGCCAGTGCAGGCATCACCGGTTTAGCAGTGAGTGTCAGCTGATGGAATGAATGCACTCCAGAACCTCTGAGATGGTCACCAGGAGTAACCAAGGAAGAGCAATAAATGCCCAGCCTTCTCCAGGGACACTCACTCAACCCAAGAATGGACAGGAAGCAAATTCTAACCACCTCGATCACTCCTCGATGCTTCTAAACTTCAGGGAACGCAGCTTCCCCTCGTAGTTTAATCTGTCAAGTTTATAATCCCTGCACTGCCCCCCTCTCCAAAATTAACCTTCCTGACTTCTTAACATCCACCTCCTTATCTTTCAGCCTCCATGCAGATTATTGCAGAACTGGAAGAGCTGGAGACACAGCTGGAGATTGAGAAGGCTTGCCGTCAGAATGCAGAAGGATTCACTGTTAAGGTGCATTTTAAGACAGCGTGAGCTCGGTAATGCCATTTCCAAAGCCATGCAGGAACAGCGAGGGCTGTACATACACAAACCTTAGAGCGTGACAGGGGACGTTGGGAAAGCTGTTAGAAAATCAAGCAGGATTCTTATATAAAAGCAAAACACTGAAATCTGAAATAAACACAAAAAATGCTGGAAAAACTCAGCAGGTCTGGCAGCATCTGTGGAGAGAGAAACAAGAGTTAACTTCTCAAGTTTGAAGAAGAGTCATATGGACTCAAAACGTTAACTCTTGTTTCCCTCTCCACAGATGCTGCCAGACCCGTTGTGTTTATCCAGCATTTTCTGTTTTTATATAATCATCATTCTTTGCTTGATTCATCGAGGTACAGAATCGGAAGTAAGTTATGCTGAACCTTTGCAGGTCAGGCCTCAGTCACAGTATTATACGCAAAGCTGGGCATCAAAATTTAAGGAGGATGTCAAGGCCTTGGAGAGGGTGTCGGAGAGATTAACTCTATTGGCTCCAGGGATGAGGGATTCAGCTCTGTGGAGAGGCTGGGATTGTTCCCCATAGAGCAGACAAGGTTAAGCGGACATTTGATCAAAGTGTTCACAGTGATGAGGCATTTTATCACGAGACACTATAAATCTCCTTCCACTGGCTACCAACCACCCCTGATTGTGAAAACAAGTAGCGAAAGAACCAGATGGGAGGAGAGGAGAGTTGTCCTAATGCAGAGAGATATTCTGGTCAGGAAAGTGCAGCCTGTAAGTGAGCTGGAAGCATCAATGTAACTTTCAACAGGGACTTAGGGTGAGGGTATTAGAGAGATGGGCTTTGGTGGGATAGTGACGGCAATACAGAGATGGGCTTTGATGAGAGAGTGAAGGTATTTGAGGAATTGGTTTAAGTGGGAGAGTGAGGGTATGTATTAGAAAGATGGGTTTTGATAGGAGAGTGAGGGTATCAGAGAGCTGGGTTTCCGTGCAAGAGTGAGGTTATTAGAGGGATGGATTTTAATATGAGAGTGAGGGTATTAGGGAGATGGTTGTGATAGGAGATTGAGGACGTTAGAGAGATGGATTTCAGTGGGAGATTGAAGTACTTGAGGAATGAGTTTTGATAGAGTTAGTGTATTAGAGAGATTGGTTTCAGCGGACAGAGAGTTGGGTTTCAGTGGTGGAGTGAAGGTATGAAATAGACGGGTTTTGATGGGAGAGTGAGGGTATTAGAGATGGATTTTGGTGTGAGAGTGAGGGTATTAGAGATATGGGTGTTAATGGGAGAAAGAGGGTATTAGAGAGAAGGGTTTCTGTGGGAGAGTGAGGGTATTAGAGAGAAGGATTTTGATGAGAGAGTGAGGGTATTAGAGAGATGAGTTTCAATAGGTGGGTGAAGGTATTAGAGAGATAGGTGTCAGTAGGAGAGTGAGGGTATCAGAGAAATGGTTTTCAGGGAGAAAATGATGGTATTAGAGGGATGTGTTTTGTTGGGAGAGTGAGGGTATTAGAGATGGATTTTGGTGTGAGAGTGAGGGTATTAGAGATATGGGTGTTAATGGGAGAAAGAGGGTATTAGAGAGAAGGGTTTCTGTGGGAGAGTGAGGGTATTAGAGAGAAGGATTTTGATGAGAGAGTGAGGGTATTAGAGAGATGAGTTTCAATAGGTGTGTGAAGGTATTAGAGAGATAGGTGTCAGTAGGAGAGTGAGGGTATCAGAGAAATGGTTTTCAGGGAGAAAATGATGGTATTAGAGGGATGTGTTTTGTTGGGAGAGTGAGGGTATTAGAGAGATGGGTTTTGATGGGAGAGTGTGGTATTTGAGTGATGGGTTTCAGTGGGAGAATTAGGCTTTAGGGAGATGTTCTTCAGTGGAAGAATGAGGGTATTAGAGAGATGGGTTTCGATGGGAGAGTGATTGGGAACAGTTTAGAATTCAGCAAAGGAGGACCCAAGGGATTGATTAAGAAGGAGAAAATAGAGTATGAGAGTAAGCTTGCAGGGAACATAAAAACTGGCTGTAAAAGTTTCTATAGGTATGTGAAGAGAAAAAGATTGATGAAGACAAATGTAGGTCCCTTACAGTCAGAAACAGGGGAATTTATAATGGGGAACAAAGAAATGGCTGACCAACTAAATACATACTTTGGTTCTGTCTTCACAAAGGAGGACACTAATAACATCCCAGAAATGTTGGGGAACACAGGGTTTAGTGAGAGGGAGAAACTGAAAGAAATCAGTATTAGTAGGGGAATGCTGTTGGGGAAATTGATGGGATTGAAGGCTGATAAATCCCCAGGGCCTGATAATCTACATCCCAGAATACTTAAGGAAGTGGCCCTAGAAATAGTGGATGCATTGGTGGTCATCTTCCGAGATTCTATAGACTCTGAAACAGTTCCTACAGATTGGAGGGTAGCTAATGTAACCCCACTATTTAAGAAGGGAGGTAGAGAGAAAACAGGGAATTATAGACCAGTCAGCCTGACATCGGTAGTGGGGAAAATTCTGGAGTCCGTTATAAAAGATTTAATAGCTGAGTACGTGGGAGACTGAGGGTATTAGCGAGAAATGGGTTTCTGTGGGAGAGTGAGGGTATTAGAGAGATAGATTTTGATGGGAGAGGGAGGGTATTAGAGAGATAGATTTTGATGGGAGAGGGAGGGTATTAGAGAGATAGATTTTGATGGGAGAGGGAGGGTATTAGAGAGATAGATTTTGATGGGAGAGGGAGGGTATTAGAGAGATAGATTTTGATGGGAGAGTGAAGTTATTACAGAGAAATGGGTTTCTGTGGGAGAGTGAGGGTATTAGAGAGATGGGATTCTGCGTGAGAGTGAGGGTATTAGAGAGAAATGGGTTTCTGTGGGAGAGTGAGGGTATTAGAGAGAAATGGGTTTCTGTGGGAGAGTGAGGGTATTAGAGAGGTGGGTTTCTATGGGAGAGTGAGGGTATTAGAGAGATGGGTTTCTGTGGGAGAGTGAGGGTATTAGAGAGATGGGTTTCTGTGGGAGAGTGAGGGTATTAGAGAGATGGGTTTCTGTGGGAGAGTGAGGGTATTAGAGAGATGGGTTTCTGTGGGAGAGTGAGGGTATTAGAGAAATTGGATTCTGTGGGAGAGTGAGGGTATTAGAGAGGTGGGTTTCTGTGGGAGAGTGAGGGTATTAGAGAGATGGGTTTCTGTGGGAGAGTGAGGGTATTAGAGAGATGGGTTTTTGTGGGAGAGTGAGGGTATTAGAGAAATGGGTTTCTGTGGGAGAGTGAGGGTATTAGAGAAATGGGATTCTGTGGGAGAGTGAGGATATTAGAGAGATGGGTTTCTGTGGGAGAGTGAGGGTATTAGAGAGATGGGTTTTTGTGGGAGAGTGAGGGTATTAGAGAAATGGGTTTCTGTGGGAGAGTGAGGGTATTAGAGAAATGGGATTCTGTGGGAGAGTGAGGATATTAGAGAGATGGGTTTCTGTGGGAGAGTGAGGGTGTTTGAGAGATGGTTGTGATAGGAGGTTGAGGACATTAGAGAGATGGGTTTCTGTGGAAGAGTGAGGGTGTTAGAGAGATGGGTTTCTGCATGAGGCTGAGGGTGTTAGAGAGATGGGTTTCTGTGGGAGAGTGAGGGTGTTAGAGAAATGGGTTTCTGTGGGAGAGTGAGGGTATTTGAGAGATGGGTTTCAGTGGGAGAGGGAGGGTATTAGAGAGATGGGTTTTGATGGGAGAGTGAGGGTATTAGAGAGATGGGTTTTGATAGGAGTGTGAGGGTGTTAGAGAGAAATGGGTTTCTGTGGGAGAGCGAGGGTATTAGAGACATGGATTTTGATGGAAGGGTGAGGGTATTGAAGTGATGGGTTCCTGTGGGAGAGTGAGGGCATTCGAGAGAGATGTTTCTGTGGGAGAGTGAGGCTATTAGAGAGATAGATTTTGATGGGAGAGTGAGGGTATTAGAGAGAGATGAGGTTTCTGTGGGACAGTGAGGGTGTTAGAGAGATGGGTTTCTGTGGGAGAGTGAGGGTATTAGAGAGATGGATTTTGATGCTAGAGTGAGGGTATCAGAGAGATGGATTTTGATGGGAGAGTGAGGCTGTTTGAGGAATGGGTTTTGATAGACTGAAGAACAATGATTTTTGTATTAACATTTTCAGGGTGACAGTGGAATATGTTCCGATGACTGTAATGATACAGTGATGATGCGAAAGGAGATGGAATATGGTGAGTTACAGATTCCACGATTTGGATTCGGGACAAATGGCTCTGTCTCTGAGATTGGTGTCATCTTGGGGTTGTTACTTTTATTCACATTTCATCAAGAAAAAGCGAGGTCAGTAGGTTGAGAAAAAGTTATATATTGGAAGGGCTGGAGAAAGGAAGTGTGAGGGTGAGATAGGCAAAAGGTAGAGTGAATCAGAAAGATGGACAGAATGTGAGACATGGAAGCTGAGGGATAGAAAGAGAGAGATAGACGGACAGACAGACAGTCAGAGGGACGAGATTGATCAGGGAGACTGTGAGTGTGATTGAAGGATCTGTGACGTTGCGAGTCTGGTTACTGAATTCTGGCTGCTTGTTACTATTGGGTGGATAAACCATCGGTGTGAGACCCATCACGTGATCGCGGTGATTTGACCCAATCGTCCCATCACAGACTGATCCCCTCCTGCTCCACACTGCTTTAAGATTGTTCCCTCATGTCTGGATTCCAGCAATAGGGGAACTACTTTCCCTGTATCTGCCCTGTCACATTCTTTAATTGGTATGTGGCTCTTGTGGTGCAGTGGTTCTATTATTCTGTTCGCCTCTTCCACTGTCCTCCAAAACAGGCAGCGCATCACCACCTTCCCAGGGGCAATTAGGGATGGGAAATCCCAGTGACACCCACATCCTGTGAAAGAATAAAAACAAACAGGCAGCCTCGAGAGGTCCCGGCTGTCAGCGACTGTCTCCCAGCTGTCAGTGTCAATGTCCATCATCTTCATATCTCACTCACAGGGGTCCTTGTAGTGGAGGCATGGACACCCAGGAGGTTGTGACCCAGTGACCAGTTCACTGTACAGAATGTCTTTGGGTGTGTGGCCATCATTGACCTGATGAACATGAGTGAGCCAGTGCAGGCATCACCGGTTTAGCAGTGAGTGTCAGCTGATGGAATGAATGCACTCCAGAACCTCTGAGTTGGTCACCAGGAGTAACCAAGGAAGAGCAATAAATGCCCAGCCTTCACCAGGGACACTCACTCAACCCGAGAATGGACAGGAAGCAAATTCTAACCACCTCGATCACTCCTCGACGCTTCTAAACTTCAGGGAACGCAGCTTCCCCTCGTAGTTTAATCTGTCAAGTTTATAATCCCTGCACTGCCCCCCTCTCCAAAATTAACCTTCCTGACTTCTTAACATCCACCTCCTTATCTTTCAGCCTCCATGCAGATTATTGCAGAACTGGAAGAGCTGGAGACACAGCTGGAGATTGAGAAGGCTTGCCGTCAGAATGCAGAAGGATTCGCTGTTAAGGTGCATTTTAAGATAGCATGAGCTCGGCAATGCCATTTCCAAAGCCATGCAGGAACAGCGAGGGCTGTACATACACAAACCTTAGAGCGTGACAGGGGACGTTGGGAAAGCTGTTAGAAAATCAAGCAGGATTCTTATATAAAAGCAAAACACTGAAATCTGAAATAAACACAAAAAATGCTGGAAAAACTCAGCAGGTCTGGCAGCATCTGTGGAGAGAGAAACAAGAGTCAACTTCTCAAGTTTGAAGAAGAGTCATATGGACTCAAAACGTTAACTTTGTTTCCCTCTCCACAGATGCTGCCAGACAGGCCGAGTTTATCCAGAATTTTCTGTTTTTATATAGTCATCATTCTTAGCTTGATTCATCGAGGTACAGAATCGGAAGTAAGTTATGCTGAACCTTTGCAGGTCAGGCCTCAGTCACAGTATTATACGCAAAGCTGGGCATCAAAATTTAGGGAAGATGTCAAGGCCTTGGAGAGGGTTTAGGAAAGATTAACTCGATTGGCTCCAGGGATGAGGGATTCAGCTCTGTGGAGAGACTGGGATTGTTCCCCATAGAGAGCAGACAAGGTTAAGCGGACATTTGATCAAAGTGTTCACAGTGATGAGGGATTTTATCACAAGAAGCTATAAATCTCCTTCCACTGGCTCCCAACCACCCCTGATTGTGAAAACAAGTAGCGAAAGAACCAGATGGGAGGAGAGGAGAGTCGTCCTAATGCAGAGAGATGTTCTGGTCAGGAAAGTGCAGCCTGTAAGTGAGCTGGAAGCAGTTTCAACGTAACTTTCAACAGGGAACCAGATGAGATCTAGAAGGGGAAATACTTGCAGGGCTAAGGGGAAAGAGCAGGGGAGAGGAACTATTTCGAGAGCCCTTCAAACACACGACGGGACCTATGGCCCTCCTGCTGTAATACTGCATGATCACGAGTTGGGAGGGGGAGCTGAGTGATTGGTCCTCACTCCCCTGCAGCTCTCGATGGGGTTTTAATAAGCGCAGCAAAGTTTTCCACATGACGGAGAGACTGCGGAAGGACTCTGGTTTGTTATTGTTCCTCCCACAGCTGACCAAAGAGAATCAGAAACTCCAGCGCCTGAGCCTGGCTCTACAACCTGTCTGGGACACGCTCCCCAGTGACATCACACACCTGGCCCTGCAGGACAAGGAAAGCCCTGATCCCACTGCTGAGCCCGCCTTTTGTTACCAGCTCCAGGTCAAAGGTACCACAGCAATTCCAACTTACAGTGTGTATAGGAGGTCAAGCAGATCAGCCTTTTGACACCTAGAGTCCAGGATTAGGAGCATGTACAAGCTCCTACATCCAATCACCTCCAGTCAAACGCTGGAGGCATGACAATACATCAGTTACTGCATGGAATCAGGCCATTCGGCCCACCCAACCAATGCTATTGTTTACCTTCCACACCAAGTCAAATTCTCTTTTCTGTCCTGTTCAATCCCTTTCCCTACATCCACCTCTCCAATTTAATCTTGAATGTTAATCTGCCTCAACCACTCACCTTTGGAGTGATTCCCATAGCCTCCCAACTCTCTCTGTGAAGCAGCTTCTCCTCACCGCTATTCCAAACCTCTTACTTTTAAACTTGTGCCTGTGTCCCTCTCATTCTTGACCCCTTAACTACTGGGACCAATCTGCTTCTGTCCGTCCACCCTCTCATAATGTTAGCCATTGCCGTTAGGGTTATGTTAGCAGTGTGGTTACGTTGCTAGTGATTAGAGGCCTGGATCTATGTTCTGGTGACATGAGTTAAAATCCCACACAGCAACTGGGGAATTTAAATTTGGTTAATTAAATAAAGCTGGAATATAAAGCTAGTCTCAGTAATGACAATGATGAAACTACCCGATTGTCATAAAAACCCATCTGGTTCACTAAAGTCCTTTAGGGAAGGAAATCTGCTGTCCTTACCTGGTCTGGTCCGTACGTGACTCCAGACCCGCAGCAATGTGATTAAACTTAAAGACTGCCCTTACATGTTAATTGTACCAAAATGCTATAAGCACGATACAGACTGCGATGGTTTAGTGCTCACTACCACCTTCTAAAGGGCGATTAGGGAATGACAATAAACGCTGACAATGCCAGTGACGCTCCTGTGCATTAAAATATCTCAAGCAGAGGAACATGAGGCCCAACGGCCTTATCTAGGTGTAATCTTCCAATGGTGGAGCAGGGCTGAATGGCCTATCCCGTGCTCCGATTTCTTATTCCCAAGAGGGAACTGGGTGGGAGTTAGGCCACGAATAGTTCATGGAATCATAAAATCATAGAACTGATGCAGCACAGAAGAAGAGCATTCAGCCCATCGTGTCCGTGCTGGTTCTCCTAAGGACCAATTCACATACTGCCACTCCCCCACCCTCTCCCCACATCCCTGCACATTCCTCACTTTCAGATACTCAGAAAATTCAGAGAGATTTACAGCACGGAAGGGAGACAGGCCACTCTGCCCATCATTCCTACTCCAGCCGAAAAATGACCCACTCTCCCTAATCCTATTTTCCAACCGTTCCTTCACTGTCGCTGGGGCAAAATCCTGGAACTCCCTCCCTAACAGCACTGTGGGTGTACCTACACCACATGGACTGCAGCGGCTTAAGAAGGCAGCTCATCACCACCTTCTCAAGGGCAACTAGGGATGGGCAATAAATGCTGGCCCAGCCAGCGATACCCACATCCCGTGAAAAGAATTTTATAAAAGCATTCAGTCCGTAGGCCAGCAGGTTACAGCGCTTCAGGTGCACATCCAGACTCCTTTTTAAATGAGTTGAGGGTTTCTGCCTCTGCTACCCTTTCAGGCAGTGAGTTTCAGACCCCCACAACCCTCTGGGTGAAAGACCTTTCCTCATCTCCCCTCTGATATTTCTACCAATCACTTTAAATCTCTGCCCCCTGAGTCACTGACCTCTCTGCTAAAGTAAATAGGACCTTCCCATCTGCTGTATCCAGGACCCCTCACATCTCAATCAAGTCTCCCCTCAGCCTCCTCTGGTCCATGGAGAACAACCCCAGCCTCTCCAATCCTCCCTCATAGCTGCAACTTTCCAGTCCTGGCCACACTCCTCTGTAGCCTCTCCTTTCTGTAATGAGGTGA
This sequence comes from Carcharodon carcharias, assembly GCF_017639515.1. Taxonomy (NCBI): domain Eukaryota; kingdom Metazoa; phylum Chordata; class Chondrichthyes; order Lamniformes; family Lamnidae; genus Carcharodon; species Carcharodon carcharias. The sequence goes on along the minus strand of NC_054467.1, from coordinate 261,384,765 downwards.
CCAAGAACTGCAAACAGTCCTCAAATTGTGGCCTAACTAGTGTTTTATATAGTTCCAGCATAACGTCCCTGCTCTTGTATTCTATACCTTGGCTAATAAATGAAAGGGTTCCATATGTCTCCTTAACCACCTTACCAACCTGTCCTGCTACGGTCAGTGTTCTGTGGACATGTACTCCAATGTCTCTCACTTCCTCTACACCTCTCAGTATCCTCCCAGTTATTGTGTAATCCTTTGCCTTGTTTGACCTCCCCAAATGCATCACCCTACACTTCTCTGGGTTGAATTCCATTTGCCACTTTTCTGTCCACCTGACCAGTCCATTGATACCTTCCTGCAGTCTACAGCAATCCTCCTCACTATCTATAGGGAGCCAGATTATTACATTCCCTGGATCCCACGGGCTTTTATTTTTTTTAACCAGTCTACCATGTGGGATCTTGCTAAAATCCATGTAGACCACATCAACTGCACTACCCTCATCCATCTTCCTTGTTAACTCTGTAAAAAATTCAATCAAGTTAGTCAGACATTAGCTTCCTTTAACAACCCATGCTGACTGTCCGTGATCACTCTGTGTCTTTCCAAGTGACAGGTTATCCCATCTCTCAGAATTGATTCCAATAACGTACCCACTACCAAGGTCAGACTGACTGGCCTGTGATTATTCAGCCTATCCCCTGCTCTTATTTTAATCAAAGGTACAACATTAGCAGTTTTCCAATTCTCTGGCACCTCGCCTGTATCCAGTGGGGATGAGAAAATGATGGTCAGACCCTCCAAAATTTCCTCCCTGGCTTCTTTTAACACCCTGGGGTACATTTCATCCAGCCCGGATGATTGAAAAGGCCTTAAGACTATAAGATGTAGGAGCAGAAGTAGACCATTCGGCCCATCGAGTCTGCTCCGTCATTCAATGAGATCGTGGCTGATCTGATAATCCTCAACTCCACTTTCCTGCCTTTTCCCCATAACCTTCATTCCCTTACTGATTAAAAATCTGTCTATCTCAGCCTTGAATATACTTAATGACCCAGCCTCTACAGCCCTCTGCGGTAAAGAATTCCACAGATTCGCTACCCTCTGAGAGAAGATATTCCTCCTCATCTCTGTTTTAAGTGGGTGTCCCCTTACTCTGAAATTATGCCCTCTGGTCCTAGACTGTCTCACAAGGGGAAACAGCCTCTCAGCATCTTCCCTGTCAAGACCCCGAAGAATCTTATATGTTTCAATAATGTCGCCTCTCATTCTTCTAAACTCCAATGAGTACAGGCCCAACCTACTCAACCTCTCCTCATAAGAAAATCCCCCCATACCTGGGACCAACCTAGTCAACTTTCTCTGGACTGCCTCCAATGTCAGTATATCTTTCCTTAGATAAGGGGACCAAAACTGTTCACAGTATTCTAGGTGTGGTCTAACTAGTGCCTTGTATAGTTTTAGCAAGACTTCCCTATTTTTATACTACATTCCCTTTTGAAATAAAGGCCAACATTCCCTTTGCCTTCCCTATTACCAGTTGAACTTGTATGTTAGCTTTTTGTGATTCATACACGAGGATCCCCAAATCCCTCTGTGCTGCAGCTTTCTGCAGTCTTTCTCCATTTAAATAATATTCAGCTCCTCTATTCTTCCTGCCAAAGTGCAGAACATCACATTTTCCCACATTATATTCCACCTGCCAAGCTTTTGCCCACTCACTGGAGCTATATCCCTCTGTAGACTCCTTGTGTCATCCTCACCACTTGCTTCTCACCTATTTTTGTGTCATCCGCAAACTTGGCGATAGTACATTCACTTCCCTCATCTAAGTCATTAATATATATTGTAAATACCCACCTTCAAGGATGCTAATCCCTTTAATACTTCTTCTCTCCCTGTGTTTATCACATCCAATACTTCACACTCCTCCTCCTTAACTACAAGGTCTGCATCCTCCTCCTCTGGTTCTAGAATGATCTGTGAGGTCCTGAAGCCCAGTCTAGTATCAACACTGCTTATACCCTCACTGATGAATCTGTTGTTTTAACATCAGAATTTCAGGAAAGAATCTCTCACCTCCTGGAGGAAAAAAGGCAACTGGCCATCAAAGTGCAAGAGATGGAGAGTCGACTGATGGAATTGATGGAGCAAGTATGTGCTTTAATTATGGAACCATTTTTGAACCAAACACATGCAGCTGAAGCAGGAGGTCTCTTGTTAAACCATCGTAATATGGAGCAGACACTGCTGAGCACACACTGGGACTAGTTTTGATTACATTGATCCCTTCTCAGTCCTACATTCACACCCATTGCATTAGTTCCCAGTGAATCAAAGCCCTTCCCATTCACTCCCATTGTATCAAATCCAAATAGACCCAAACCCCTTCCCATTCACTCCCATTGTATCAAATCCAAATAGACCCAAAACACTTCCCATTCACTCCCATTGTATCAAATCCAAATAGACCCAAACCACTTCCCATTCACTCCCATTGTATCAAATCCAAATAGACCCAAACCCCTTCCCATTCACTCCCATTGTATCAAATCCAAATAGACCCAAACCACTTCCCATTCACTCCCATTGTATCAAATCCAAATAGACCCAAACCACTTCCCATTCACTCCCATTGTATCAAATCCAAATAGACCCAAACCCCTTCCCATTCACTCCCATTGTATCAAATCCAAATAGACCCAAACCACTTCCCATTCACTCCCATTGTATCAAATCCAAATAGACCCAAACCCTTCCCATTCACTCCCATTGTATCAAATCCAAATAGACCCAAACCACTTCCCATTCACTCCCATTGTATCAAATCCAAATAGACCCAAACCACTTCCCATTCACTCCCATTGTATCAAATCCAAATAGACCCAAACCCCTTCCCATTCACTCCCATTGTATCAAATCCAAATAGACCCAAACCCCTTCCCATTCACTCCCATTGTACCAAATCCAAATAGACCCAAACCCTTGCCATTCACTCCCATTGTACAGACTCTCAATGAACCAAAACCCTTCCCATTAATTCCATAGTGTAGGATCTCAGTGAATGGAAATCCTTCTCGTTCATGCACATTGGGCAGAATCCCAATAGAATCTCATTGGATAGAATCCCAATTAACAAACCCCTTCTGACTTACAGCTGGAATTAGCACCTGGACAGATGCAGCTATCAGGCTGGGAAGAGGTAATAGTGTAAGTCAGGAGAATGAGAAAATTGGAACCTGACACACTTTGTATTATCTCTTGAATTCACTATGGAGATGTTGATTAGGAGATGGAGCATCCCATCTCTTTGTTTGAGGGGAGGTAACATGATGAGTGGAAGAGATACATCAAAAAGTCACAGGAGCAAAGAATGTATCGTGTCCACTAGTCATTTGGATGATCAGGTTGCTAGTGAGATCTCTGGAGGTCCGGTACTTTGCCATGTTCCTAAAGCTGTAACTGGACTAGCACACTCACCAGAATACTGCAAGCTTTCTGAGACCAGTTAGCATTATTTGCCTTGGGTGAGTTGGTTCCAGCTGCAGCTCAGTGGGTAGTCATTTTGCCTCTCAGTTACTCGGCTGTGGGTTCAAGTCCCACTTCAGAGATGCATCATCGAAGCTGGCACCCCCAGTGCAGTACCGCAGGAGTGCTGCACTGTCACAAGCGTCATCTTTCAGGTGAGATATTAAACCAAGACTCCCCTCACCCCTTTGAGGTGGATATTAAAGATCCCACGGCACTATTTCAATGAGGAGCACGAGAGTCCTCGCCAGTGTCCTACCCCTGAACTAAAATCACTGAGAAGCCGAGAATCTGATCTTTTATCACATTGCTGTTTGTGGGATCTCACTGTGCACAAATTGGTTACCGCACTTTCTGCATTACAACAGTGACAACACTTCAAAAAGTATTTTATAGTTGCAAAATGCTTTGGAATGTCCTGAGGTTTTGAAAGGTGCTATAGAAATGCAAGCTCCTTGTTTTTTTTTGAGATAGGCTAAGCTGGGTTGTCTGGGGTGCAGTTTACTCCATACCCAGGGGCAGCGTTATAAAATCATAGAATCTTACAGTGCAGCAGGAAGTCACTCATCCCATTGTGCCTGTGCAGCAGAATACCACCAGGAGAATCTTCATTGATTTCTGGGCCAATCACTTATTCCTGTTTGTTAAAGTTCTACTGGTGTTTATAGTGTAATGACCTGTTCTGATTGGCCGCTCAATGACATATTGTAGGTGGAGAAGGAGCACGCAGAGAAGATGGATCTGCAGAAAGCCCTAGAGAGGCAGAACAAGAATCTACAACGATTCAACACAGGTGACAACTCACACTGCATTCGCTGCTGACATTTTATTTCCTTAAGGGTTGTTTTGATATCGATTATTGTACAAACTGTGCTTCTCACACTCACCTCAGCTACAATCTCTTTCAGGTTGTCTGTCTGTCTCTGTCTGGTGTGCTCTCTCTATCTTTCTTTCCCTCTCTCTCTCTCTCTCTCTCTCTCTCTCTCTCTCTGCTTCTCCCTCTTTGTCCTTCCCTCTATCTGTCTGATGATATCAAGCTATGTGGAAATCTGAGCTGTGGGAAGGACACAGAGAGTCTACAAAAAGATACGGACCGGGTAAGTGAGTGGGCAACAAGATGGCAGATGGAGTATAACATCAGGAAGTTTATATTCTCTGGAGTTTAGAAGAATGAGAGGTGATCTCATTGAGACCTACAAAATTCTGAAGGATAGATGCTGAGAGAAAGTTTTTGTTGGTCTAGGGGAGTCTCACAGTAAAGGACTGATTGTTTAAGATTGAAATGAGGAATTTCTTCATTCACAGGGTTGTGAATTTCTTGTGTTCTTGTGCCTCTTTATTGTTTACTCTGTTCCTTTGTCTCCATCTCTCCCTCTCTCTGTCTCTCTTTCTGTCTGTTTCTCTGCATGTTTCCCTCTGTCCCTCTCTTTTCCTCCCTCTCTTTTTCTCTCTCTCTTGCTGTCTCCATCTCTCTCTCCTTGATACCTCAGGATTAATTTGATGAGCGGATACATTAAGTGGGGAGCTGTGCCTGGCATGAGCACACATCCCAGATGCTAGCTCCATCCCTGATGTGTCAGCTCTCTAACCGGTAAGCACAGCGCCCCCCAACTGGCAGTGTGGGAATTATCTCAGTCCTTACTTCCCCCTCACCAACTCCAGACACCTCTCATCTACGTCAATTGCAAAATTCTTTCCAATAAATGTAGAATCCCGGAGAGAGGCCGTTTGGCCTATTGTGCCTGTGCCAACTCTTTGGCAGATTAACCCCACGGCCTCCTCCCCTTTCTCCTTAGCCCCATGTATATGACAGCTCCAAGCAATAACTAGGCTAATGTTTCCCCCTTTTCTTCTCGTCTCAGTCTCCTCGATGGTGACCCACGAATATGAGGAGCTCAGGCAACATCTGGAGCTGGAACAAGACCTCCGTCATGTGGCTGAGAACTACGCACATCAGGTAAAGGAACCATGAGGGTGCTCGGGCCCAGACATACCCCCCACCAGATTGTTGCACATAGGCTTCCGTGGTTGCCACCTATACACATCTGTATCAGAAATTCCAGCTGTGTGGTATGGCCATGGGGTCATGGAGCTTATAGGGAAAGTTACTACACTGATTGAGGGAGCGCAGTTGGGTCATATGAATAGTCCAGAGAACGCGAGTTTAAATCCCACCAGAGCCATTTGAGAATTTTCCCTCTGTTTCCAAATCTAGAACAACAAAATCTGATGTCAGGACAAAGTATCCATGGATACTGTCAGGTTGTCGCTGTGCGAGTGCCAGGAGGGGAGGAGGGGGGAAGCGAGCAGTGCCCATCGCTGAGCCTGTGGTTTTAATGTCGAGCCTAACGGAACTGAACTTGCAGCTGGAGGCCTCCAAGAGCCGCTGGTTAGGCCGCATTTAGACCTGGTTTTCCTGAACTCCTGCAGGCCAACTGTGTCCACCTCAAAGCTACATTGCAGAGGTGGGCATGGGTTTGGGTGGAGGGGGGTGTGGGGGGGGGGTGGTAGGGAGGTTAGGGGGGGTAGGGAGGTTAGGGGGGGTAGGAGTCCTCAAACAGGAATTAGGTCCCTGAGGGAGCAAAGACTAGTTTAGTCGCCATTTTGCTAAACTAAATATCACAGGAGTTGAACTCATACAGTTCCTCGTCACTCATTCCATAAAGAGCGATGCTCCTCCTGATTTCACAGTAATTCTGACCAGGGCATGTCCACGTTTAAAAAAAATTAATTCATGGGATGTGGGCTTCGCTGGCTGGGCCCAGCACTTATTCTCCATTCCCAATTGCCCTTGAGAAGATGGTGGTGAGCTGCCTTCTTGACCCGCTGCAGTCCATGTGGTGTAGGTACACCCACAGTGCTGTTAGGGAGGGAGTTCCAGGATTTTGACCCAGCGACAGTGAAGGAATGGTGATATATTTCCAAGTCAGGATGGTGAGTGACTTGGAGGGGAACTTCCAGGTGGTGGTGTTCCCATCTATCTGCTGCCCTTGTCCTTCTAGATGGTAGTGGTCGTGGGCTTAGAAGGTGCTGCCGAAGGAGCCTTGGTGAATCCCTGCAGTGCATCTTGTAGATGGTACACACACTGCTGCTACTGTGTGTCGGTGGTGGTGGGAGTGAATGTTTGTGGATGGGGTGCCAATCAAGCGGGTTACTTTGTCCTGGATGGTGTCAAGCTTCTTGAGTGTTGTGGGAGCTGCACTCATCCAGGAGAGTGGGGAGTAGTCCATCACGTTCCTGACTTGTGCCTTTGTAGATGGTGGACAGTTTTTGGGGAGTCAGGAGGTGAGTTACTCACCACAGGATTCCTAGTCTCTGACCTGCTCTTGTAGCCACAGTATTTATGTAGCTAGTCCAGTTCAGTTTCTGGTCAATGGTAACCCCCAGGATGTTGATAGTGGGGGATTCAGTGATGGTAATGCCATTGAACATCAAAGGGCGATGGTTGGATTCTCTCTTGTTGGAGATGGTCATTGCCTGGCACTTGTGTGGTGCGAATGTTACTTGACACTTGTCAGCCCAAGCCTGGATATTGTCCAGGTCTTGCTGCATTTGGACGTGGACTGCTTCAGTATCTGAGGAGTCATGAATGGTGCTGAACATTGTGCAATCATCAGCGAACATCCCCACTTCTGACCTTATGATGGAAGGAAGGTCATTGATGAAGCAGCTGAAGATGGTTGGGCCAAGGACACTACCCTGAGGAACTCCTGCAGTGATGTCCTGGAGCTGAGATGACTGAACTCCAACAACCACAACCATCTTCCTTTGTGCTGGGTATGACTCCAAGCAGAGGAGAGTTTCCCCCCTGATTCCCATTGACTCCAGTTTTGCTATTGCTCCTTGATGCCACATTCGGTCAAATGCTGCCTTGATGTCGAGGGCAGTCACTCTCACCTCACCTCGGGAGTTCAGCTCTTTTGTCCATGTTTGAACCAAGGCTGTAATGAGGTCAGGAGCTGAGTGGCCCTGGCAGAACCCAAACTGGGCATCAGTGAGCAGGTTAGTGCTAAGCAAGTGCCACTTGATAGCACTGTTGATGACCCCTTCCATTACTTTACTGATGATCGAGAGTAGCTGATGGGGCGGTAATTGGCCGGGTTGGATTTGTCCTGCTTTTTGTGTACAGGACGTACCTGGGCAATTTTCCACATAGCTGGGTAGATGCCAGTGTTGTAGCTGTACTGGAACAGCTTGGCTGGGGGTGCAGCAAGTTCTGGAGCACAAGTCTTCAGTACTATTGCCGGAATATTGTCAGGGCCCATAGCCTTTGCAGTTTCCAGTGTCTTCAACCGTTTATTGATAACACGTGGTTTACATCAAATTGGCTGAAGACTGGCATCTGTGATGCTGGGGACATCTGGAGGAGGCTGAGATGGATCATCCACTCGGCACTTCTGGCTGAAGATTGTAGCAAATGCTTCAGCCTTATCTCTTGAACTGATGTGCTGGGCTCCTCCATCATTGAGGATGGAGATATTGGTGGAGCCTCCTCCTCCAGTGAGTTGTTTAATTGTCCACCACCATTCACGGCTGGATGTGACAGCGATAAATGCTGGCCCAGCCAGCGATGCTCAGCCCCATGAATGAATTTTTTAAAATATTCAGGCAGAAAAGCAGCAATGTGGAAAAACTACCTGTCTGAGCAGTTCCATTAATACCTGGGGAGCCAGAGACAGGGAGCTCAAAGTGAAAACAGGTGAAGCATCATCATTTCAACCAACTGTAAAAAAGGATTTGAAACAGTAAAGAGTTTTCCACGAAAACAAGGCTTCGGGTTTTACTGTGCACATCTGCTCTCCACTCACCTCGACGGTTGTGATACCCAGAGTCTGGAAAGCTGCAAGAAAGGGAACTGGATGCCTTTGATACCAGGTCTCTTTGAAGGACTCTGGGTACACACTGGAGGGGCGTTGTACCTAACAATGAAGTAAGAAAACACTCAGAACAGCCTCCAGCTTCATCCACCATTTGCAAAGGATTGGCTAAACTGGTTTGGCTATGGCCAGCTGACAGCTGTCACCGAGGCCTGTCCATCAGAGCATGCAGTGGGATCCCACTAGATGTAGAAGAAGAGGGTAATCCAAGGTGAACCGGCTCCAGACTGTCAGTAAAGAGCACTGGAGTCTCGCGACGCTGGAGCTACTAACTTTCAGTCAGAAAGGGACAACCCCAGGACAATGACCAATCAGACCAACCCGTTCCTGTTGTGTAATCATTCCTTTTCAACTTGGCCTTAACCCTGGGCAGATTTCCTAGAGCCTTGGGTGAGTACAGAATGTTCACTTGCTTCTCTGGGGAAATGGGACAGATAGCTCAGGGAGTCCCGCTGTACTGTGTTCACTGCAGTTCTGCCAGGAAATTGTAGAGTTTGTGCATCTTTCTCGAATTACAGAGAACTTGCAGCACAGAAAGAGACCATTCAGCCCAGCCAGACTGTACTGGTGTGTATGCTCCACATGAGACTCCTGTACATGGGGTGTCGGACGTTCCCGTGTGTGTGGAGGCAGAGTCAGGACATGAGAGCACAATGTCCAGGACCTTTCAATCTAATGAAGGGTGTAATTATTTTAAAGAGAGGTCATTTCCTCTTTAATCGGCCTCTACCTCCTTGAATATAGATGCGTGTGCAAAAGCAGGAAGCAAACAGGCAAAGTATGATCCTCCTGGAGAACGTGACCCCAAGCACACAGCTTCTCAAAGCCTTGGAGGAAGTGGCCAATGCAACAAAGATCTTGGAGGAAGAAAGAATCCAACACGAACAACAGGTAAAGCAAGGCGGGGATGGAGAGGCTGCTCTCCCATTAACTGCCCTATCACCATGCAGCAACACAAGAGGGCCAGAGGCAGAGAAAACACCCAATGCCCATCAGAGTCAATCCATACAAAGGCCACCAGTCCCACTTCATCATGATCCCTCCGCCAGACACTCTCCATCGTTAACCCCCCCAATCCCCCTCCATCCCTAATCACCAATCCCTCTCGATTCTGAACCCCCAGTCCCCATCCATTCTGAACCCCCAGTCCCCCTCCATCCTGAACACCCCCAGTCCCTCTCCATCCTGAACCCCCCAGTCCCTCTCCATCCTGAACCCCCAGTCCCTCTCCATCCTGAACCCCCAGTCCCTCTCCATCCTGAACCCCCAGTCCCCATCCATTCTGAACCTCCAATCCCGCTCCATCCTGAACCCCCCAATCGCCCTCCATTCTGAACCTCCAGTCCATCTCCATCCTGAACCCTCAGTCCCTCACCATCCTGAGCCCACCAAACCCTCGCCATCCTGAAACCCCAGTCCCCCTCCATCCTGAACCCCCAATCCCCCTCCATCCTGAACCCCCCAATCCCCCTCCATCCTGAACCCCCCAGTCCCCCTCCATCCTGAACCCCCCAATCCCCCTCCATCCTGAACCCCCCAGTCTCCCTCCATCCTGAACCCCCATCCCCCTCCATCCTGAACCCTCAATCCCCCTCCATCCTGAACCCCCCAGTCCCCCTCCATCCTGAACCCCCAATCCCCCTCCATCCTGAACCCCCCAGTCTCCCTCCATCCTGAACCCCCATCCCCCTCCATCCTGAACCCTCAATCCCCCTCCATCCTGAACCCCCCAGTCCCCCTCCATCCTGAACCCCCAATCCCCCTCCATCCTGAACCCCCCAGTCCCTCTCCATCCTGAACCCCCCAGTCCCCCTCCATCCTGAACCCCCCCAGTCCCCCTCCATCCTGAACCCCCAGTCCCTCTCCATCCTGAACCCCCCAGTCCCTCTCCATCCTGAACCCCCCAGTCCCCCTCCATTCTGAACCCCCCCCAGTCCCCCTCCATCCTGAAACCCCAGTCCCTCTCCATCCTGAAACCCCCCAGTCCCCCTCCATCCTGAACCCCCAGTCCCCCTCCATCCTGAACCCCCCAGTACCTCTCCATCCTGAACCCCCAGTCCCTCTCCATCCTGAACCCCCAATCCCTCTCCATCCTGAACCCCCAGTCCCCCTCCATCCTGAACCCCCCCAGTCCCCCTCCATCCTGAACCCCCAGTCCCTCTCCATCCTGAACCCCCCAGTCCCTCTCCATCCTGAACCCCCCAGTCCCCCTCCATTCTGAACCCCCCCCAGTCCCCCTCCATCCTGAAACCCCAGTCCCTCTCCATCCTGAAACCCCCCAGTCCCCCTCCATCCTGAACCCCCAGTCCCCCACCATCCTGAACCCCCCAGTACCTCTCCATCCTGAACCCCCAGTCCCTCTCCATCCTGAACCCCCAATCCCTCTCCATCCTGAACCCCCAGTCCCTCTCCATCCTGAAACCCCAATCCCCCTCCATCCTGAACCCCCAGTCCCCATCCATCCTGAAACCCCCCAGTCCCCCTCCATCCTGAACCCCCAATCCCTCTCCATCTTGAACCCCCCAGACCCCCTCCATCCTGTACCCCCCCAGACCCCCTCCATCCTGGAGCCCCCCAGGCCCCCTCCATCCTGAACCCCCAGTACCTCTCCATCCTGAACCGCCCCAGACCCCCTCCATCCTGAACACCCCAGTCCCCCTCCATCCTTAACCCCCAGTCCCCCTCCATCCTGAACCCCCAGTCCCTCTCCATCCTGAACCCCCAGTCCCTCTCCATCCTGAACCCCCCCAGACCCCCTCCATCCTGAACCCCCCAGTCCCCCTCCATCCTTAACCCCCAGTCCCCCTCCATCCTGAACCCCCAGTCCCTCTCCATCCTGAACCCCCAGTCCCTCTCCATCCTGAACCCCCAGTCCCTCTCCATCCTGAACCCCCCAGTCCCTCTCCATCCTGAACCCCCCAGTCCTTCTCCATACTGAACCCCCAGTCCCTCTCCATTCTGAACCCCAAGTCCCCCTCCATCATGAACACCCAGTCCCCCTCCATTCTGAACCCGCCAGTCCCACTCCATCCTGAACCCCCAGTCCCTCTCCATCCTGAACCCCCCCAGACCCCCTCCATCCTGAACCCCCAGTACCCCTCCATCCTTAACCCCCAGTCCCTCTCCATCCTGAACCCCCCAGTCCCTCTCCATCCTGAACCCCCAGTCCCTCTCCATCCTGAACCCCCAGTCCCTCTCCATTCTGAACCTCCAATCCCGCTCCATCCTGAACCCCCCAATCGCCCTCCATTCTGAAACTCCAGTCCATCTCCATCCTGAACCCTCAGTCCCTCACCATCCTGAGCCCACCAAACCCTCGCCATCCTGAAACCCCAGTCCCCCTCCATCCTGAACCCCCAGTCCCCCTCCATCCTGAACCCCCCAATCCCCCTCCATCCTGAACCCCCCAGTCTCCCTCCATCCTGAACCCCCCAGTCCCCCTCCATCCTGAACCCCCCAGTCCCCCTCAATCCTGAACCCCCCAATCCCCCTCCATCCTTAACCCCCCAGTCCCCCTCCATCCTGAACCCCCATCCCCCTCCATCCTGAACCCTCAATCCCTCTCCATCCTGAACCCCCAGTCCCCCTCCATCCTAAACCCCCAGTCCCTCTCCATCCTGAACCCCCCAGTCCCTCTCCATCCTGAACCCCCAGTCCCCATCCATTCTGAACCTCCAATCCCGCTCCATCCTGAACCCCCCAATCGCCCTCCATTCTGAACCCCCCAATCGCCCTCCATTCTGAACCTCCAATCCCGCTCCATCCTGAACCCCCCAATCGCCCTCCATTCTGAACCTCCAGTCCATCTCCATCCTGAACCCTCAGTCCCTCACCATCCTGAGCCCACCAAACCCTCGCCATCCTGAAACCCCAGTCCCCCTCCATCCTGAACCCCCCAATCCCCCTCCATCCTGAACCCCCCAGTCTCCCTCCATCCTGAACCCCCATCCCCCTCCATCCTGAACCCTCAATCCCCCTCCATCCTGAACTCTAAGTCCCCCTCCATCCTGAACCCCCAATCCCCCTCCATCCTGAACCCCCCAGTACCTCTCCATCCTGAACCCCCAGTCCCCCTCCATCCTGAACCCCCCAGTCTCCCTCCATCCTGAACCCCCATCCCCCTCCATCCTGAACCCTCAATCCCCCTCCATCCTGAACCCCCCAGTCCCCCTCCATCCTGAACCCCCAATCCCCCTCCATCCGGAACCCCCAATCCCCCTCCATCCTGAACCCCCAGTCCCTCTCCATCCTGAACCCCCCAGTCCCCCTCCATCCTGAACCCCCCCAGTCCCCCTCCATCCTAAACCCCCAGTCCCTCTCCATCCTGAACCCCCCAGTCCCTCTCCATCCTGAACCCCCCCCAGTCCCCCTCCATCCTGAAACCCCAGTCCCTCTCCATCCTGAACCCCCCCAGTCCCCCTCCATCCTGAACCCCCAGTCCCCCTCCATCCTGAACCCCCCAGTACCTCTCCATCCTGAACCCCCAGTCCCTCTCCATCCTGAACCCCCAATCCCTCTCCATCCTGAACCCCCAGTCCCTCTCCATCCTGAAACCCCAATCCCCCTCCATCCTGAACCCCCAGTCCCTCTCCATCCTGAAACCCCCCAGTCCCCCTCCATCCTGAACCCCCAGTCCCTCTCCATCCTGAACCCCCAGTCCCTCTCCATCCTGAACCCCCAATCCCTCTCCATCCTGAACCCCCAGTCCCCCTCCATCCTGAACCCCCCAGTCCCTCTCCATCCTGAACCCCCCAGTCCTTCTCCATCCTGAACCCCCAGTCCCTCTCCATTCTGAACCCCAAGTCCCCCTCCATCATGAACCCCCAATCCCTCTCCATCCTGAACCCGCCAGTCCCACTCCATCCTGAACCCCCAGTCCCTATCCATCCTGAACCCCCCCAGACCCCCTCCATCCTGAACCCCCCAGTCCCCCTCCATCCTTAACCCCCAGTCCCCCTCCATCCTGAACCCCCCCAGACCCCCTCCATCCTGAACCCCCCAGTCCCCCTCCATCCTTAACCCCCAGTCCCCCTCCATCCTGAACCCCCAGTCCATCTCCATCCTGAACCCCCAGTCCCTCTCCATCCTGAACCCCCAATCCCTCTCCATCCTGAACCCCCAGTCCCCTTCCATCCTGAACGCCCCAGTCCCTCTCCATCCTGAATCCCCCAGTCCTTCTCCATCCTGAACCCCCAGTCCCTCTCCATTCTGAACCCCAAGTCCACCTCCATCATGAACACCCAGTCCCCCTCCATTCTGAACCCGCCAGTCCCACTCCATCCTGAACCCCCAGTCACTCTCCATTCTGAACCCCCAGTCCCCATCCATCCTGAGCCCCCAATCCCACTCCATCCTGAACCCCCAATCCCACTCCATCCTGAACCCCCAATCCCTCTCCATCCTGAACCCACAGTCCCCCTCCATCCTGAACCCCCCAGTCCCCCTCCATCCTGAACCCCCCAGTCCCTCTCCATTCTGAACCCCCCAGTCCCTCTCCATCCTGAAGCCCCAGTCCCTCTCCATCCTGAACCCCCAGTCCCTCTCCATCCTGAACCCCCAGTCCCTCTCCATCCTGAACCCCCCCAGACCCCCTCCATCCTGAACCCCCCAGTCCCCATCCATCCTTAACCCCAGTCCCCCTCCATCCTGAACCCCCAGTCCCTCTCCATCCTGAACCCCCAGTCCCTCTCCATCCTGAACCCCCAATCCCTCTCCATCCTGAACCCCCAGTCCCCCTCCATCCTGAACCCCCCAGTCCCTCTCCATCCTGAACCCCCCAGTCCTTCTCCATCCTGAACCCCCAGTCCCTCTCCATTCTGAACCCCAAGTCCCCCTCCATCATGAACACCCAGTCCCCCTCCATTCTGAACCCGCCAGTCCCACTCCATCCTGAACCCCCAGTCACTCTCCATCCTGAACCCCCAGTCACTCTACATCCTGAACCCCCAGTCACTTTCCATTCTGAACCCCCAGTCCCCCTCCATCCTGAACCCCCAATCCCACTCCATCCTGAAACCCCAATCCCACTCCATCCTGAACCCCCAATCCCTCTCCATCCTGAACCCACAGTCCCCCTCCATCCTGAACCCCCCAGTCCCCCTCCATCCTGAACCCCCCAGTCCATCTCCATCCTGAACCCCCTGGTCCCCCTCCATCCTGAACCCCCAGTCCCTCTCCATCCTGAACCCCCAGTCCCTCTCCATCCTGAACCCCCAATCCCTCTCGATCCTGAACCCCCCAGTCCCTCTCCATCCTGAACCCCCAGTCCCTCTCCATTCTGAACCCCCCCAGTCCCCCTCCATCCTGAACCCCCCCAGTCCACCGCCATCCTGAACCCCCAGACCCTCTCCATCCTGAACCCCCCCAGTCCCTCTCCATCCTGAACCCCCCCAGACCCCCTCCATCCTGAACCCCCAGACCCTCTCCATCCTGAACCCCCAGACCCTCTCCATCCTGAACCCCCCCAGACCCTCTGAATCCTGAACCCCCCCAGTCCCTCTCCATCCTGAACCCCCAGTCCCTCTCTATCCTGAACCCCCCCAGACCCTCTGCATCCTTAACCCCCAATCCCTCTCCATCCTGAAACCCCAGTCCCCCTCCATTCTGAACCCCCAGACCCTCTCCATCCTGAACCGCCCCCAGTCCCTCTCCATCCTGAACCCCCCAGTCCATCTCCATCCTGAACCCCCCAGTCCATCTCCATCCTGAACCCCCCAGTCCCCCTCCATCCTGAACCCCCAGTCCCTCTCCATCCTGAACCCCCAGTCCCTCTCCATTCTGAACCCCCAATCCCGCTCCACCCTGAACACCCCAATCGCCCTCCATTCTGAAACTCCGGACCCCGTCCATCCTGAACCCTCAGTCCCTCACCGTCCTGAACCCCCCAATCCCCCTCCATCCTGAACCCCCAATCCCTCTCCGTCCTGAACCCCTCAGTCCCTCTCAGTCCTGAACCCCCCAATCCCCCTCCATCCTGAACCCCCAGTGCCCCTCCATCCTGAACCCCCAATCCCTCTCCGTCCTGAACCCCCCCAATCCCCCTCCATCCTGAACCCCCAATCCCCCTCCATCATGAACCCCAAAATCCCCTCCATCCTGAACCCCCAGTCCCCCTCCATCCTGAACTCCCAGTCCCACTCCATCATGAACCCCCAGTCCCCCTCCATCCTGAACCCCCCAGTCCCACCTCCATCCTGAACCCCCAGTCCCCCTCCATCCTGAACGCCCAGTCCCCCTCCATCCTGAACCCCCCAGTCCCACCTCCATCCTGAACCCCCAGTCCCTCTCCATCCTGAACCCTCAGTCCCCCTCCATCCTGAACTCTAAGTCCCCCTCCATCCTGAACCCCCAATCCCCCTCCATCCTGAACCCCCAGTCCCTCTCCATCCTGAACACCCCCCAATCCCCATCCATCCTGAACCCCCAGTCCCCCTCCATCCTGAACCCCCAGTCCATCTCGATCCTGAAACCCCAATCCCTCTCCATCCTGAACCCCCAATACCTCTCCATCCTGAACCCCCAATCCCTCTCCATCCTGAACCCCCAGTCCCCCTCCATCCTGAACCCCCTGTCCCTCTCCATCCTGAACCCCCCCAGTCCCTCTCCATCCTGAACCCCCAGTCCCTCTCCATCCTGAACCCCCAGTCCCCCTCCATCCTGAACACCCCCAGTCCTTCTCGATCCTGAACCCCCCAGTCCCTCTCCATCCTGAACCCCCAGTCCCTCTCCATCCTGAACCCCCCAGTCCATCTCGATCCTGAAACCCAATCCCTCTCCATCCTGAACCCCCTGTCCCCCTCAATCCTGAACCCCCAGTCGCTCTCCATCCTGAACCCCCCCAGTCCTTCTCCATCCTGATCCCCCCAGTCCCTCTCCATCCTGAACACCACATCCCACTCCATACTGAACCCCCAGTCCCTCTCCATCCTGAACCCCCAGTCCCCCTCCATCCTGAACCCCCCAGTCCCCCTCCATCCTGAACCCCCAGTCCCCCTCCATCCTGAACCCCCAGTGCCCCTCCATCCTGAACCCCCAGTCCCCCTCCATCCTGAACCCCCCAGTCCCCCTCCATCCTGAACCCCCAGTCCCCCTCCATCCTGAACCCCCAGTGCCCCTCCATCCTGAACCCCCCAGTCCCCCTCCATCCTGAACCCCCAGTCCCTCTCCATCCTGAAACCCCCAGTCCCTCTCCATCCTGAAACCCCCAGTCCCCCTCCATCCTGAACCCCCCCAATCCGCCTCCATCCTGAACCCCCAGTCCCTCTCCATCCTGAACCCCCAGTCCCTCTCCATTCTGAACCCCAAGTCCCCCTCCATCCTGAACCCCCCAGTCCCCCTCCATCCTGAACCCCCCCAGTCCCCCTCCATCCTGAACCCCCAGACCCTCTCCATCCTGAACCCCCTGTCCCCCTCAATCCTGAACCCCCAGTCGC
This sequence comes from Carcharodon carcharias, assembly GCF_017639515.1. Lineage (NCBI taxonomy): Eukaryota > Metazoa > Chordata > Chondrichthyes > Lamniformes > Lamnidae > Carcharodon > Carcharodon carcharias. Next base: position 261,367,949 of record NC_054467.1, on the reverse strand, counting down.
TCTCCATCCTGAACCCCCCCAGTCCTTCTCCATCCTGAACCCCCCAGTCCCTCTCCATCCTGAACACCACATCCCACTCCATACTGAACCCCCAGTCCCTCTCCATCCTGAACCCCCAGTCCCCCTCCATCCTGAACCCCCCAGTCCCCCTCCATCCTGATCCCCCAGTTCCCCTCCATCCTGAACCCCCAGTGCCCCTCCATCCTGAACCCCCAGTCCCCCTCCATCCTGAACCCCCAGTCCCTCTCCATCCTGAAACCCCCAGTCCCTCTCCATCCTGAAACCCCCAGTCCCCCTCCATCCTGAACCCCCCCCAATCCGCCTCCATCCTGAACCCCCAGTCCCTCTCCATCCTGAACCCCCAGACCCCCTCCATCCTGAACCCCCAGTCCCTCTCCATCCTGAACCCCCAGTCCCTCTCCATTCTGAACCCCAAGTCCCCCTCCATCATGAACACCCAGTCCCCCTCCATCCTGAACCCCCAATCCCTCTCCATCCTGAACCCCCAGTCCCTCTCCATCCTGAAAACCCCAGTCCCTCTCTGTCCTGAACCCCCAGTCCCCCTCCATCCTGAACCCCCCATTCCCCCTCCATCCTGATCCCGCAGAACCCTCCATCTTGAAGCCCCAGTCCCTCTCCATCCTGAACCCCCAGTCCCTCTCCATCCTGAACCCCCAGTCCCCCTCCATCCTGAACCCCCCAGTCCCTCTCCATCCTGAACCCCCAGTCCCCCTCCATCCTGAACCCCCCAGTCCCTCTCCATCCTGAACCCCCAGTCCCCCTCCATCCTGAACCCCCCAGTCCCTCTCCATCCTGAACCCCCAGTCCCCCTCCATCCTGAACCCCCCAGTCCCTCTCCATCCTGAACCCCCAGTCCCCCTCCATCCTGAACCCCCCAGTCCCTCTCCATCCTGAACCCCCAGTCCCCCTCCATCCTGAACCCCCCAGTCCCTCTCCATCCTGAACCCCCAGTCCCCCTCCATCCTGAACCCCCAGTCCCTCTCCATCCTGAACCCCCAGTCCCCCTCCATCCTGAACCCCCCAGTCCCTCTCCATCCTGAACCCCCAGTCGCTCTCCATCCTGAACCCCCCCCCAGTCCCTCTCCATCCTGAACCCCCAATCCCTCTCCATCCTGAACCCCCAGTCCCTCTCCATCCTGAACCCCCCCCCTCCAGTCCCTCTCCATCCTGAACCCCCCATCCGTCTTCATCCTGAACCCCCCCAGTCCCTCTCCATCCTGAACCCCCATTCCCCCTCCATCCTGAACCCCCATTCCCCCTCCATCCTGAAACCCCCATTCCCCCTCCATCCTGAACCCCCAGACCCACTCCATCCTGAACTCTTCCCAGTCCATCTCCATCCTCACCCCCCCAATCCCTCGCCATCCTGAAACCCCCCAGTCCCCCTCCATCCTGAACCCCCAGTCCCTCTCCATCCTGAACCCCCAGTCCCTCTCCATCCTGAACCCACCCCCCCCCCAGTCCCTCTCCATCCTGAACCCCCAGTCCCTCTCCATCCTGAACCCCCAGTCCCTCTCCATCCTGAACCCACCCCCCCCCCAGTCCCTCTCCATCCTGAACCCCCAGTCCCTCTCCATCCTGAACCCCCAGTCCCTCTCCATCCTGAACCCCCAGTCCCCCTCCATCCTGAACCCCCCCTCCAGTCCCTCTCCATCCTGAACCCCCAGTCCCCCTCCATCCTGAACCCCCCTCCTCCAGTCCCTCTCCATCCTGAACCCCCAGTCCCTCTCCATCCTGAACCCCCAGTCCCTCTCCATCCTGAACCCCCCCAGTCCCTCTCCATCCTGAACCCCCAGTCCCTCTCCATCCTGAACCCCCAGTCACTCTCCATCCTGAACCCCCAATCCCTCTCCATCCTGAACCCCCAGTCCCTCTCCATCCTGAACCCCCCATCCGTCTTCATCCTGAACCCCCCCAGTCCCTCTCCATCCTGAACCCCCCCAGTCCCCCTCCATCCTTAACCCCCCCAGTCCCCCTCCATCCTGAACCCCCAGACCCTCTCCATCCTGAACCCCCCCAGTCCCCCTCCATCCTGAACCCCCAGTCCCTCTCCATCCTGAACCCCCAGTCCCTCTCCATCCTGAACCCCCAATCCCTCTCCATCCTGAACCCCCCATCCCTCTCCATCCTGAACCCCCAATCCCTCTCCACCCTGAACCCCCCCCCAGTCCTTCTCCATCCTGAAACCCCAGTCCCCCTTCCTCCTGAAACCCCAGTCCTTCTCCATCCTGAACCCCCAGTCCCCCTTCCTCCTGAAACCCCAGTCCTTCTCCATCCTGAACCCCCCAGTCCTTCACCATCCTGAACCCCCCAGTCCCCCTCCATCCTGAAACCCCCAGTCCCTCTCCATACTGAACCCTCAGTCCCTCTCCATCCTGAACCCCCAGTCCCTCTCCATCCTGAACCCCCAATCCCTCTCCATCCTGGAACACCAGTCCCCCTCCATTCTGAACCCCCCATTCCATCTCCATCCTGAACCCCCCAACCCCCTCCATTCTGAACCCCCAGACGGCCTCCATCCTGAACACCCAGTCCTTCTCCATCCTGAACCCCCCAGTCCCGCTCCATCCTGAACCCCCCATTCCCTCTCCATCCTGAACCCCCAGTCCCTCTCCATCCTGAACCCCCCCAATCCCCCTCCATCCTGATCCCCTTGTCCCCCTCCATCTTGAACCCCCCAATCCCCCTCCATCCTGAACCCCGAATCCTCCTCCATCCTGAACCCCCCCATCCCCCTCCATCCTGAACCCCCCAGTCCCCCTCCATCCCGAACCCCCAGTCCTTCTCCATCCTGAACCCCCAATCCCCCTCTATCCTGAACCCCCAGTCCCCCTCCATCCTGAACCCTTGTCCCCCTCCATCCTGAACCCCCAATCCCTCTCCATCCTGAACCCCCCAGTCCCCCTCCATCCTGAACCCCCAGTCCCTCTCCATCCTGAACCCCCCCAGTCCCCCTCCATCCTGAACCCCCAGTCCCCCTCCATCCTGACCCCCCAGTCCCCCTCCATCCTGAAACCCCAAGTCCCCCTCCATCCTGAACACCCAGTCCCCCTCCATCCTGAAACCCCCAATCCCCCTCCATCCTGAACCCCCAGTCCCTCTCCATCCTGAACCCCCAGTCCCTCTCCATCATGAACCCCCATCCCCCTCCATCCTGAACCCCCCAGTCCCTCTCCATCCTGAACACCCCCCAATCCCCATCCATCTTAACCCCCAGTCCCTCTCGATCCTGAACCCCCAATCCCTCTCCATCCTGAACCCCCAGTCCCCCTCCATCCTGAACCCCACATCCCTCTCCATCCTGAACCCCCCCAGTCCCCCTCCATCCTGAACCCCAAGTCCCTCTCCATCCTAAACCCCCCAGTCCTTCTCCATCCTGAACCCCCCAGTCCCTCTCCATCCTGAACCCCCCCAGTCCTTCTCGATCCTGAACCCCCCAGTCCCTCTCCAACCTGAACCCCCAGTCCCTCTCCATCCTGAACCCCCAGTCCCCCTCCATCCTGAAACCCCCAGTCCCCCTCCATCCTGAACCCCCCCAATCCCCCTCCATCCTGAACCCCCAGTCCCTCTCCATCCTGAACCCCCAGTCCCTCTCCATCATGAACCCCCATCCCCCTCCATCCTGAACCCCCCAGTCCCTCTCCATCCTGAACCCCCAGTCCCTCTCCATCATGAACGCCCCCAATCCCCCTCCATCCTGAACCCCCAATCCCCCTCCATCCTGAACCCCCAATCCCTCTCCATCCTGAACCCCCCAGTCCCTCTCCATCCTGAACCCCCAGTCACTTTCCATTCTGAACCCCCAGTCCCTCTCCATCCTGAACCCCCAATCCCTCTCCATCCTGAACACCCAGGTCCCCTCCATCCTGAACCCCCAGTCCCTCTCCATCCTGAAAACCCCTGTCCCTCTCTGTCCTGAACCCCCAGTCCCCCTCCATCCTGAACCCCCCAATCCCCCTCCATCCTGATCCCGCAGTCCCCCTCCATCTTGAAGCCCCAGTCCCTCTCCATCCTGAACCCCCAGTCCCTCTCCATCCTGAACCCCCAGTCCCTGTCCATCCTGAACCCCCAGTCCCTCTCCATCCAGAACCCCCCCAATCCCCCTCCATCCTGAACCCCCAGTCCCTCTCCATCCTGAACCCCCAGTCCCCCTCCATCCTGAACCCCCAGTCCCTCTCCATCCTGAACCCCCAGTCGCTCTCCATCCTGAACCCCCAGTCGCTCTCCATCCTGAACCCCCAGTCGCTCTCCATCCTGAAACCCACCCAATCCCCCTCCATCCTGAACCCCCAGACCCACTCCATCCTGAACTCCTCCCAGTCCCCCTCCATCCTCACCCCCCCCAGTCCCTCTCCATCCTGAACCCCCAATCCCTCACCATCCTGAAACCCCCCAGTCCCCCTCCATCCTGAACCCCCAATCCCTCTCCATCCTGAACCCCCAATCCCTCTCCATCCTGAACCCCCCCAGAAGCATCTCCATCCTGAACCCCCCATCCGTCTTCATCCTGAACCCCCCCAGTCCCTCTCCATCCTGAACCCCCCCCCTCCAGTCCCTCTCCATCCTGAACCCCCCATCCGTCTTCATCCTGAACCTCCCCAGTCCCTCTCCATCCTGAACCCCCAGTCCCTCTCCATCCTGAACCCCCCAGTCCCCCTCCATCCTGAACCCCCCAGTCCCCCTCCATCCTGAAACCCCAAGTCCCCCTCCATCCTGAACCCCCCAGTCCCCCTCCATCCTGAACCCCCCATCCGTCTTCATCCTGAACCCCCAATCCCTCTCCATTCTGAACCCTCCCAGTCCCCCTCCATCCTGAACACCCCATCCCTCTCCATTCTGAACCCCCAGTCGCCCTCCATCCTTAATCCCCCAGTCCCCCTCCATCCTGAACCACCAGTCCTTCTCCATCCTGAACCCCCCAGTCCTTCTCCATCCTGAACCCCCCCAGTCCCTCTCCATACTGAACCCTCAGTCCCTCTCCATTCTGAACCCCCAGTCCCTCTCCATCCTGAACCCCCCAATCCCTCTCCATCCTGAACCCCCAATCCCCCTCCTTCCTGATCCCCCAGTCCCCTCCATCCTGAACCCCCAGTCCCTTTCCATTCTGAACCCCCAGTCCCCCTCCATTCTGAACCCCCCATCCCTCACCATCCTGAAACCACCCCCAAGTCCATCTCCATCCTGAACCCCCAGTCCCCCTCCATCCTGAACCCCCAGTCCCTCTCCATCCTGAAACCCCAGTCCCTCTCCATCCTGAACCCGCAGTCCCTCTCCATCCTGAACCCCCAGTCCCCCTCCATCCTGAACCCCCAATCCCCCTCCATCCTGAACCCCCAGGCCCTCTCCATCCTGAACCCCCAGTCCCCCTCCATCCTGACCCCCCAGTCCCCGTCCATCCTGAAACCCCAAGTCCCTCTCCATCCTGAACACCCAGTCCCCCTCCATCCTGAACCCCCAGTCCCTCTCCATCCTGAACCCCCAGTCCCCCTCCATCCTGAACCCCCAGTCCCCCTCCATCCTGACCCCCAGTCCCCCTCCATCCTGAAACCCCAAGTCCCTCTCCATCCTGAACACCCAGTCCCCCTCCATCCTGAAACCCCCAATCCCCCTCCATCCTGAACCCCCAGTCCTTCTCCATCCTGAACCCCCCAGTCCTTCTCCATCCTGAACCCCCAGTCCCTCTCCGTCCTGATCCCCCAGTCACTCTCCATCCTGAACCCCCAGTCCCCCTCCATCCTGAACCCCCACTACCCCTCCATCCTGAACCCCCCAGTCCCTCTCCATCCTGAAACCCCAGTCCCCCTCCATCCTGAAGCCCCAGTCCCCCTCCATCCTGAACCCCCAGTCCCTCTCTGTCCTGAACCCCCAGTCACTCTCCATCCTGATCCCCCAATCCCCCTCCATCCTGAACCCCCCCGTCCCCCTCCATCCCGAACCCCCAGTCCTTCTCCATCCTGAACCCCCAATCCCCCTCTATCCTGAACCCCCAGTCCCCCTCCATCCTGAACCCCCAATCCCTCTCCATCCTGAACCCCCCAGTCCCCCTCCATCCTGAACCCCCAGTCCCTCTCCATCCTGAACCCCCAGTCCCCCTCCATCCTGAACCCCCAGTCCCCCTCCATCCTGACCCCCCAGTCCCCCTCCATCCTGAAACCCCAAGTCCCCCTCCATCCTGAACACCCTGTCCCCCTCCATCCTGAAACCCCCAATCCCCCTCCATCCTGAACCCCCAGTCCTTCTCCATCCTGAACCCCCCAGTCCTTCTCCATCCTGAACCCCCCAGTCCTTCTCCATCCTGAACCCCCAGTCCCTCTCCGTCCTGAACCCCCAGTCACTCTCCATCCTGAACCCACAGTCCCTCTCCATCCTGAACCCCCAGTCCCCCTCCATCCTGAACCCCCAGTACCCCTCCATCCTGAACCCCCCAGTCACTCTCCATCCTGAATCCACAGTCCCTCTCCATCCTGAACCCCCAGTCCCCCTCCATCCTGAACCCCCAGTACCCCTCCATCCTGAACCCCCCAGTCCCTCTCCATCCTGAACCCCCAGTCCCCCTCCATCCTGAACCCCCCAGTCCCTCTCCATCCTGAAACCCCAGTCCCCCTCCTTCCTGAAGCCCCAGTCCCCCTCCATCCTGAACCCGCCAGTCCCTCTCTGTCCTGAACCCCCAGTCACTCTCCATCCTGAACCCCCAATCCCCCTCCATCCTGAACCCCCCAGTCCCCCTCCATCCCGAACCCCCAGTCCCACCTCCATCCTGAACCCCCAATCCCCCTCTATCCTGAACCCCCAGTCCCCCTCCATCCTGAACCCTTGTCCCCCTCCATCCTGAACCCCCAATCCCTCTCCATCCTGAACCCCCCAGTCCCCCTCCATCCTGAACCCCCAGTCCCTCTCCATCCTGAACCCCCAATCCCCCACCATCCTGAACACCCAGTCCCCCTCCATCCTGAACCCCCAGTCCCCCTCCATCCTGAACCCCCAGTCCCTCTCCATCCTGAACCCCCCCAATCCCTCTCCATCCTGAACCCCCAGTCCCCCTCCATCCTGAACCCCCAATCCCCCTCCATCCTGAACCCCCCAATCCCCCTCCATCCTGAACCCCCCAATCCCCCTCCATCCTGAACCCTCCAATCCCACTCCATCCTGAACACCCCAGACCCTCTGCATCCTGAACTGAGCAGTTAGAATAATGGTTATTTTACCTTGTTACTAATTCACTGTCCTGGGCTAATCCCACAGCAAAACCTGGGGAACTTAAATTCAATTGATTAAATAATTCTCAAATGACAAGCTGGTGTTAGTAACAGTGACCACACATATACCCATGGGGCGAGGAGCTTGTCCTATGATAAGAGGCTGAGTAAATTGGGTCTATATTGTCTGGTGTTTAGAATAATGAGAGACAATTATCTTGAAAATATAATAATTCTCATAATATTATTGTGATTTATTGTTAAATTAGATAAATAGTGGGGTTTGGAATGTGTGCGTGTGTGTGTGTGTGTGTGTGGTTGAACTGAATTGGAGACAGCTGGACTTGAGGCTTTGACTCACCAAAGGAAGTTAGATTTCTAATGGTCCACTTTAGTGAACCTTCACTGTAACATCTCCAAAGCAAGTATATCCTTTCTTAAATGTGGAGACAGAAACTGCACACACTGCTCCAGCTGTGGTCTCACCAAAACCCTGTACAATTGTAGCAAGACTTCTTTATTCCTGTACTCCAATCCCCTTGTAATAAAGGCCAACCTGCCCTTTACCTTCCTAATTGCTTGCAGCACCTGCATGCTAACTTGCTGCATTCCTTGTACAAACACACCCAAGTCTCCGAACATCAACATTTACACGTTTCTCACCTTTTAAAAAAATTCTGTTTTTCTATTCTTACAACCAAAGTGAATAACTTTGCAGCTCCCTTCATTATAATCCACCTGTCATCTTCTTGCCTACTCACTTGCCCTGTCTATATCTCTTTGCAGCCTCTCTGTGTCCTCCCGAAAGCTTAGCTTTCCACATAGCTTATTACATTGCTTTTAGTTACAGGCTCTAGTAAATTTTTGTTTCTGTCTCTGTTAGAGGGAGCCTATAAACTACTCCCTCCAGTGTTTTCTGACTCTTGCTATAACTGATTTGCATCTATACTGATCCTATGATCTTCTGAGGCCAGGTCCTTTCTCATTAAGGATTGCTGTGGTTCAAGAAGCACCTTCTTGAGGGCAATTAATGATGGTCATTTGATGCTGGGGGGCCCGGTTAGCTGAGTGTTCTAGTGCGTGGTTCGGATTAACACCAACAGCATGGGTTCATTCCCTGTTCCGGCTGAGGTAGACTTGGAACCTGCCTCCTCGCTCTGCCCCCCTGAGGGTTGAAGGCAATGGCAAACCACCACTGACAAAAACTGCCAAGAGAAATGGATCAGGCTGAAACACCAGCAGACCATGAGCAAAGGGACCTGTCCTCGAGGAAAGCTCGCATCAATAAACGAATGAATGTTGGCACTGCCAATGACACCCACATCTGACGAATGAATTAGAAAACAGTCCCACTCCACCCTGAGCCCATCAGGGGTCAGCCATGGATCGCTTTTTTGCCAGAGTAAGAAAGGTTTGGGTTTAGGTCCCACTCCAGTGACTGAAACCTATAATCCAGGCTGACGCTCCTAGTCCAACAGTGACGGAGTGCTACACTGTTGGACATACTGTCTTTCAGATGAGAGATAAAGTTGAGGCCCCATCTGCCCTTTCAGGTCCTCTAAGCACGATTTGAAGAAGAACAGGGAGTTCGTCCCCTTGTCCTGGGCAATATTAATCCCTCAACCAGTATCAACAAATGAGAACATCTGCACATTTTTCTCATCGCTGCTTGTGGGATCGCACTGTGCACAAAATGGCTCCTACTTTTGCCTGACTCGCCAGAGTAACTGCAGGTTAAAACCAATTCCTTGGCTAGATCATACTTTTGGACCATCCTGAGGATGTGACAGGTGCTATTTAAATGCATGTTCAGGAATTCAGTTAGTGGTTGAGAGAGAAACAATGCCAACATTGGTGATTAAATTGGAGAGGGGGATGTCCCTGAAGGTGGCAGGACAGGGTGGATACAGTGGTAAAGAAAGCATATGGAATGCTTTCCTTTATTGGACAAGGTATTGAATACAAAAGCAGGGATGTGATGATGGAACTGCATCAAATGCTGGTTAAGTCACAGCTGGAAATTTGTCTACAGTTCTGGCCACCACATTATAGGAAGGACATAAGTGGCCTGGAGACAGTGCAGAGGAGAATGCTGCCAGGGTTTGAAAACTGCAGCCGTGAGGAGAGATTGGATAGGCTGGGATTGTTTCCTTTAGAACACAAGAGGCTGAGGGATGACATAATTGAGGTGTACAAGATTATGAAGGGCCTAGATAGATTAGGCAGGAAAGGCCTGTTTCCCTTAGCTGAAGGGTCAACTACCAGGGGGCATCGATTTAAGGTGGTAGAAGGTTTAGAGGAGACACGAGGAAAACCTTCTTCACCCAGAGGGAGGTGGGTATCTGGAATTCACTGCCTGGTTTGGCAGTGAAGGCAGAAACCCTCAGCTCATTTAAAAGGTACCTGGATCTGCAGCTGAAGTGATGTAACCTGCAAGGCTACGGAGCAGGAGCTGGAAGGTGGGATTCAGATGGGCAGTTAGATTTCTTTCCTTTTTTGGCCAGTGCAGACACAATGGGCTGAATGGCCTCTTTATGTGCTGCAACTTTTCAATGGTTCTATGGGTATGGGTTGATGGTGGGTAAATCTGATTGGAACTGTTGCCTCAAGGGCCAGGGTATACAATAGTACAAGACTGGTTGGGCTGAATGGCCTGTTTTAGTGAGGCAACTCATTGTATTTCCATGTTTATAATGAAGAGCCTGTTTGCCTTTGAATGTTAGGTGAAAGAACTGCAGGAGCAGATTGAAGGATCTGATGCCAAGAAAGAAATTGACAGACTCCAGGTGCTGCTCCAATTGGCGGAAGATGAAAAGGAGGAGATGGGAACAAAACTTCAGGAAGCTGAGACAAGGAATACAGAGCTAGAGACAAAAGGTCAGGAAAATGCAGACACAGTCCTGCTGATGTAACCTGTCCTGGGAGTTTTTTTTTAAATTCATTCAGGGGATGTGGGCTTCGCTGGCTGGGTCAGCATTTATTGCCCATCCCTAGTTGCCCTTGAGAAGGTGGTGGTGAGCTGCCTTCTTGAACCGCTGCAGTCCATGTGGTGTAGGTACACCCACAGTGCTGTTAGGGAGGGAGTTCCAGGATTTTGACCCTGCGACAGTGAAGGAACAGCGATATATTTCCAAGTCAGGATGGTGAGTGACTTGGAGGAGAACTTCTAGGTGGTGGTGTCCCCATCTATCTGCTGTCCTTGTCCTTCTAGATGGTAGTGGTCGTGGGTTTGGAAGGTGCTGTCGAAGGAGCCTTGGTGAATTCCTGCAGCGCATCTTATAGATGGTACACACACTGCTGCTACTGTGCGTCAATGATGGAGGGAGTGAATGTTTGTGGATGTGGTGCCAATCAAGCGGGGCTGCTTTGTCCTGGACGGTGTCAACGTTCTTGAGTGTTGTGGGAGCTGCACTCATCCAGGGAAGTGGAGAATATTCCATCACACTCCTGACTTGTGCCTTGTAGATGGTGTCAGGAGGTGAGTTACTCCTCACAGAATTCCTAACCTGTTACAGGACATACCCAGGAATGGTGATGGTGGTGTCTGGGACATTATCTGTAGGATATAATTCCGTGAGGTTGATTGTCAGGCTGTTGCTTGACTAGTCTGTGAGACAGCTCTCCCAATTTTGGCACAAGTCCCCTGGTGTTAGTAAGGAGGACTTTGCAGGGTCGACAGGGCTGAAATTGCCATTGTTGGAGGCAGTTCAGAGGAGGTTTACTAGATTGATACCTGGAATGAGTGGGTTGTCTTATGAGGAAATGTTGGACAGACTGGGCTTGTTTCCACTGGAGTTTAGAAGAGTGAGGGGTGATTTGCTTGAAGTTATACAAGATCCTGAATGGCCTTGACAAGGTGGATGTGGGAAGGATGTTTCCTCTTGTGGGTGAGTCCAGAACTAGGGAGCAGTGTTTAAAATTAGGGGTCACCCTTTTAGGACAGAGATGAGGAGAAAATTTTTCTCTCAGAGGGTTGTGTGACTTTGGAACTCTCTGCCTCAGAAGGTGGTGGAGGCGGGGTCACTGAATATTTTTAATGCTGAGGTAGATGGATTTTTGTTAGGTAAGGGAATCAAAGGTTATCAGGGTTAGATTGGGGTGTGGAAATCGAAACACAAGAAGATCAGCCATGATCATATTGAATGGTGGAGCAGACTCAAGGGGCCAAATGGTCCACTCCTGTTTCTACTTCCTATGTTCTTGTGTTCTTATGATTAGAATTGTCACCTGCAATGATGTCTCGGTCAGAATTGGGTCTGGAATGTGTCTTCATTTCTGTTTCTTTGCTTCCAGTCAAGAATCTTCAGGAGAAACTGACAGCAGCTGAAGAGCCAGTGGATCCAGAAGCAGTGACCCCAAGCCTTCCGCCTCCTCCACCTCCCCCACCTCTGCCACCTCCCCCACCTACAGTTCCAGTGAAGTAAGCAATCGCACACACCAGGACAGCAGTGTTCCCTCCCAGGGTCTGCATGCCTCTCCTCTCACACTTCCTCCTCAGCCCTCGTCAATTCACCCCCATTTCAATGCTCCCTCTCTTAACTTCCACTCTCTTCTCAACTTTCTCTCAAGTCCTGCATCTCATTCATCTCAGCCTCCCGCTCCCTCGGCCTCCCGCTCCCCTCCCTCATGCCCCCCCCCCACAATACCTCATGCTTCCCCAATCCCTCACTACCCCAATCCCTCTCTTTTCCCTCCCTCACATTCCCCTCCCTCACATTCCCCTCCCTCACATTCCCCTCCCTCACATTCCCCTCCCTCACATTCTCTTCTCTCCCTTCATTCACTCTCCCCTCCATCACTGTCCCCTCACTCACTTATCCCTCCCTCATTCTCCCCTCGGTCACATTTCCTCCCCCTTCCCTCTTCCCTCCTTCACATTCCCCTCCCTCATGTTCCCCTCCCTCGCTCTTTCCCTCCCTCGCTCACCCCCTCCCTCCTGCAATCTGTCAGTTATATTAACCCACAGACTTGGACTCTTGCAGCTGCCTCTCACTGATGTCTCTTGCCTTGCTTCCTGCTCTATTCCGCTCCGCCTGTGTTGCCCTCAGCCAAGTTTTTGTGAAGGATCTGTGCTCTTGATCCTGATGGCACTGTGTGATTCCTCCACAGCCCCCTGGCTCAGCTGTTGCAGAGAAGACAGAATCAAAAGGGGAAGGCAAATAACAATGGTCAGTATATCTACCGCGAGAGCGGCAGACAGTTCTGAGCGGTGAAGTTGTGGGGTTTGTTAAGAGCACGTGTGGTCCGTGTGATAAGAATTTGTATGCGTGTATGTACATTTGTATGTAATTTGCAAGTGGTTATATTTAAAAATAACCCAGTAAACGTGGTTTATTCTTAAACAAGATAAAGGATAGTTTATTTCAAAACTACTGCTGAAAGTTACTTAATTAAAATTGATATAAAGTTATTCGCCAAAATACAGATGCAAAGATTAAAATATAGATCAAGGAAGATAAGATGAGATTTTCAAATCAGTCTCTGCGAAATAGCTTTGTGGGCTTGTTGCTTGAGTTTCTTCTTTCAGAAGTGAAGGAGTTGAACCTTGATGTTCAGTTTAGTAGCTGCGATGGCTTCTGCAGTGGACTGGTCAATGTTTGCCTTTCTCAGGTGGACTCAGCGGGTGAAACAGGCATTGGAAGTGAGAGAAAGTTTCTTGTTCCTCACTAGTTCTGTGGTTATAACACTTGGAGGTTGCCTAGATTTCTCTCAGCAGATCAACTGTTGATTTCAAGTTAACCTTCTGCTTTGACAGCTGATGACAGAGAGAAACACCTCCTGATGATAACTCTCAGGGTTGTTTATGGTGGCTCTGCACACTGCCACTCAAGAGGATTTCTCACAGCTTCCTTTATACTGAAATGACTGCTATGTTTCAGAATCACATGCTTGTGACAGGGTTATTTCTCCTCTGTGCCTGCCTTGCCTGAGTGGGCTTTGGGCCGGGGGTGCTGGTGGTCTCAGTGGTCTCTGGTTTCTCAGTGGTCCCGATGGAGCCGCTGGGGTCTCGGTGCTACTAGGGGTCTTGGTGGGGGGGGAGGTTGGTGTCCCAGGGCTCAGTGCAGCATTTGGTTTTTAGGCTCTTCACTATCACTAGTTGTTCGGTTTTGTTGAAAAAGACATTCTGTTGAAGCTTTTTATCTTGCGCTCATCAGGACAATTTCAAGAATATCAGTATCAGGGGAAGCAAGAACTTTATACTGTATGAGAAGAGACTGCTGATTGGCTGGCAAGTGGATACTGATTGGTAGAGGTGTTGCCATGGAGAATGCACCAGTTAATGGTGACTGACAGTTAATTACCAAACATGTTTGAAATTTAAACCAGACAGCTTGACCCTGATTGGTCAAGGCATTGCCCTGAGGAATGAGCCAGCGAATGGCTGTCACTTATTTTGCTTATCTGAAACAGGTGTAATGTGTGTACATGTTCTTTCTGTCTGCAAAGAACAGGGGCCTGTGTATTAATATATGTAGCTTCCAGTACAAGCAAATACACCACACCAGCCCAACTGACCACCTTAAATCGGTTGGCAGTGTAATTCTTAGCACACTGAAGGTTACTTAGCAAGTATTGTCCAATTGCGGAATCACATCAAATGTCGGACACTGTGTTTTGAGTTTTGCAAGTACAGACTGTTTGGGTATGGTCTGTACCCTGCCCTTTGTGAGTAGCAGCCAGGCTATGCTGTTCGATATGATCGGCCAGTCTTTGGGACGTAGGGTCTACATACCAAGCATCACACTGGCACTGAAATTCATATACCACGTTACTCATTGGTGCGATAGGCAGAATGTCTTTTTGGCTTGACGGCAGCATCCTGTTAGTGGTGAATACCACTCGTGTTGCTACTACATCATAGCAGCGTGACACAGCCAACTTCACCTGTTGCTCCAGTTTTTGAGATACCTTGCCCTCCCAGGGTAATCTGAGGTAGACTGGGCACTTTTCAGGGTCGAAAGTGATGGCCTTAGGCCTGTTCATAAGTTTGCGTGATATGCATTGAAATGATCTGATCAGGGTAGCCATTATCCTGCAGGATGCCTTTGATGCCCCTATTTCAGCATCAAGTTTGCATGAAGAGCAAGTGGCTTGGACCCAGTTTGCAAGGTTGCCAATAAGATCAATCTTATAGCGTGTGGAACTGTAAGAATCCCAATGTGTATATTGACCAATACAGGTAGGCTTGCGGTAGACCGTGGTAGAGAACCCCCTGGCAGATATCTCAACTAGAACGTCGAGGAAAGGGAGTTCGTTTAACTGCTCCATTTCAAAGGTGGATTTGAGTGCAGGAAGGAGCCCATTAAGACATGTAAGGAAATTATTACATGCTGTTATGTATTTAAATATAGCAAACGTATCATCCGCATATCTTTGGCAAAATGTCTTTTTTCAGCAATAGCCTTCACTATCCTTCACCTCAATGCAGGATCAAGGAACAGGAAATGTGGAGACGTCCAATTGCCCTAGTACACCTCCCATAACAGATCGTGCCTGTGACAGCAAGAACTCACAGATGTAGAACAACATTTTGCATTTATTTAGCACCTTTGACATAGTAAAACGTCCCAAGGTGTTCTAATACAGAATCTAACACGAAATCACATAAGGAGATATTTGGGCAGGTAACCCAAAGCTTGGTCAATGAGTCTTTAAGGAGCATCTTAAAGAGGGAATATGATGTTAGAAGTTTAGGGAGGGAATTCCAGAGTTTAGGGCCTAGGCTGATAAGGTAGATTCTTGTCATCACCCACTGTAGTCTGAACCAAATCAAGTTCCTGTACAGATGCCAGTAGATCGTGGGTTCAGTACCCACAGAGACTTGAGCCTCGTAACCCATTCTGACTCCGCGGTGATGTACTGAGGGAGTGCTGCACAGTCAGAGGTGCCATCTTTCAGATGAAACATTAAAGCAAGTCCTCTCCAGGGTGGATGTGAAATATGCCTTGACATTACTTCAAAGAAGAGTTGTGAAGTTCTCCCCAGTGTCCTGGACTGATATTTATCCCTCAACCAACATTGCTAAAAAAACACAGATTTTCTGACCATTATAACATTGCTGTTTGTGGGATCTTGCTGTGCACAAGTTAGCTGCTGCACTTCCTGCATTACAAAAGTGACTATACTTCAAAAAAAAAAAATCTGTAAAACTGTAAATGCTTTTAGACATCCTGAGGTCATGATGGTCAAAGTATAAGGAAAGACTTGGGTTAACATAATGTGATGTCACTTCAACCATCCATTTACTAGCTTCCACTCTTTAACCTCCAGACTCAGCAGATCTCAATGAGCTCAAGTTGAAAGCTGTAGATGAGATGATGGAGAGGATCAAAAGTGGCGTTGTCCTGAAACCCATGAGAAGGAAGCTGGAGGTACAATGGGGCATGCATTTCTATTAGCACATTGAATCGTAGAATCTTACTGCCATGTTAAGAAGGAGACCATTCAGCCCAGCATGCTTACACCAGCTCTTTGAAAGAGTTTCTTGATTAGTTCCTCATCCCAACCCTTTCTCCACAGCCCTACAAGTTAAACCTCTGTAAGTACACGTCCAAATGCCTTTTGACAGTTCTGATGGAATCTGATTCCGCCATCCTTGGCAGTGAGTTCCAGATCTTAACAACCCTCTGCGTGAAGAAAGTTCTCCCTGACTATTGCTGGAAAGGGAGACGTTGTCAAAGTTTTTCAGCTTGCACTCATCAGGACAAATGCAGGAATGCCAAATTTCAAACAATCACAACAATTTATACTTCATGAGAAAAGAGTGTTGATTAGCTGGCAAGTTGACCCTGGTTGGCTCAGGTGTTGCCATGGAGAAGGCAAAGGGGATCTATAGGGTCTCCAAGCACCTGGGTAATTCAAAAAAATTCTCCTGTAGTGTAAAATGTTGTGATAGTTTGAAATTTGACATTCTTGTGTTTGTCCTGATGAATGCAAGATGGACAGGAAGACAAAAATGTCTCTCTTTTCAGCAATATTCAAATTTTGCCTCATTTGCCCTCTAGCTCTTTTGCCAATTATTTTAGATCTCTGGCCTTTAGTTACCGACTCACTTGTCAGAGGAAACAATCTCTCCCTACTTGCCCTATCAAAACCCTTTATTTTGAAAACCTCTATTAACAATCCTAGCTTCTCAATCTCTCCACATAACTGAATTCTCTTATTCCTGGTACCATACTGGTAAAACCTCTTCCACATCCTCTCTAAGGTTTTGATTTGCTTCCTGAAGTATGGTGCCCAGAATTTCCCACAATGCTTCAGCTGAGGCCTAATCAGTGACTTGTAAAGGATTAGCATGACTGTCTTTTGTACTCAATGCCTCTATTTACAAAGCAAAATGTCAGATACGCTTCCTTAACTACCAGGTTAACTTGTCCTGCTACCTTCAAAGATTTTGAACCCCTTTATTCTTGCACTTTCTTATTTTTAATTAAAATTAATTTAATTATATTTTAATTATATTTAATTATATTAATTTAATTATAATTATTTTAAACCTAGCTGTATTATGATCGCTATTAGCTAGATGCTCTCCCACTGGATGACACTCCACTGGCCCTACCACTGCTGATCCAGCCCTGCTTCCTTCCTCATTGGGCTAGAACATACTGATTAAGGAAGTTCTCCTGTTTATGTTTTCAGGATACCTCACCCTCCTTGCCTTTACTCTGATTTCCTCAGCCTATATTAGAGAAATTGAAGTTTCTGTTTCACTGTTCTGGTATTTTTTATGATTCTCCAAAATTTGCCTATGGATTTGTTCCTAAATCTCTTTCTCACTTATAGTAAACATTCAGTAAAATATCAGTTCCTTTTCCGTCCCTCAACTCTAACCAAATTAATTCAGTCTTTGAGCTATATAGTATTTCAACCCTCTATATAATTGTAATATTATCATTCCAAACTTACAAACTCTACCAGCTATAATGACAAAAGCAGCAGGTGCATAGAAACACCACCACCTGGAAGTTCCCCTCCAAGCCACTCACCATCCTGACTTGGAAATATATCGGCCGTTCCTTCACTGTCGCTGGGTCAAAATCCTGGAACTCCCTCCCTAACAGCACTGTGGGTGTACCTACACCACATGGACTGCAGCAGTTCAAGAAGGCAGCTCACCACCACCTTCTCAAGGCTAAGTAGAGATGGGCAATAAATGCTGGCATGTCAATAGCGCTTGTATTGACCACATAAGATCGAAAGATCGTAAGAAATAGGAGCCGGAGTAGGGAATTCTGGTCCTCGAGCCTGTTCTGCCATTCAATACAATCATGGCTGATATGATTGTGACCATAACTCCATTTTCTTGTCTTCTCCCACCACCCCCCGATAACACTTGACTCCCTTGTCAATCAATAATCTGTCTAACTTGGCCTGGAATATAATCAATGACGAGTCTCCACTACTCACTGGGGAAGATGGAAAGAGACTAAAAATCTATATATATTCAACGTTGGAGCATCCACATCCCTCTGGGGTAGAGAGTTCCAAAGATACACAACCCTGTGGATGAAGTAATTTCTCCTCATCTCAGTCCTAAATGATTGGGCCCTTACCCTGAGACTGTGACCCTGTGTTTTAGATTCCCTGACCAGGGGAAACAATCTCTCAGCATTCACTCTATCAAGTCCCTTCAGAATTTTGTAGATTTCAATGAGATCGCCTCTCGTTCTTCTAAACTCCAAAGAATATCGACCCAGTTTACTCAGGCTCTCATCGTAGGACAACCCCCTCATCCCAGGGACCAATTTAGTGAACCTTCACTGTAACGCCTCTAATGCAAGTGTATTCTTTCTTAAATGTGGAGACCAGAACTGCACACAGTTTTCCAGGGATAAAAACAAAAAACTGCGGATGCTGGAAATCCAATGCAAAAACAGAATTACCTGGAAAAACTCAGCAGGTCTGGCAGCATCGGCGGAGAAGAAAAGAGTTGACGTTTCGAGTCCTCATGACCCTGCAACAGAACTGAGTGAATATTAGGAGAGGGGTGAAATATAAGCTGGTTTAAGGTGGGGGGGTGGAGAGAGAGAAGTGGGGGGGGGTGGTTGTAGGGACAAGCAAGCAGTGATAGGAGCAGATAATCAAAAGATGTCACAGGCAAAAGAACAAAGAGGTGTTGAAGGTGGTGATATTATCTAAACGAATGTGCTAATTAAGAATGGATGGTAGGACACACAATGTACAGCTTTAGTGGGGGTAGGGTGGAATAAGACTAACAGGGCATAAGAGGTATAGATTTAAAAATAATGGAAATAGGTGGGAAAAGAAAAATCTATATAAATGATTGGAAAAAACAAAAGGAAGGGGGAAGAAACGGAAAGGGGGTGGGGATGGAGGAGGGAGTTCAAGATCTAAAGTTGTTGAATTCAATATTCAGTCCGGAAGGCTGTAAAGTGCCTAGTCGGAAGATGAGGTGCTGTTCCTCCAGTTTGCGTTGGGCTTCACTGGAACAGTGCAGCAAGCCAAGGACAGACATGTGGGCAAGAGAGCAGGGTGGAGTGTTAAAATGGCAAGCGACAGGGAGGTTTGGGTCATTCTTGCGGACAGACCGCAGGTGTTCTGCAAAGCGGTTGCCCAGTTTACGTTTGGTCTCTCCAATGTAGAGGAGACCGCATTGGGAGCAACGAATGCATTTCACTTGCATTTCCCCCAACTTAGTCTACTGCATTTGTTGCTCCCAATGCGGTCTCCTCTACATTGGAGAGACCAAACGTAAACTGGGCGACCTCTTTGCAGAACACCTGCAGTCTGTCCGCAAGAATGACCCAAACCTCCCTGTCGCTTGCCATTTCAACACTCCACCCTGCTCTCTTGCCCACATGTCTGTCCTTGGCTTGCTGCATTGTTCCAGTGAAGCCCAACGCAAACTGGAGGAACAGCACCTCATCTTCCGACTAGGCACTTTACAGCCTTCCGGACTGAATATTGAATTCAACAACTTTAGGTCTTGAGCTCCCTCCTCTATCCCCACCCCCTTTCTGTTTCTTCCCCCTTCCTTTTGTTTTTTCCAATCATTTATATAGATTTTTCTTTTTCCCACCTATTTCCATTATTTTTAAAATCTATACCTTTTATGCCCTGTTAGTCTTATTTCACCCCACCCCCACTAGAGCTGTACCTTGTGTGTCCTGCCATCCATTCTTAATTAGCACATTCGTTTAGATAATATCACCACCTTCAACACCACTGTGTTCTTTTGTTCTTTTGTCTGTGACATCTTTTGATTATCTGCTCCTATCACTGCTTGCTTGTCCCCTACAACCATTCCCCCCCACTTCTCTCTCCCCACCACCCCCACCACCGCCCCACCACCCCCCACCTTAAACCAGCTTATATTTCACCCCTCTCCTAATTTTACTCAGTTCTGTCGAAGGGTCATGAGGACTCAAAATGTCAACTCTTTTCTTCTCCGCCGATGCTGCCAGACCTGCTGAGTTTTTCCAGGTAATTCTGTTTTTGCACAGTATTCCAGATGTGGTCTCAGCAAAACCCTGTATAATTGTAGCAGGAATTCTTTATTCTTGTACTCCAATCCCCTCGCAATTAAGGCCAACATGCCATTTGCCTTCCTAATTGCTTGCTGCACCTACATGCTAACTTTGTGATCCTTGTACAAGTAAGTCTCAGGTCTCTTTGAACATCAACGTCAAGTTTCACACCTTTTAAAAAATATTCTGCTTTTCTATGCTTCCAACTAAAGTGAATAACCTCACACTTCCTTACATTATACTCCACCTGCCATCCTGTTGCCCACTAAATTAGCCTTTCTATATCTTTCTGCAGCCTCTCTGTTTCCTCTCCACACTTTACCTTTCAACCTAAATTGGTATCATCAGCAAACGTACATTTGTCTCAACATCTTATTCATTAATATGGTGTTGCTGAAAAAAGAGACATGCTGTCTAAGCTTTTCATCTTGCACTCATCAGAACAGATCGCAAGTCTACCACCAGTAAAGGGAACAACAATTATACCGCATGAGAAGAGAGTGTTGATTGGTTGGCAAGTAGACTCTGATTGGTAGAGGTGTTGTTATGGAGAATGCAGCTGGGAACAATTAACTGCCAAGCTTTTGTTCAAATTCAAACCAGGCAGGTCAACTCTGATTGGCCAAGGCATTGTCACGGGGAATGAACCATGGAATGGCTGTCCCCCAAGCTCTATGTCCAATAACTGGTGGAGTGTATCAAACAGCACATGCCTTCAGCTGTTCACAACAGGCAAAGCACTGACCGTACCCAACAAGCCTGTACTTGCAAAACTCAAAACATAATGTCCAACATCAGATGTGATTCCATGATTGGACAACATTTGCTAAACAATCCTGATTGTGCTAAGAATTAAATTGAAAACCAATTCAAGATTATCAGCTGGGCTCACAGCGTGGCTCATTTATACATGCTAGAAGCCACATATGTTCACACATAGGGCCCTGTCTTTGTATATAGAAGGAGCATGTCCAAGCATTGTGCCTTTTTCAACTAAACAAAAGCTTGGGAACAGCCATTCCTGGTCCTTCCCCCGTGGCAATGACTTGACCAATCAAAGTCGACCTGCCTGGTTTGAATTTGAACAAAAGATTGGCAGTTAACTGTTCCCTGCTGCATTCTCCATGGCAATGCCTCTAACAATCAGAATCCACTTGTCAATCAATCAGCACTCTCTTCTCATGCAGTATAAAATGTTGTTCCCTTTACAGTTGGTAGGTGAGTGCAAGATGAAAGGTTTAGACACCATTTCTCTTTATTCAGCAACACCGAAGTTCTGTACTACTAAACACCTATCATTAAGGTAGATTGTAAATAGCTGAGAGGCCCCGGTATTGATCCTTGTGGGACTGCCTGCCAACTTCAAAAAAATTCAGTTTATGCCCCCTCTCTGCTTTCTATCCATTTACCAAATCTATTATCTGTGCTAATATAATATCCCCAACTCCATGAGCCCTTATCTTGCCTATTTTATGTGGCACCTTGTTGAATGCCTTTTGGAAATCCTGATATACTACATCTACTGGTTCACCTTTATCTATCCTGCTAGTTACATCCTCAAAAATCTTTGTCAAACAGGATTCCCCTTTAGTAAAATCATGGTGACTTGTTTTAATCACACTATGCTTTTCTGAGTGCAATGTCAAGACTTCCTTAATAATAGATTCCAGCATTTTCCCTCCTGATGTTAGGCTAACGGGTTTGCAGTTCACTGTTTTCTCTCTTCTTCCTTCCTTGAAAAGTGGTGCAACATTTGCCAACTTCCAAGTTGGTGGGACCCTTCCCAAACCTAAGGCATTTTGGAAAATCACAGCCAGCACATCCACTTTCTCTGCAGCTCCCTCTTTTAGAACCCCGGGGTGTGGACCATCAGGTTAAAAGCAAAATACTACGGATGCTGGAAATCTGAAACAAAAACAGAAAAGGCTGGAAAAAATCAGCAAGTCTAACAGCAACTGTGGAGAGAAAGATAGCGTTCACAGTACAATAAAGTACACTGTTTACAGTATAAATTTCATCATATTTTCACTTCTCTTTGGTTCTGAAGAAGAGTCATATGGAATTGAAACACTAACTCTGTCTTTCTCTGCACAGATGTTGTCAGACCTCCTGACAGACAAAAAATATTTGTTCAATGCTTCTGCCATTTCCTCATTTCCCACGATAATTTCTCCTGTCTCAGCTTCTAAGGCACCAAGGTTTATTTTAGCTGCTCTCTTCTCCTTTATGTACTTATAAAAGGTCTTACAATTGGTTAAAATATTCCTGTCTAGTTTACTCCCATATTCTTTTTTCCCTCTTTGTATCAACATTTTGGTGGTCCTCTGTTAGTTTCTAAAACACTCCCAGTCCTCAGACTTGTTGCTGTTTTTGCAACATTATAAACCTCTTCTTTTAATCTAATATTATCCTTATCTTCCTGAGTGAGCAATGGATGGAAACAGAAATACCTGGAAAAACTCAGCAGGTCTGGCAGCATCGGCAGAGGAGAGCACAGACCTGCTGAGTTTTTCCAGGTATTTCTGTTTCTGTTTTTGTTTTGGATTTCCAGCATCCGCAGTTTTTTGCTTTTATAGCAATGGATGGATCTTTCTTGCCGAGTTTTTGTTTCTCAATGGAATGTATTTTTGTTGAACATTTTGAAATGTTTCTTTAAAAGTTTCCCATGTCCATTTACCTCCACACCTTTTACTCTACTTACCCAATGAACCTTACCCCTCATACCTGTGTAAATGGCTTTGTTTAAGTTTAAGATTCTTATTTGTGATTGGAATATGTCACTTTCAAACTTAAGAGGGAATTACATTGGTACTATGATCACTATTTCCAAGAGGATCTTTTACCATGACGTTATTAATTAACCTCCCCTCATTACACAACCCTACATTTAAGATAACTTTATTCCACCGGGTTCCACAATGTATTGCTCCAAGAAACTGTCACAAAAAACACTCTACAAACTCATCTTCTAGACGGCTTTTGCCAATTTAATTGTCCCAGTCTATATGAAGATTAAAGTCCCCCACAATTATTATATTGCCTTTGTTACAAGCGCCAATAAATTCTTGCTTAATTCTCTGCCCAATGGTATAACTACTGTTAGGGGGCCTGCAAACTCCTCCCACCGGTGTTTTCTGGGTCTTGCTATTCCTAATTTCCACCCATACTGATTCTACTTCATGGATCTTCTGAGGCCAGATCCTTTCCTACTAATGTTTCATGTCACCCTTTGTATCCTCCTCACAACTTACTTTCCTACCTATCTTTGTATTATCAGCAAATTTGGCTACAATACAGTCGGCCCACAATTTGCCCACAGCAAGCTCCCACAAATAGCAATGAGCAGCGATGAGATAACCGAGCAGATAATCGCATTTAATGATGGTGGTTGGGAGATAAGTCTTGATTTCTTTGAGGATGTAACTAGTAGGATAGATAACCCCCGGTTTCCTTCAGGATAGTGCAATAGAAGATTCCACGTCTGCGAGGGAAGACAGGGCCTCAGTTTAACATCATATTTGAAGAATGGACCCTCCAACAGTGTAGCACTCCACTCAGTGCTGCACATGAGGGTCAACCTGGATTTGGATGCTCAGTGCCTGGAGGGGAACTTGAACACACATCCTTCTAGGTGAGAGGTTAGAGAGCTACCCACTCAGTCAGAACTGACACCCAGCTATTCACCAGTTTCAGAATTTCAATTTGGGTTGAAAGAAATCTGTGTGGAAAAATAAAAGGTTGATCTCAGTAAAGGTAACTGTGAAGCTGTCAGATTGCTGTAAAAACCCATCTGGTTCACTAATGTCCTTTAGGGAAGGAAATCAGCCATCCTTACCTGGTCTGACCCACATGTGACTCCAGGCCCAGACTAACATGGTTGACCCTTAACTGCTCTCTGAAGTGGCCCCTCGGTTGCACCAAACCTTTTGAGAAGGCACCTTGCCACCCTCGCAGCGTATCCTGGGATCAGCAATAAATGGTAGATTCACCAGTGACACCCACATCCCAAGATGAATGGGTGTTAAAAAAAAACTGCCTGCCAGGAGAGACTAAGCTGCATTTGCTCTGTTCCTGTCCACAGCTCCTGGATCCCAAATCTTCCATCGGCCGGAACAAAGGGAGTGCTGTGCATGAGCTGAAAGGGATACTGGTAAGTAGGGAAATGGTCCTTGGGGGAAGGGGGAGAGAGAGAGAGAGAGAGAGAATCTCATGCCCTCTAAGCAGGCCTTGGGTTAAGGTTCAGGGAACATGAAGATTAACTGGAAGGGGATTCAAACTCAAGGTTTGGCTGTCTTGACTGGAGGGGTCTGACGCCAGGAACCGGGGAATGCCAACTGACCCAGTTTGAACGCTGAGTCGGTAATCCGCAGTGACCCAGGGGGCAAAATGGGCACCGGAGGTTTCTGGAATCGAAATAGAGGCATGACCTCAAAACCTCTGACCCCTCCACCCACCCACCCCCCTCCCCCCTCCCCCCTCCCCCAACCCCACACCCTACCGACTGCCATCTCTGTGAAATACAGAGGGTCAATGATTACTCAATTTCAGGGCTCAAATCCCACTTTGATCGGATCCAGCCAGTTGAGACCCGAGCTCCAGCTTGGAATTCAGAATCGATGCTCGGTGATATCAAACAAAAATTTCACTCTGAGCCACCGAAGGAGGTATTAGCTCAGATGACCAAAAACTTCAGCATAGAGGTAAGATTTAAGGAGGAGGAAGAGGCTGAGAGGTTTAGCCAGGGAATTTCACAGCTTCGGGTCTCAGCTGTCAAGAGACCAGACCGACCAGACCAGAATTAGAGGAGTGCAAATAATTCTGAGGGTTTTGAGGGGGTTACAGACAGAGGGCAGGCCAGGCCAAGGAAGGTGTTATACTGTTATAGTATTCATAAAGAAGCAGGTACTAATTTTTATGAGACTATCGATTTGGGGTGCCACATTTACTGCTGCTTTGCAGTCATGTGCCATGTGACAATGTATCAGTTTACCAGTCCGTTAGCCACATGGGGCTTCAAGCAATACACTTGGAGTCTAACCTGTGATTATGTCATACTTCTGGGTACCAGGAGACACAGATCAGAGACTAGAAATTGGACAGAAAATAACTCACCTCCTGACTCCCCAAAGCTTGTCCACCATCTACAAGACACCAGTCAGGAGTGTGATGGAATACTCCCCACTTGCCTGGATGAGTGCAGCTCCCACAACACTCAAGAAGCTTGACTCCACCCAAGACAAAGCAGCCCCGCTTGAATGGCACCACATCCACAAATATTCACTCCCCCCTCCACCGACGAACAGTAGCAGCAGTGTGTACCATCTACAAGATGCACTGCAGAAACTCACCAAGGCTCCTTAGACAGCACCTTCCAAACCCGTGACCACTACCATCTAGAAAGACAAGGGCAGCAGATAGATGGGAACACCACCACCTGGAAGTTCCCCTCCAAGTCACTCACCATCCTGACTTGGAAATATATCGCCGTTCCTTCACTGTCGCTGACTCAAAATCTTGGAACTCCCACCCTAACAGCACAGTGGGTGTACCTACACCACATGGACTGCAGCGGTTCAAGAAGGCAGCTCACCACCACCTTCTCAAGGGCAACTAGGGATGGGCAAGAAATGCTGGGCCCAGCCAGAGAAGCCTACATCCCGTGAATGTGTAAGAACAGAGGGATTTGAAGATAAAAATGTAAGCTATAAATTTGACGCATGCTTGACCAGGAGTCAATGTAGGTCAGCGAGTGTGGGGGTGGATAGGTGAACAGGACTAAGTAAGACGTGAGCAGCAGAGTATTTGATAAGCTTACGTTTACGGAGGGTAGAATGTGGGAGGCTAGCCGGGGATGCACTAGAATGGTCGAGTCGAGGAGTAACGAAGGCGTGAATGAGAGTGACATCAAAG
The DNA here is from genome assembly GCF_017639515.1 of Carcharodon carcharias. Classification (NCBI taxonomy): domain Eukaryota; kingdom Metazoa; phylum Chordata; class Chondrichthyes; order Lamniformes; family Lamnidae; genus Carcharodon; species Carcharodon carcharias. The sequence goes on along the minus strand of NC_054467.1, from coordinate 261,342,331 downwards.
GTGCAATCACTCGGGTTCAGGCTTGGACAGTTGCCAGCCAGTGAGAGGGATGGAGCTGGCGGCTAGAGAATGGAGTTTGTTTCAGAGGCCGAAGACAATGTCTTCAGTCTTCCCAATATTTAATCGGAGGAAGTTTCTACTCAACCAACACTATGTCGGATAAGCAGTCTGATCATTTATCAACAGTGGAGGAGTTGAGAGAGGTGGTGGTGAGGTAGAGCTAGGTACAGTGCACTAACACTGTGCTTAGGGATGATGTCACTGAGGGGTGGCCTGTAGATGAGAAATAGGACGGGACCAAGGATAGATTCTCGGGTGGGGGGGGAAACACCAGAGGTAACGGTGCGGGAGCAGGAAGAGAAGCCATTACAAGTGATTCTCTGGCTATGATTCGATAGGTAAGAATGGGACCAGGTGAGAGCAGTGCCACCTAGCTGGACGACAGAGGAGAGGGTTTGGAAGAGGATGGTGTGGTCAACACGTCAAAGGCTGCAGATTGATCAAGAAGGACGAGGAGGGGAAGTCTACCTTTATCAGGGTCACATCGGAAGTCATCTGTGACTTTATTAAGAGCTACTTCAGTCCTGTGGCTGGACTGATTGGAGGGATTCAAACATGGAGTTCTGGGGAAAACGGGAATGGGGATTTGGGAGGTGACAATCTGTTCCAGCACCTTCCATTCCCAATGATACTAGCTTGGTCTCATGGCCGGTTTGTGCGCATGTGGTTAACACAATGTAAATCCCTTTGAAGAATACGATGACGAACAGAAAGGTCCAGCAATACAGTTGGAAAAGTGAGAAGAAACAGAGTGAGCTGGAAGGAATCTTGCAGAGGCGAAGAAAAGTAACAGACATAACAGCAGGACCCGGCAAAAAAGACACGGAAAATCCAGGTACGGATCACGGAGACCAGACCTGAGTCACTGAGAGGCAGCGGACAAGGGAAGAGAGAGAGAGGGGGAGAGAGACGGAGAGGGGGGAAGAAGAGAGAGAGATGGGGAGGAGAGAGAGATAGAGGGAGAGAGAGGGGGAGAGAGGGAGAGGAGAGAGAGGAGAAAGAGGGGGAAGAGAGGAGAGCTGGAGAGAGGGGGCAGGAGAGCGAGAGAGAGATGTGGAAAGGGGTAGAGCAGAGGGGGGAGAGGAGATAGAGAGAGAGAGGGGGAGAGAGAAAAGTGTGAGGTAATGAACTTGGGGAGGGCAAACAAGGCAAGGGATTACATTATGAATGGTAGGAGCCTGGAAAGTACTGAAGATCAGAGGGACCTTGGTGTGGATATCCACAGATCCCTGAAGGTAGCAGGACAGGTAGATAAGGTGGTTAAAAAGGTATATGGAATACTTGCCTTTATTAGTCGAGGCACAGAATACAAGAGCAGGGACAATGTAAAACGCTGATTAAGCCACAACTGGAGTACTGCATGCGGTTCCAGTCACCACATTATAGGAAGGATGTGATTGCACTGGAGAGGGTGTAGAGGAGATTCACCAGGATGTTGCCTGGGCTGGAGGGTCAGAGCTATGAGGAAAGATTGGATAGGCTGGGGTTGTTTTCCTTGGAGCAGCAAAGGTTGAGAGGGGACCTGATAGAGGTGGATGAGATTATGAGGGGCATGGATAGAGTGGACAGGAAGGTACTTTTTCCATTAGTAGAGGGGTCAATAACCAGGGGCATAGATTTAAGGTAAGAGGTAGAAAGTTAAGAGGGGAGTTGAGGAGAAATGTTTTCACCCAGAGGGTGGTGGGAGTCTGGAACTCACTGTCTGAAAGAGAGTCAGAAAGTCTCGTAACATTTAGGAAGTATTTAGATGTTCACTTGTGTTGCCATAGCCTCCAGGGCTATGGGCCAAGCACTGGAAAATGGGATTAGTGTAGTCAGATCTTTGTTGACCAGCAGAGACACGATGGGCTGAATGGCCTCCTTCTGTTGCTGTAAACACCCATGAGTCAATGAGATGGGAGGGAGGAGTCAGGGACTGGGATGGGAGGTTGTCGGGGGGGGAGAGATGAGAGGGGGAGAGATGGGAGGGGGCGAGATGGGAGGGGGAGGGGGGGAGAGATGGGAGGGGGAGAGGGGAGAGATGGGAGGGGGAGAGGGGAGGAGAGATGGGAAGGGGAGAGAGGGGGAGAGAGGGGGAGAGATGGGAGGGGAAGGGGGGAGAGATGGGAGGGGGAGGGGGGGAGAGATGGGAGGGGGAGAGATGGGAGGGGGAGAGGGGAGGAGAGATGGGAAGGGGAGAGAGGGGGAGAGAGGGGGAGAGATGGGAGGGGGAGGGGGGAGAGATGGGAGGGGGAGGGGGGGAGAGATGGGAGGGGGAGGGGGGGAGAGATGGGAGGGGGAGAGATGGGAGGGGGAGAGGAGGGAGAGATGTGAGGGGGAGAGGGGGGGAGAGATGGGAGGGGGAGAGGGGGGGAGAGATGGGAGGGGGAGAGATGGGATGGGGAGAGGAGGGAGAGATGTGAGGGGGAGAGGGGGGGAGAGATGGGAGGGGGAGAGATGGGATGGGGAGAGGAGGGAGAGATGTGAGGGGGAGAGGGGGGGAGAGATGGGAGGGGGAGGGGGGAAGAGATGGATAGGGGAGGGGGAGAGATGGGAGGGGGAGAGATGGGGGGGAGAGGGGGGGAGAGATGGGAGGGGGAGGGGGGAAGAGATGGGAGGGGGAGAAATGGGAGGGAGAGGGGGGGAGATGGGAGGGGGAGAGATGGGGGGGAGGGGGGAGAGATGGATAGGGGAGGGGGAGAGAGGGGGGCTAGAGATGGGAGGGGGAGGGGGAGAGATGGGAGGGGGAGAGGGGAGAGATGGGAGGGGGAGAGGGGAGAGATGGGAAGGGGAGAGAGGGGGAGAGAGAGGGAGAGATGGGAGGGGGAGAGAGGGGGAGAGATGGGAGGGGGAGAGGGGAGGAGAGATGGGAGGGGGAGAGGGGAGGAGAGATGGGAGGGGGAGAGGGGAGGAGAGATGGGAGGGGGAGAGGGGAGGAGAGATGGGAGGGGGAGAGAGGGGGAGAGATGGGAGGGGGAGAGGGGAGGAGAGATGGGAGGGGGAGAGGGGAGGAGAGATGGGAGGGGGAGAGGGGAGGAGAGATGGGAGGGGGAGAGGGGAGGAGAGATGGGAGGGGGAGAAATGGGAGGGAGAGGGGGGGAGATGGGAGGGGGAGAGATGGGGGGGAGGGGGGAGAGATGGATAGGGGAGGGGGAGAGAGGGGGGCTAGAGATGGGAGGGGGAGGGGGAGAGATGGGAGGGGGAGAGAGGGGGAGAGATGGAGGGGGAGAGAGGGGGAGAGATGGGAGGGGGAGAGAGGGGGAGAGATGGGAGGGGGAGAGAGGGGGAGAGATGGGAGGGGGAGAGAGGGGGAGAGATGGGAGGGGGAGAGAGGGGGAGAGATGGGAGGGGGAGAGAGGGGGAGAGATGGGAAGGGGAGGGGGGAGGGGGGAGAGATGGGAGGGAGAGAGATGGGGGGGAGGGGGGGAGAGATGGGAAGGGGAGGGGGAGAGATGGGAGGGGGAGGGGGAGAGATGGGAGGGGGAGGGGGAGAGATGGGAGGGGGAGGGGGAGAGATGGGAGGGGGAGAGAGGGGGAGAGATGGGAGGGGGAGAGGGGAGGAGAGATGGGAGGGGGAGAGGGGAGGAGAGATGGGAGGGGGAGAGGGGAGGAGAGATGGGAGGGGGAGAGGGGAGGAGAGATGGGAGGGGGAGAGGGGAGGAGAGATGGGAGGGGGAGAGAGGGAGGAGAGATGGGAGGGGGAGAGGGGAGGAGAGATGGGAGGGGGAGAGAGGGGAGGAGAGATGGGAGGGGGAGAGGGGAGGAGAGATGGGAGGGGGAGAGGGGAGGAGAGATGGGAGGGGGAGAGGGGAGGAGAGATGGGAGGGGGAGAGGGGAGGAGAGATGGGAGGGGGAGAGAGGGGGAGAGATGGGAGGGGGAGAGAGGGGGAGAGATGGGAGGGGGAGAGAGGGGGAGAGATGGGAGGGGGAGAGAGGGGGAGAGATGGGAGGGGGAGAGAGGGGGAGAGATGGGAGGGGGAGAGAGGGGGAGAGATGGGAAGGGGAGGGGGGAGGGGGGAGAGATGGGAGGGAGAGAGATGGGGGGGAGGGGGGGAGAGATGGGAAGGGGAGGGGGAGAGATGGGAGGGGGAGGGGGAGAGATGGGAGGGGGAGGGGGAGAGATGGGAGGGGGAGAGAGGGGAAGAGATGGGAGGGGGAGACAGGAGGGGGAGAGAGGGAGAGATGGGGGGGAGGGGGCGGAGAGATGGGAGGGGGATAGAGGGGAGGGGTGATGGGGGAGATATGGGAGGGAGGGGGGAGAGATGGGAGAGGGAGAGGGGGAGAGATGGGAGGGGGAGAGATGGGGGGGAGGGGGCGGAGAGGTGGGAGGGGGAGGGTGGGGAGAGATGGGAGGGGGATAGAGGGGAGGGGTGATGGGGGAGAGAGGGAGAGATGGGAGGGGGTGAGGTGGGAGGGAAGGAGGGAGAGGGGGGGATGAAAACAGGGGCCCTGAATTTTTAGAAGGCCGGGGGCTCAGAGCACATCCCGGCCGACTCCAGCTGCCCCTCGGCCATTTTGTGCTCAAGTGAGCGTTGATTGGCTGCAGGCAGGACTTCCCCACCCCCCACACTCAGGAGGAAATCTCGCCTTGGCGATTGGCCAATTGGTCAGTCCCTGCAGCAACAGCGCTGCAGTGGCCGGAAAAGGAATTGCACAGAGCTGCCCACGTCTCAGTCCTGGGAACCGGACACCCGGGTCAGGGTCAGGGGTCAGAGGTCGGGGAGGGCAGGGAAGGCCTTGGGTGACGCGAGGGCGGCGATTGGAGTCTGAGAGGATAGGCTGGGGGGCAGGGAGGGAGGTCCAGAGGTCACCAGGCCTTAAGCGGAGGCCAGCCCCAGTCAGAAGGGGCCGTCAGATGGAGGTGCCCCCCCCCCCCCCCCCCACTCTACTGGACCCCCTTCCCACCCTTTATTTTGGGGACTTCCCCATGGATTCAACCTGCCTGCCTGCCTAACAATTGTGGCTGGGTGGGAAACGGACCTTAAGGGTCCATTTATTGGCCTCAACTGGGGGGCGGGGGCTTTCTTCTCCAGGCCTTGCCCACCCCAGGGTATAATGGCTGTGAGGTGGGGTCAGACTGAACTGCAGGGAATCCCATTTCTGCAGTTGCACGTTCCCTCCACCCCTGCCTAAAAACCCGCCGGGCCAGGGTTGGGGGGTTGGGGGCGGGGGGTGGGGGGTGGTGGGGCGTGGGGGGGTGCGCAGTGAGTGCATAATCCTGGCCAGGGAGTGAGACAGAGAGAGAGGCAGGGCCTGAGGAGAGAGAAGGAGCTGCAGCAGGAAACAGGCGAGGGGAATGAGAGGTCGAGGCAGGGGCAAGAAGACAGACCTAGATGTAGAGAGAGAAAAACAGGGGATGAGGCACAGAGAGGCAAGGCTGGGGGTGAATAGAGAGAGAGAGACATAGGGAGACAGGGAGACACTAGGCCCGAGGGGAGAGAGAGAGAGAGAGAGATCCAAGACATGGAGACAGGGGGCCAAGGAGAGATACAGGAGGACAGGAGGCAGGGGTGCAGCACACGGACACAGGTTGCAAGATACGGAGACTGAGTTGGGGGGGGAGTGGAGTGAGTGAAGGTACTCAGAGGTGAGGAGGGGTCTAGGGTGGGGGAGCAGGGTGAGTGAAGGTAGAGGTGAGGAGGGGTCTAGGGTGGGGGAGCAGGGTGAGTGAAGGTAGAGGTGAGGAGGGGTCTAGGGTGGGGGAGCAGGGTGAGTGAAGGTACTCAGGTGAGGAGGGGTCTAGGGTGGGGGAGTGGGGTGAGTGAAGGTACTCGGAGGTGAGGAGGGGTCTCGGGTGGGGGAACAGGGTGAGTGAAGGTACTCGGAGGTGAGGAGGGGTCTCGGGTGGGGGAACAGGGTGAGTGAAGGTACTCAGGTGAGGAGGGGTCTAGGGTGGGGGAGCAGGGTGAGTGAGGAACAACTGTTAAGGGGAACACGTACTAACCCAGAGTGGTATTTATATAACAGCAATAAAGATACAACTGCTTATGATGAAGAGAAAGAGGCAGAGGGAGACAGCAAGTGAGAGAGGCAGAGAGCAAGAGAGAGAGAGCGAGAGAGAGGGAAACCAAATGGAAGAGAGGCAGAAGGCGTGGGAGGCAGATGGAGAGAGACAGACGAAGAGAGGATGAGGGTGATAGAAAGAGGGGAGAGAGCGAGAGAGAGAGGATGAGAGAGAGAAATAAGAGGGAGAGAGACAAAGTGAGAGAGAGAGTGAGAGAGAGGGAGAGAGATGAGGGAGGGAGACAGAAAAACGGGGAGAAGGAGAGACACACACGAGAGAGGGAGATACAGGGAAAAAGAGATGCAGAGAGGGAGACAGAGGGGTATAGAGGGGGAGAGGAAGATAGAGAGAGAGTGAAACAGAGGGAGAAGGAGATAGAGACAGAGGGAGAGACAGCAGGAGATAGAAAGAGATTCATGAACTCACTCGCAGTTTCTTTTCTGTCCCCCAGCAGCAGTACCACATAGAGAGGAATGGGAGGCTGCCAACCCTGGACTGCCCAGAGCTTCCAACAGTAACCAATCGATGGGACTGAAACGAGGGAGATGGATGCAGCAGAGTCGGAGAACTTCAGAGATCACAGCTCTGAACAGGCGCAAGTCACAGGGCACAGGGAACCCAGAAATACAGCCGCTTCCTGGCGAGTAAGGAGCTGGGACTACTGACACAAGCTCAGTGTGCCTGTGATTGCACTGGGTGACTCGCGGGTGACTCCACATTCACTGTGTTTCAACTGATATAGAATAAAGCAGCTTACCAACCTCAAAGTGATTTATAACTCAGTGCTGAGTCAACCTGCCTTCAAAGGAATATACGTACTGGGAGGTCAGGTACCATCAGCAGACAGCTTCACTGGTGTTCAACCTGCTCCCATGAACTCACAGCTTCCTACTAGTGAGGACAGAGCAGTCAAGGTTAACCTCTGGCAGAGGGTTAGCCACTAGACTGCTTCATGGACTGACCAACACAACTGGAACTCAAGGATCTCCCTGTGAATTCATTCCAAACAATCGGATAGATACAGAGTAAAGCTCCTGCTACCCTATTCCATCAAACACTCCCAGGACAGGTACAGCACGGGGTTAGATACAGAGTAAAGCTCCCTCTACACTGTCCCCATCAAACACTCCCAGGACAGGTACAGCACGGGGTTAGATACAGAGTAAAGCTGTCTCTACACTGTCCCCATCAAACACTCCCAGGACAGGTACAGCACGGGGTTAGATACAGAGTAAAGCTGTCTCTACACTGTCCCCATCAAACACTCCCAGGACAGGTACAGCACGGGGTTAGATACAGAGTAAAGCTCACTCTACACTGTCCCCATCAAACACTCCCAGGACAGGTACAGCACGGGGTTAGATACAGAGTAAAGCTGTCTCTACACTGTCCCCATCAAACACTCCCAGGACAGGTACAGCACGGAGTTAGATACAGAGTAAAGCTCCTCCTACACTGTCCCCATCAAACACTCCCAGGACAGGTACAGCACGGGGTTAGATACAGAGTAAAGCTCACTCTACACCGTCCCTATCAAACACTCCCAGGACAGGTACAGCACGGGGTTAGATACAGAGTAAAGCTTGCTCTACACCGTCCCCATCAAACACTCCCAGGACAGGTACAGCACGGGGTTAGATACAGAGTAAAGCTCCCTCTACACTGTCCCCATCAAACACTCCCAGGACAGGTACAGCACGGGGTTAGATACAGAGTAAAGCTCCCTCTACACTGTCCCATCAAACACTCCCAGGACAGGTACAGCACGGGGTTAGATACAGAGTAAAGCTCCCTCTACACTGTCCCCATCAAACACTCCCAGGACAGGTACAGCACGGGGTTAGATACAGAGTAAAGCTCCCTCTACACTGTCCCATCAAACACTCCCAGGGCAGGTACAGCACGGGGTTAGATACAGAGTAAATCTCCCTCTACACTGTCCCCATCAAACACTCCCAGGACAGGTACAGCACGGGGTTAGATACAGAGTAAAGCTGTCTCTACACTGTCCCCATCAAACACTCCCAGGACAGGTACAGCACGGGGTTAGATACAGAGTAAATCTCCCTCTACACTGCCCCATCAAACACTCCCAGGACAGGTACAGCACGGGGTTAGATACAGAGTAAAGCTTCCTCTACACTGTCCCCATCAAACACTCCCAGGACAGGTACAGCACGGGGTTAGATACAGAGTAAAGCTGTCTCTACACTGTCCCCATCAAACACTCCCAGGACAGGTACAGCACGGGGTTAGATACAGAGTAAAGCTTCCTCTACACTGTCCCCATCAAACACTCCCAGGACAGGTACAGCACGGGGTTAGATACAGAGTAAAGCTCCCTCTACACTGTCCCTATCAAACACTCCCAGGACAGGTACAGCACGGGGTTAGATACAGAGTAAAGCTCCCTCTACGCTGTCCCCATCAAACACTCCCAGGACAGGTACAGAATGGGGTTAGATAAAGAATAAAACTCTGTAAAATTCAAACCAAAGTAGCACACTGTAAATCCCCCAAAGTAAACATATCACACTAAATGCAACACAGAAACCTTAGTGGTACAGTAAGATTGTGATAATGTTACTGAAGTAATAATCCAGAATCATGGATTAATGATTACTGATTACTTGAGTAGTAATCCAGGAACGTGGATTAATCATTAATGATTACTGGAGTATTAATGCAGAGAATCTTCTATCCAGCTCTACCTTCCCCACCACTGCCCCCCCCCAAACCATCTTATATTTCACCTCTTTTCTATTTTTCCTTATTTCTGTTGAAGAGTCATATGGACTCGAAACATTAACTGTATCCCTCTCCGCCGATGCTGTCAGACCTGCTGAGTTTTTCCAGCTATTTTTATTTTTGTTTTAGTAATCCAGAGAATGGATTAATAATTACTGATTACTGGAGTAGTAATCGAGAGATATGGATTAATGATTACTGGAGTAGTAATCGAGAGATATGGTTTAATGATTACTGGAGTAATAATCCAGATAAAAAATTTTTATTCATTCGCGGGATGTGGGCTTCGCTGGCTGGGCCCAGCATTTATTGCCCATCCCTAGTTGCCCTTGAGAAGGTGGTGGTGAGCTACCTTCTTGAACCGCTGCAGTCCATGTGGTGTAGGTACACCCACAGTGCTGTTAGGGAGGGAGTTTCAGGATTTTGACCCAGCGACAGTGAAGGAACGGCGATATATTTCCAAGTCAGGATGGTGAGTGACTTGGAGGGGAACTTCTAGGTGGTGGTGTTCCCATCTATCTGCTGCCCTTGTCCTTCTAGATGGTAGTGGTAATGGGTTTGGAAGGTGCTGTCTAAGGAGCCTTGGTGAATTCCTGCAGTGTATCTTGTAGATGGTACACACACTGCTGCTACTGTGCATTGGTGTTGAAGGGAGCGAATGTTTGTGGATGGGGTGCCAATCAAGTGGGCTGCTTTGTCCTGGACGGTGTCCAGCTTCTTGAGTGTTGTTGGAGCTGCCCTCATCCAGGCAAGTGGGGAGTATTCCATGGATTAATGATTACTGATTGCTGGAGTAGTAGAGCATAATGATTACTGGAGAAGTAATCCAGGGACATAGAACCGTAGAAAAGTTACAGCACAGAAGGAGGCCATTCGGCCCATCTTGTCCATGCCAGCCCGAGGACACCCAAGTGCCAATTGTAATCCCACCTTCCTGCACCCGGCCCATAGCCCTGCAGTTTACAGCACTTAAGGTGCAGATCCAGGTACTTTTTAAAAGAGTTTAGAGTTTCTGCCTCTACCACCAACTTGGGCAGCGAATTCCAGACACCCACTACCCTCTGTGTAAAAAATTTCCTCCTCATGTCCCCCCTACACCTTCTGCCACTTATCTTGAATCTATGTCTCCTGGTTCTAGAATTCTCCATCAAGGGAAACAATTTTATCCTGTCCACTCTATCTATTCCCCTCATAATTTTGTACACATGGATTAATGATTGCTGGAGTAGCAATCCAGAGACATGGATTAATAACTACTGATTACTGGAGTGGTCATCAGAGATGTGGATTAATGATTACTGGAGTAGTAATCCAGAGAGATGGACTAACAATTACTGGAGTAGTAATCAAGAGACATGGATTAATGATTACTGGAGTAGTAATCCAGAGACATGGATTAATGATTACTGGAGTAGTAATCCAGCAACATGGATAAATGATTACTGGAGTAGTAATCCAGAGACATGGACTAACAATTACTGGAGTAGTAATCAAGAGACATGGATTAATGATTACTGGAGTAGTAATCCAGCGACATGGATAAATAATTACTGGAGTAGTAATCCAGCAACATGGATAAATGATTACTGGAGTAGTAATCCAGAGACATGGATTAATGATTACTGGAGTAGTAATCCAGAGAGATGGATTAATGATTACTGGAGTAATAATCCAGAGACATGGATTAATGGTTACTGGAGTAGTAATCCAGAGACACGGATTACTGACTACTGGAGTTGTAATCCAGAGATATGGATTAGTGATTACTGGAGTAGTAATCCAGGGACTTGGATTAATGATTACTCGAGTAGTAATCCAGAGACACAGATTAATGAATACTGGAGTAATAATCCAGAGAGATGGACTAATGATTAATGGAATAGTAATCCAAGGACATGGATAAATGATTAGTGGAGTAATAATCCAGAGACATGGATTAATTATTATTGGAGTAATAATCCAGAGAGATGGACTAATGATTAATGGAGTAGTAATCCAGAAACATGAATTAATGATTACAGAAGTAGTAATCCAGATACATAGATTAATGATTACTGATTACTGAAATCATAATCCAGAGATACGGATTAATGATTACTGGAGTAGTACTCCAGAGAGATGGACTAATGATCACAGGAGTAGTAATCCAGAGACGTGGATTAATGATTAATGATTACTGGAGATGCAATCCGGATACATGGATAAATGATTACTGGAGTAGTAATCCAGGGATACAGATTAATTATTATTGGAGTAATAATCCAGAGAGATGGACTAATGATTACAGGAGTAGTAATCCAGATACATAGATTAATGATTACTGATTGCTGGAGTAGTAATGCAGGGACGTGGATAAATGATTACTGGAGTAGTAATCCAGAGACACGGATAAATGATTCAGAAACAAAGCACAGGAGCTGGGGGATTTAAATTTGATTAAGTAACTAAATCTGGAATAGAAAGCAAGTCTCAGGAATGGTTACCACAAAACTACCCGATGGTATGAGACGCGAGTTGGCTATGATGGATTGGGAAACGTTACTTAAAGGGATGACAGTGGATAGGCAATAGCAAACATTCAAAGAGTGCATGGGTGAACTGCAACAATTGTTTATTCCGGTCTGGTGCAAAAGTAAAACAGGAAAGGTGGCCAAACCATGGCTTACAAGGGAAATTAGAGGTAGTGTTAGATCCAAGGAAGAGGCATACAAATTGGCCAGAAAAAACAACAGACCTGAGGATTGGGAGCAGTTTAGAATTCAGCAAAGGAGGACCAAGGATTGATTAAGAAGGGGAAAATAGAGTACGAGAGTAAGCTTGTGAGGAACATAAAAACTGACTGCAAAAGTTTCAATAGGTATGTGAAGAGAAAAAGATTGGTGAAGACAAATGTAGGTCCCTTACAGTCAGAAACAGGGGAATTTATAAAGAGGAAAAAAGAAATGGCTGACCAACTAAATACATACTTTGGTTCTGTCTTCACAAATGAGGAGACTAATAACATACCAGATATGTTGGGGAACGCAGGGTTTAGTGAGAGGGAGGAACTGAAAGAAATCAGTATAAGTAGGGAAATGCTGTTGGGGAAATTGATGGGATTGAAAGCTGACAAATCCCCAGGGCCTGATAATCTACATCCCAGAGTACTTAAGGAAGTGGCCCTAGAAATAGTGGATGCATTGGTGGTCATCTTCCGAGATTCTGTAGACTCTGGAACAGTTCCTGCAGATTGGAGGGTACCTAATGTAACCCCACTATTTAAAAAGGGAAGCAGAAAGAAAACAGGGAATTATAGACCAGTCAGCCTGACGTCGGTAGTGGGGAAAATTCTAGAGTCCATTATAAAAGATTTAATAGCTGAGCACTTGGAACACAGTGGCAGAATCGGACAGAGTCAGCATGGATCTATGAAAGGGAAATCATGCTTGACAAATCTACTGGAATTTTTCGAGAATGTAACTAGTAGAGTTGATGACGGGGAGCCAATGGATATGGTTTATTTGGACTTTCAGAAGGCTTTTGACAAAGTCCCACATAAGAGATTAGCGTGTAAAATTAAAGCGCATGGGATTGGGGGTAGTGTATCGAGATGGATAGAAAACTGGTTGGCAGACAGAAAACAAAGTGTAGGAATAAATGGGTCTTTTTCTGAATGGCGGGCAGTGACTAGTGGGGTACCGCAGGGATTGGTGCTGGGACCCCAGTTATTCACAATATATATTAATGATTTAGATGAGGGAATTAAATGTAATATCTCCACATTTGCAGATGACACAAAGCTGGGTGGGAGGGTGAGCTGTGAGGAGGATGCAGAAATGCTTCAGTGTGATTTGGACAAGCTGAGTGAGTGGGCAAATGCATGGCAGATGCAGTATAATGTGGATAAATGTGAGGTTATCCATTTTGGTAGCAAAAACAGGAAGGCAGATTATTATCAGAATGGCTATAAATTGAGAGAGGGGAATGTGCAATGAGACCTGGGTGTCCTTGTACACCAGTTGCTGAAGGTAAGCATGTAGGTGCAGCAGGTGGTAAAGAAGGCAAATGGTATGTTGGCCTTCAAAGCCAGAGGATTGGAGTTCAGGAGCAGGGATGTCTTGCTGCAATTGTACAAGGTCTTGGTGAGACCACACCTGGAATATTGTGTGCCGTTTTGGTCTCCTTTGGTCGAGAGGACTAGAATATAAAAGCAGGGATGTGCTGCTGAGGCTTTATAAGACTCTGCTCGGACCACATTTAGAATATTGTGAGCAATCTTGGGTCCCGTTTCTCAGGAAGGATGTGCTGGCCCTGGAGAGGGTCCAGAGGAGGTTTCACGAGAATGATCCCAGGAATGAAAGGCTTAACATATGAGGAATATTTGAGGACTCTGGGTCTACACTCGATGGAGTTTAGAAGGATGAGGGGGGGATCTGATTGAAACTTACAGAATACTGAAAGGCCTGGATAGAGTGGACTTGGGGAAGATGTTTCCAATAGTAGGAGAGACTAGGATCCAAGGGCACCGCCTCAGAGTAAAGGGAAGACCTTTTAGAACAGAGATGAGGAGAAACTTCTTTAGCCAGAGAGTGGTGAATCTATGGAATTCATTGCCACAGAAGGCTGTGGAGGCCAGGTCATTGAGTGTATTTAAGACCAAGATAGATAGGTTCTTGATTGGTAAGGGGATCAAAGGTTACAGAGAGAAGGCGGGAGAATGGGGTTGAGAAACTTATCAGCCATGATTGAATGGCAGAGCAGACTCAATGGGCCGAATGGCCTAATTTCTGCTCCTATGTCTTATGGTCTTATGGTCCTTATCTGAGGAAGGAGGTACTTTCTATAGAGGGAGTGCAGCGAAGGTTTACCTGACTGATTCCTGGGATGGTGGAACTGACATATGAGGAGAGATTGAGTTGATTAGGATTATATTTGCTGGAGTTCAGAAGAATGAGGGGGGATCTCATAGGAACCTATAAAATTCTAACAGGACTAGACAGGGTAGATACAGGAAGGATGTTCCCGATGGTGGGGGAGTCCAGAACCAGGGGTCACAGTCTGAGGATACGGGGTAGACCATTTAGGACTGAGATGAGGAGAAATCTCTTCACCCAGAGAGTGGTGAACCTGTGGAATTCATTACCACAGAAAGTAGTTGAGACCAAAACATTGTATGTTTTCAAGAAGGAGTTAGATATAGCTCTTGGGGTGAAAGGGATCAAGTGATATGGGGAGAAAGCGGGAGCAGGCTATCGAGTTGGATGATCACCCATGATCATGATGAATAGTGGAGCAGGCTCGAAGGGCCGAATGGCCTCCTCCTGCTCCTAGTTTCTACGTTTCATTGTCCTCCAAACCCAACCAATTGACTGTGTCCTTTGGGAAGGAACTCTGCCACCCTAACCCTTCATGTGACTCCAGACCCACAGCAATGTGGTTAACAATGTGCCCTCTGAACTGCTCTGTCAAGGCACTCAGTTATACTCAGGAAGGCAGCTCACCGGCACCTTCTTCAGGGGCAATTGGGGATGGGCAAAAGATGCCAGCGACACCCCTGTCCCATGACAATGCAGAACTGAGCAGCCAACCTGCCCTCAGCTGACACACACTGTGCCCTGAGCTGATGAGAGCTGCCTCAGTTAACAGGGGGCTGGCTGGCTGGCTGGCTTGATCTCTTTGTTACACCGACCGCTCCCTTTGATGCTTTCACCTGCACAAGATGTGAACCATAATACTTGTCGGCTAAACTGGTGCTCCTGCTGCCCGGCGCCTTTAACTGTTCCCCGGGGACTGTCTCCCACAGCCGCCGCCTGCCGCACTGACTCTCCAGCATCACCTCCAGGACACGGGGAACGGGGGGTGGTGGTGGGGGGGGTCAGTTCGGTAAGAAACACCACTCGGATCCAGCAGGCAGCGGGTATCGCTGAGCCGGGACAGGAGCTGCAGCTTTGGGGAAGTGTTGGCAGGTGGGTCCCATCATATCACTGAGCAAACTCTCTGACACATCATTTCATCTGGTCACCATCACAGTCCGGATCTCTCAGTGATCTCTCCGTCCACAGATCTCTCAGTGATCTCTCCGCCTACAGATCTCTCCGTCTACAGATCTCTCAGTCTACAGATCTCTCAGTCTACAGATCTCTCAGTCTATAGATCTCTCAGTCTACAGATCGCTCAGTCTATAGATCTCTCAGTCTACAGTTCTCTGTGATCTCTCAGTCTACAGATCTCTCAGTCTATAGATCTCTGTGATCTCTCAGTCTACAGATCTCTCAGTCTATAGATCTCTGTGATCTCTCAGTCTACAGATCTCTCAGTGATCTCTCCATCTACAGATCTCTCAGTCTATAGATCTCTCAGTCTACAGATCTCTCAGTCTATAGATCTCTCAGTCTATAGATCTCTGTCTATAGATCGGTGATCTCTCCGTCTACAGATCTTTCAGTCTACAGTTCTCTGTGATCTCTCAGTCTACAGATCTCTGTCTATAGATCTCTGTGATCTCTCAGTCTACAGATCTCTCAGTGATCTCTCCATCTACAGATCTCTCAGTCTATAGATCTCTCAGTCTACAGATCTCTCAGTCTATAGATCTCTCAGTCTATAGATCTCTGTCTATAGATCAGTGATCTCTCTGTCTACAGATCTCTCAATCTACAAATCTCTGTGATCTTACAGTGTACAGATCTCTCAGTCTACAGATCTCTCAGTGATCTCTCAGTCTACAGATCTCTCAGCCTGCAGATCTCTGTGATCTTACAGTCTACAGATCTCTCAGTCTACAGATCTCTCAGTGATCTCTCAGTCTACAGATCAGTGATCTCTCAGTCCAGAGATCTCTGTGATCTTGCAGTGTACAGATCTCTCAGTGATCTCAGTCTTCAAATCTCTCAGTGATCTCTCAGTCTGTAGGTCTCAGTCTACAGAGACCTGTGATCTCTCAGCCCACAGATCTCTCAGTGATCTCACCATCTGCAGATCTCTCTGTGACCTCAGCCTGTAGATCTCAAACTCTGTAATTTACACCCTGTCTATTTCGCTCCCTTCTGTCCCTCGCTATCATCCTGTCTCTCTCCCTCTCTCTCTCTCCTGGTGTATCTCTCCAATTCTGTAGCTCTTCATCTCTACCCCCCACCCCCAGCCCCATCTTTTCTCTCTCTATCCCTCCCTCTCTTTCTCTCTAATTGTCTCGTTCCCTGTCCAGCCCTCCGTTCTGTGTCCAGGGTCTCCCTCTGTATCTCTCCCTATCTCAGTCTCTCTGTTTATCTCTCCCTCTATCTCTCCCTCTCTCTCTCCCTCTGCATGTTTCAGTCCATCTGTATCTCAGTGTTTGTCTCAATCTGCAAACATTCGGTTTAATATTTCAATCCACACAGTCTGTGCACTGAACCCTCTTTCTCTGATTGTATCAGTCTCTTCATCTTTCAGTCTGTGCTCCTCACTCCGCCTTGTCTTTTTCTCTGTGCTCTCACACTCTGTCCATCCTCTGCCTCTCTTTATTCTGATTTCTCTCTCTCTCTCTCTCTCTCTCTCTCTCTCTCTCGCTGTTGCTATTTACTGTCTCCATAGCGACGCCAAAGCGTCCCTGGTTTAAAGGGATCGGCAGCTGCACGTTAAATCCAACAATTCAAATCGGCTCAATGTGAATGGAGGAGGGGGCAGCAGAGGGAGGGAGGGGGCAACAGAGGGAGGGAGGGGGCAGCAGAGGGAGGGAGGGAGCAGCAGAGGGAGGGAGAGGGGGAAAAGTGAGGGAGAGAGGCAAAAGGGTGAGGGAGAGGGACACAGGATGAAGGAGAGGGGGCAACAGAGTGAGGGAGAAGCAGAAACGGAGGTAGAAAGGGACAATAGAGTGAGGGGAGGGGACAACAGAGGGAGGGAGAGGGGGCAACAGAGTGAGGGAGAGGGGTAAACAGAAAGGGAGAGGGGGCAACAGAGGGAGGGAGAGGGGTAAACAGGAAGGGAGAGGGGGCAACAGAGGGAGGGAGAGGGGGCATCAGAGTGAGGGAGAGGGGTAAACAGGAAGGGAGAGGGGGCAACAGAGTGAGGGAGAGGGGTAAACAGGAAGGGAGAGGGGGCAACAGAGGGAGGGAGAGGGGGCAACAGAGTGAGGGAGAGGGTAAACAGGAAGGGAGAGGGGGCAACAGAGGGAGGGAGAGGGGGCAACAGAGGGAGGGAGGGAGGGAAACAGGGGGAGGGAGAAGGGGTAACAGAAGGAGGGAGTGGTGACAACAGAGTGAGGGAGAGGGGAAAACAGATTGAAGGAGAGGGGACAACAGAGGGAGGGAGCAGGAACAACAGAGTGAGGGAGAGGGGGCAATAGAGTGAGGGAGAGGGGGCAACAGATTGAGGGAGAGAGGGCAACAGAGTGAGGGAGAGGGGACAACAGAGGGAGCGAGAGGGGGTAACAGATTGAGGGAGAGGGGGCAACAGATTGAGGGAGAGGGGGCAACAGAGTGAAGGAGAACAACAACAGAGGGAGAAATGGAGCAACAGACTGAGGCCGAGGAGGCCACAGAGTGAGGGAGAGGGGGTAACAAAGTGAGGGAGAGGGAGGTAATAGAGGGAGGGAGAGGGGGCAACAGAGGGAGAAAGGGAGAAACAGAGTCAGAAAGGGGAGAAAAAAGTGATAGAGGGAGAAATGGAGTAAGAGAGGGTGGACAACAAAGTGAGGGAGGGGGCAATGTAGGAAATGAGGGAGCAACAGAGGGAGAGAGATGCGGGTCATATGTTCTCGCTGGAGATCATTAACGTTAAAGGGCATTGCTGAGAACAGAGCTGTGTTGTTGAAGCTTTTCATCTTGCACTCACCAGGACATAGGCAAGAATGCCAAATTTCAAAAGGAGCAACACTTTACGCCGGATGTGAAAAGGCAGTTGATTGGTTGGCAAGTCAGTTCTAATTGATTGGTTGAGGCATTGCCACGGAGAATGCACCAGAGAGCTATTGTCCCAAATGCTTTTTTTAATTCAAAAGAGACAATTCCTGGACAGGTTCCTTCTGTTTCAGAGGAAAGCTCCATGTGTATAGCTTCAAACAAGTGTAAGTGAGCTACCTCATGAGTCCGACTTAAACCTTTACTGTAACAAATGACTAAAAAAATCCCTGTTGACTAAACAATCATTTCTTTTTGTAGGCAACTTATATATTTTTTAATTCATTCATGGGATGTGGTCATCGCTGGCTGGCCCAGCATTTATTGCCCATCCCTAATTGCCCTTGAGAAGGTGGTGGTGAGCTGCTTTCTTGAACCGCTGCAGTCCATGTGGTGTAGGTACATCCACAGTGCTGTTAGGGAGGGAGTTCCAGGATTTTGACCCAGTGACAGTGAAGGAACAGCGATATATTTCCAAGTTAAGATGGTGTGTGACTTGGAGGGGAACTTCCAGGTGGTGGTGTTCCCATCTATCTGCTGCCCTTGTCCTTCTAGATGTTAGTGGTCATGGGTTTGGAAGGTGCTGTGTAAGGAGCCTTGGTGAATTCCTGCAGTGCATCTTGTAGATGGTACACACTGCTGCTACTGTGCGTCGGTGGTGGAGGGAATGAATGTTTGTGGATGGGGTGCCAATCAAGTGGGCTGCTTTGTCCTGGATATTGTCAAGTTTCTTGAGTGTTGTGGGAGCTGCACTCATCCAGGCAAGTGTTGAGTATTCCATCACACTCCTGACTTGTGCCTTGTAGATGGAGAAAAGGCTTTGGGGAGTCAGGAGGTGAGTTACTCATTGTAGGATTCCCAGCCTCTGACCTGCACTTGTAGCCACAGTATTTATATGGCTAGTTCAGTTCGGTTTCTGGTCAATGGTAACCCCCAGGATGTTTATAGTGGGGAATTCAGTGCTGGTAATGCCATTGAACATCAAGGGCTGATGGTTAGATTCTCTCTTGTTGGAGATGGTCATTGCCTGACACTTGTGTGGTGCAAATGTTAGTTGCCACTTGTCAGTCCCAGCCTGGATATTGTCCAGGTCTTGCTGCATTTGGACATGGACTGCTTCAGTATCTGAGGAGTCGTGAATGGTGCTGAACATTGTACAATCATCAGCGAACATCCCCACTTCTGACCTTATGATGGTAGGAAGGTCATTGATGAAGCAGCTGAAGATGGTTGGGCCGAGGACACTACCCTGAGGAACTCCTGCAGTGATGTCCTGGAGCTGAGATAACTGACCTCCAGCAACCACAACCAGCTTCCTTTGTGCTGGGTATGACTCCAACCAGCGGAGAGTTTCCCCCCAATTCCTATTGACTCCAGTTTGGCTCGGACTCCTTGATATCTCACTCAATCAAATGCTGCCTTGATGTCACCTCACCTCACCTTGGGAGTTCAGCTCTTTTGTCCATGTTTGAAGCAAGGCTGTAACAAGGTCAGGAGCTGAGTGTCCCTAGCGGAACCCAAACTGGGTGTCAGTGAGCAGCTTACCTGTACAAGAAGGACGGGTTGCATCTAAACTGGAGGGGCACCTGGTTGCGAGTTTTGCTAGTGTCACTCGGGAGGGCTTAAACTAATATGGCAGGGGAGTGGGAACCAGAGCAGTAGGTCAGCAGGTGAAATAAAGGACTGGGAACCAGTGAATATGGCCAGTAGGACTAAGAGAAAGGGCAGGCAGGGAGAAATTACTGAACACAGTGGGACTGGGTGTCTGAAATGCATTTGTTTCAATGCAAGAAGTATAACAGGCAAGGTAGATGAGCTTAGAGCTTGGATTAGTACTTGGGACTATGATGTTATTGCTATTACAGAGACTTGGTTGAAGGATGGACAGGATTGGCAGATAAACGTTCCAGGATTTAGATGTTTCAGGCAGGATAGAGAGGGATGTAGAAGAGGTGGGGGAGTTGCACTGCTGGTTAAGGGGAATATCACAGCTGTACGATAGGAGGACACCTCGGTGGGCTCATGCAGCGAGGCAACATGGGTAGAGCTCTGGAATAGGAAAGGTGCAGTCACAATGTTGGGGGTTTACCATAGGCCTCCCAATTGCCAGCGGGAGATTGAGGAACAGTTATGTAGGCATAAAAACAAAAAACTGCGGATGCTGGAAATCCAAGATAAAAACAGAATTACCTGGAAAAACTCAGCAGGTCTGGCAGCATCGGCGGAGAAGAAAAGAGTTGACATTTCGAGTCCTCATGACCCTTCGACAGAACTAGGTGAATCCCAGGAAGGAGTGAAATATAAGCTAGTTTAAGGTGTTGGGGGGGGGGTGGGTTTGGGTTGGGGGGAGAGAAGTGGAGGGGGGTGGTGTGGTTGTAGGCAAAAGCAGTGATAGAAGCAGATCATCAAAAGATGTCACAGACGGCAGAACAAAGGAACACATATGTGTCGAAGTTGGTGATATTATCTAAACGAATGTGCTAATTAAGAATGGATGGTAGGGCACTCAAGGTATAGCTCTAGTGGGGGTGGGGGGAGCATAAAAGATTTAAAAATATTTAAAAATAATGGAAATAGGTGGGAAAAAGAAAAATCTATATAATTTATTGGAAAAAAACAAAAGGAAGGGGGAAGAAACAGAAAGGGGGTGGGGATGGAGGAGGGAGCTCAAGACCTAAAGTTGTTGAATTCAATATACAGTCCGGAAGGCTGTAAAGTGCCTAGTCGAAAGATGAGGAGTTGTTCCTCCAGTTTGCGTTGGGCTTCACTGGAACAATGCAGCAAGCCAAGGACAGACATGTGGGCAAGAGAGCAGGGTGGAGTGTTAAAATGGCAAGCGACAGGGAGTTATGTAGGCAGATTTTGGAAAGATGTAAGAGCAATAGGGTTGTTGTGGTGGGTGATTTTAACTTTCCCTATATTGACTGGGAATCACTCAGTGCTGGGGGTTTGGATGCTGCAGAATTTGTAAGGTGCATCCAGGAGGGCTTCCTGAGATAATATGTAGATAGTCCAACTAGGGAAGGGGCAATACTGGACCTGGTATTAGGGAATGAACCTGGTCAAGTGGTCGAAGTTTCAGTAGGGGAGCATTTTGGGAATAGTGACCATAATTCAATAAGTTTCGAGGTACTGGTGGATAAGGATAACAGGAGTCCTCGGGTTAAGGTGCTTAATTGGGGGAAGGCTAATTATACCAATATTAGGCAGGAACTGAGAAATCTAGACTGGTGGCAGATGTTTGAGGGCAAATCAACAACTGACATGTGGGGGGATTTCAAACATCAGTTGATAAGAATTCAGGACCGGCATGTTCCTGCTGGGATGAAGGATAAGCATGGCAAGTTTCAGGAACCTTGGATAACGAAGGATATTGTGAGATTAGTCAAAAAGAAAAGGGAAGCATTCGTAAGGGCTAGAAGGCTGGGAACAGATGAAGCCCATGGAGAATATAAAGAAAGTAGGAAGAAGCTCAAGTAAGGAGTCAGGAGGGCTAAAAGGGGTCATGAAAAGTCATTGGCAACCAGGATTAAGGAAAATCCCAAGGCCTTTTATGCATATATAAAAAGCAAGAGGGTAGCCAGGGAAAGGGTCGGCCCACTCAGGGGCAGAGGTGGGAATCTGTGTGTGGAGCCAGAAGAAATGGGAGAGATACTACATGAGTACTTCTCATCAGTATTCACCAAAGAGAAGGATTTAGCAGTCGATTTGTCTAGGGAAGAGTGTGTAGACAGCCTGGATCATGTTGAGATCAAAAAAGAGGAGATGTTAGGCATCTTAAGGTGGATAAATCCCCAGGGCCAGATGGGATCTTCCCCAGAGTACTGAGGGAGGCAAGGGAGGAGATTGCTGGGGCCTTGACAGAAATCTTTGTATCCTCACTGGCTACAGGTGAGGTCCCAGAGGACTGGAGAGTGGCCAATGTTGTTCCATTGTTTGAGAAGGGTAGCAGGGATAATCCAGGAAATTATAGGCTGGTGAGCCTTATGTCAGTGGTAGGGAAATTATTGGAGAAGATTCTTCGCGACAGGATTTACTACCATTTGGAAGCAAATGGGCGTATTAGTGAGAAGCAGCATGGTTTTGTGAAGGGGAGGTCGTGTCTCACTAACTTGATCGAGTTTTTCGAGAAAGTGACAAAGATGATCGACGATGGAAGGGCAGTGGATGTTATATACATGGATTTCAGTAAGGCCTTTGACAAGGTCCCTCATGGCAGACTGGTACAGAGGGTAAAGTCGCACGGGATCAGAGGTAAGCTGGATACAGAATTGGCTTGGTCATAGAAGACAGAGGGTAGCAGTGGAAGGGTGCTTTTCTGAATGGAGAGCTGTGACTAGTGGAGTTCCGCAGGGATCAGTGCTGGGACCTTTGCTGTTTGTAGTATACATAAATGATTTGGAGGAAAATGTAACTAGGCTAATTAGTAAGTTTGCAGATGACATTAAGGTTGGAGGAGTTGCAGAAAGTGAAGAGGATTGTCAAAGGATACAATGGGATATAGATCAGTTGGAAACTTGGGCGGAGAAATGGCAGATGGAGTTTAATCCGGACAAATGCAAGGTAATGCATTTTGGAAGGTCTAATACAGGCAGGAATTAAACAGTAAATGGCAGAACCCTTAAGTGCATCAACGGGCAGAGGGATCTGGGTGTACAGGTCCACAGGTCACTGAAAGTGGCAACGCAGGTGGATAAGGTAGTCAGGAAGGCATATGGCATGCTTGCCTTCATTGGCAGAGGTATTGAGTATAAAAGCTGGGAAGTCATGCTGCAGCTGTATAGAACCTTGGTTAGGCCACACTTGGAATATTATGTGCAATTCTGGTCACCACATTACCAGAAGGATATGGAGGCATTGGAGAGGGTGCAGAGGAGGTTTACCAGGATGCTGCCTGGTCTGGAGATTATTAGCTATGAGGAGAGGTTGGAGAAACTTGGATTGTTCTCACTAGAGCGACGGAGATTGAGGGGCGACTTGATAGATGTTTACAATATTATGAGTGGCATGGACAGAGTAGATAGTCAGAAGCTTTTTCCCAGGGTGGAAGAGTCAATTACGAGGGACATAGATTTAAGGTGAGAGGAGAAAACTTTCGAGGAGATGTGTAGGGCAAGTTTTTTTACGCAGAGGGTAGTGAGTGTCTGGAATTCGCTGCCAGAGGAGGTGGTGGAAGCAGGTACGATAGTGGTGTTTAAAAGGCAGCTTGACAAATACATGAATAGGATGGGAATAGAAGGATACGGACCCCGGAAGTGCAAAATGTTTTAGTTGATGGGCAATATGATCGGCGCAGGCTTGGAGGGCCGAAGGGCCTTTTCCTGTGCTGTACTTTTCTTTGTTCTCTTTGTTCTTTGTTCTTATTGCTCAGCAAGTGCTGCTTGATAGCACTGTTGATGACCCCTTCCATTACTTTACTGATGATGGAGAGTAGCTGATGGGGCGATAATTGGCCGGGTTGGATTTGTCCTGCTTTTTGTGTACAGGACATACCTGGGCAATTTTCCACATAGCCGGGTAGATGCCAGTGTTGTAGCTGTACTGGAACAGCTTGGCTGAGGGTGCAGCAAGTTCAGGAGCACAAGTCTTCAGTACTATTGCCGGAATATTGTCAGGGCCCATAGCCTTTGCAGTTTCCAGTGCCTTCAGCTGTTTCTTGATATCATGCGGAGTGAATTGAATTGGCTGGAGACTGGTCGAGATGGATCATCCACTCAGCACTTCAGGCTGATGATTGTTACAAATGCTTCAGCCTTATCTTTTACACTGATGTGCTGGGCTCCTCCATCATTGAGGATGGGGATATTTGTGGAGCCTCCTCCTCCAGTGAGTTGTTTAATTATCCACCACCATTCACAACTGGATGTGGCAGGACTGCAGAGCTTAGAGGATCGCTTAGCTCTGTCTATCACTTGCTGCTTATGCTGTTTGACACACAAGTAGTCCTGTGTTATAGCTTCACCAGGTTGACACCTCATTTTTAGGTATGCCTGGTGCTGCTCCTGACATGCCCTCCTGCACTCTTCATTGAACCAGGGTTGATCCCCTGGTTTGATGGTAATGGTAGAGTGGGGGATATGCTGGGCCATGAGGTTACAGATTGTGTTTGAGTACAATTCTGCTGCTGCTGATGGCCCACAGCACCTCATGGATCCCCAGTTTTGAGTTGCTGTTTGAAATCTATCCCTTTTAGCACAGTGGTGGTGCCACACATCGTGATGGAGGGTATCCTCAATGTGGAGACGGGACTTTGCAGCTTATTGTTTACAACCATATATATTGTGATGTTGGTTAAGAGATAAAAATTGGCCAGGACCCTGGAGTTAACTCCCCTGCACATCTTTGAAATAGTGACATGGGATTTTTGAACATCCAGCAGAGAGGGGCACCTTGGTTTAATATCAAAGCTGAAAGACGGCACCTCTGACAGTCCAGCATCCCCCCCTGTACTGCACTGGAATGTCAGGCTAGATTGTCGTAATCAAATCCAAAAGTGGGACATGATTGCAAAGCCTTCTGACTCAGGGAAGAGCATGCTACCATAGCTGACATATGCATGCCAAACGTAGAGCAGTGTATAATGCTCAAAAGGTAGGGACCGATCCATACCCACCAGTGACAGTGATCCTAACAACAGTTATAGTGTCATTATATGGTCTGTGTTATTCATTACCATTGAACATACCAACCCTACACTCATGATATCTCTATCAAACCTGCTTGTTATAAATATACATGCACACAGATTTCCATGATTTTATGATTTTTCACCTCCATCTGTTACTTGCACTGTGTTCACAGGAATCAGCCCCAGGCTATATCATAGAAATATAGTATGGTTACAGTTCAGAAGGAGGACATTTGGCCCATTGTGTCCAAGCTGACTCTCTGCCAGAGCAACTCACCGTCTCACTCCCCCACCCTTTCCTCATAGACCAGCAAACTCTTTCTCTGCAACTGTTTATCCAATTCCCTTTTGAAAGCTTCGATTAGACCAGCCTCCACCACACTCTCAGCCAGTCCATTCCAGATCCTAACCCCTCACAGAGTTAAAGAAAAGCTTTTCCTCAGGTCACTGCTGATTCATTTGCCATTTACTCGAAATCTGTGCCCTCTGGTTCTCTTCCACTAGTAAGAACAGATTCTCCCTATCTATTCCATCCAGACCCCTCATGATTTTGAATCCCTCTATCAAATCTCCTCTCAACCTCCTCTACTCCAAGGAAAACAGCCCCAACTTCTCTGATTTGTCTACGTGACTGAAGTTCCTCATGCCTGGAATTGTTCTCGTGAATTGTTTCTGCACCCTTTCTAAAACCTTCACACCCTTCCTAAAGTGTGGTCCCCAGAACAGGACACAACATCCCAGTTGAGGCTGAACCAGTGTTTGAGACAGGTTTATCATAGCTTCCATGCTTTGGTACTCTATGCCCTTATTGATAAAGCCCAGAATGCTGCGCGCTTTATTAATGGTACTCTCAACCTGCCCTGCCACCTCTAATATTTTGTGCACATATACCCCCAGGTCCCTCTGTTCCTGCACCCCCTTTAGAATGATATCCTTTATTTTTTATTGCCTCTCCATGTTCTTCCTACCAAAGACGTTTCACTTCACATGTCCCTACATTAAATATTATCTGCCCATTCTGCCAAATTGTCTATGTCCTCTTGAGGTCTATCACTATCCTCATGGTTCACAATTCTCTCAAGTTTTGTGGTTGTCTCCAAATTTATTTTTCTTTTGGAAGTCCATGTACACCACATCAACTGCATCACCCTTATCAACCCTCTCTGTTACCTCATCAAAAAAACTCAAGCAAGTTAGGGAAACACAATTTGCCTTTAACAAATCCATGCTGGCTTTCCTTAATTCATCCACACTTGTCCGAGTGAGATGGTGAACTTACCAGGATGATGTTGTGTTTTGCAGTAGCCTAGTGATTGCAGTTCTGCGGCAGTAACTCAAATATCCTGACCTCAAATCCCAGCAGGCAAGTTTGAAACGGAATTCAGCAAATTGGATAAAGTATCGCCTGGCACCAGACAATGGGCAAAGCTTGTGGATGGTTGTAAACACGTGATTGGTTCATTAACTGGCTTCAGAGAAGGGAGCCTGCCATCCACACCCACTCAGTCTTCAGTCCCACACTCCCGTCGGATAATAAGTACTAACCACTCACTACCACCCTCATCCTAAGCAGTAACAGGCATCAATGGAGTTTCTCAGTTCCATGCCCCAGTCAACAGTCAGCTGCTATATCCTTGTCACTGACAAGAACACATTGCTTCCTTCTGGGAGTGGAGTTCAGGCCCCCTAATTGTAACTAAACAGTCGGACAGAATATAAAAGAAGAGATAATGGGAGCTTGTTAGAAAGGTACAGCAATAATCATGGGGGATTTTCATCTACATACAGACTGCAAAAATTAGATGGGCAAAGGTAGCAACGATGAAGAGTTCATGGCATGTTTTTGGGATAGTTTCTTAGAACAATACATTCTGGAGCCAACCAGAGAGCAGGTTATACTAGACCTGGTATTGTGCAATGAGATAGGATTAATTGATAACTTCATAGTGAATGCAGCCCTAGGTAGCAGCGATCATAATACGATTGAATTTTACATTCATTGAGTGCGTCCAAGGCTAGTATTGCAAACTTAAATAAGGGCAATTATGAGGACATGAAAGCAGAGCTAGCTAAAGTGAACTGGCCGGTGAGGTTAAGGGATATGTCAATATGGACGGCAGCAGCTCAAGAAGGCAGCTCACCACCACCTTCTCAAGGGCAACTAGGAATGGGCAATAAATGGTAGGGCACTGAGGACTGCGGAGGAACAAAGGGATCTGGGAGTTCAGATACATAATTCCCTGAAAGTGGCATTACAGGTAGACAGGGTTGTAAAGAAAGCTTTTGACATACTGGCCTTCATAAATCAAAGTATTGAGTGTAGGAGTTGGGATGTTATGGTGAGGTTGTATAAGACATTGGTGAGGTCAACTTTGGAGTATTGTGTGCAGTTCTGGTCGCCTAACTACAGGAAGGATATCAGTAAGATTGAAAGAGTGCAGAGAAGATTTACTAGGATGTTGCCGGGTCTTCAGGAGTTGAGTTACAGGGAAAGATTAAACAGGTTAGGACTTTATTCCTTGGAGCGTAGAAGAATGAGGGAGATTTGATAGAAGTTTACAAAATTATGAGGGGTATAGACAGAGTAAATGCGAGTAGGCTCTTTCCACTTAGATTAGGAGAGATAAACACAAGAGGACATGGCTTTAGGGTGAAAGGGGAAAGGTTTAGGGGGAACATTAGGGAGAACTTCTTCACACAGAGAGTGGTGA
Organism: Carcharodon carcharias; assembly: GCF_017639515.1. Classification (NCBI taxonomy): domain Eukaryota; kingdom Metazoa; phylum Chordata; class Chondrichthyes; order Lamniformes; family Lamnidae; genus Carcharodon; species Carcharodon carcharias. Next base: position 261,315,349 of record NC_054467.1, on the reverse strand, counting down.
GAGTGTGGAACGAGCTACTATCTGACATGGTAAATGCGGGCTCACTCTTAAGCTTTAAGAATAAATTGGGTAGATACATGGATGGGAGAGGGCTGGAGGGTTATGGACAGGGTGCAGGTCAATGGGACTAGCGGAATAATATTTTGGCACAGACTAGAAGGGCTGAATGGCCTGTTTTCTGTGCTGTAGTGTTCTGTGGTTCTATGGTTCTAAATGCTGGCCCAGCCAGCGAAGCCCACATCCTGTAAATGAATTTAAAAAAAGTTCAGGGGCAGACATTTAAAGGGATATTTCAGAATACACAGAAATTCCAAGAGAAAGAAAAATTCCAAGGGGAGGACCCACCATCTGTGGTTAACTAAAAAAGTTAAAGACAGTATCAAACTTAAAGAAAAAGCATATAATTAAGCAAAGCCAGGTGGCAGGTCAGAAGATTGGAAAGGATATAAAGAACAGCAAAGAATAACGGAAAGATTAATAAGGAGGGAGAAGTTAGAGCCTGAGAGAAAGCTAGCTAGAAATATAAAGACGGATAGCAAGAGTTTCTATAGATATTTAAATAAGCAAAGAGTTAACAAAGTGAGTGTGGGCCCTATACACAGTGCGTCTGGGAATTGATAATGGAAATTAAGGAGATGGTGGGTGAATTAACAAGATATTTTGCTTCGGTCTTCAATATAGAGGACAGAAGTAACATCCCAGAAATAGCTGTAGAATCAGGAAATGGAGGATGTGGAGGAACTCAGGAAAATTCCAATCAGGGCAAATCATTGGGGCTGCATTGGGGCTGACAAATCCCCAGGTCTAGATGGACTTCACCCTAAGGTCTTGAAAGAAGTGGCGAGTGAGATAGTTGATGCACTGGTTTAAAATTTCCAAAATTCCCTAGATTCAGGGAAGGTTCCGTTGGATTGGAAAATAGCAAATATAACTCCTTTCTTCAAAAAGGGAGGGAGACAGAAAGTGGGAAACTATAGGGCCATCTGACCTAACATCTGTCATAGGGAAAATGTTAGAAGCTATTAGTAACGATGTTATAGCAGGGCACTTCAGAAATTTCAAGGCAATCAGGCAGAGTCAACATGGTTTTGTGAAAGGGAAATCGTGTGTTAACCAATTTATTGGAGTTCTTTGGAGGAGTCCCATGTTCTATGGATAAAGGGGAACCAGTGGATGTGCTGTACTTAGATTTCCAGAAGACATTTGAAAAGGTGCCACATAAAAGGTTATTGCAGAAAATAAAAGTTCATAGTGTAGGGGGTAACATATTGGCATGGATAGAAGATTGGCTAGTTACCAGGAAGCAGAGAGTAGGCATAAATGGGTCTTTTTCAGGTTGGCAGGATGTGACGAGTGGTATGTCACAGGGATCAGTGCTGGGGCCTCAACTGTTTACACTTTATATAAATAACTTGGATGAAGGGACCAAAGGAACAGTGGCTAAATTTGCTGATGGCACAAAAATAGATAGGAAAATAAATTGTGAAGAGGACATCTTCCTGAAGAGGGCTCAGTATTGGGACCCTTGCTTTTCCTGATATATATTAACGATCTAGATCTTGGTGTGCAGGGGACAATTTCAAAGTTTGCAGATGATACGAAGCTTGGGAGAGTTGCGGACTGTGAGGAGGACAGTGTGGAACTTCAAGAGGGCATACACAAGTTGGTGGAGTGGGCAGATAGGTGGCAGATGAAGTTCAATGTGGAGAAGTGTGAGGTGGTGCATTTTGGTAGGAAGAACATGGACAGACAATATAAGATAAGGGGTGAAATTCTGAAGAGGGTGCAGGAGCAGAAAGAGCTGGGTGTATATGTGCATAGATCATTGAAGGTGGCAGGACAGGTGGAGAGAGCAGTTAATAAAGCGTACAGTATCCTGGGCTTTATGAATAGGGGCATAGGATGGCATTTCCTGTCAGCGAGTGGGAGGGCAGGGCCAGCTCGCCAACGTGTAAAATGTCGTGTGGTAACGTCAGCCGGACATCCCAACGTCACCACACGTCCCTCAGATTTTCAGTTCGGAGGCTGCGCCCCCCCCCCACCCCATTAAAAATTAATGAAAGTAATTAACTGAGCTGCTGAACAACCTTAAGGTTGGCAGGGCTGGGGTCGGGGTGGGGGTGGTGGGGGGGTGGGGGTGGTGGTTTGGGGTTGGGGGGGTGCAAAGAGCCCAGGCAGCCCTCACATTTATCACAAAACTTCATCCACGGGCGGGAGGAGGTTTCATTGAAGGATTTATTATTTAAATAAAAATGTTTGAAATAAATAATGGACGTGTCCCAGCTCATGTGACAGTTTCACCTGAGAGGACATGTCCTTAAATTTTTTTCCCACCTTTATTCATATTTCCATAACTTAAACATGTGTGAAAGAGTGCAGGGAACCACTCAGGGAATCTCCGCACCCCACACCGCCCCCCTCCCACCCCCACCCCCAGGTCCACACGGGGAGCGCTCAGCGCTTCCGGCCGCAGGTCACGATGAGCGGACCTTAATGGACCCGCCCATGTGAAAAGGCGGCGCAGACCCGCTCAGGGGCACTGATCAGATTCACGCCCACCCCTGAACAACCCCCCCCCCCCACACCAAAAAGGGGGGAAACTTCTGGCCATAGAGTACAAGAGCAAGGAGGTTACGCTGAATTTATATACGACACTCGTTAGACCTCAGCTGGAGTATTCTGTAGAGTTCTGGGTGCCACATTATAGGAAGGATGTGGACACATTGGAGAGAATGCAGAAGAGGTTTAAAAGAATGGTTCCAGGGATGAGAAACTTCAGCTATGAGAATCGATTGGAGAGGTTGGGGCTGTTCTCCTTGGAGAGAAGGCGGCTAAGAGGGGATCTGACAGAGATGCTCAAAGTCATGAGGGGGCTGGACAGAGTAGATAGGGAGAAGCTATTCCAGCTCGTAAAAGGATCAAGAACGAGGGGCCACAGATTTAAAGTGATTTGCAAAAGAAACAAACATGACATGAAAAAAAGACTTTTTCACACAACGAGTAGTTCAGGTCTGGAATGCACTGCCTGGAAGTGTGGAGGAGGCAGGTTCAATCGAGGCATTCAAGAGGGAATTAGTTGATTACTTGAATAGAAACAATGTGCAGGAGTACAGGGGAAAAGGCAGGGCAATGGCACTAGATCATAATACTCATTTGGAGAGCGGGTGCAGACACAATGGGTCAACTGGCCTCCTTCTGTACCTTTAAAATTCTGTGATTCTGTGATGTAAGGAGGCTGCAAGGCGACATAGGCAGGTTCAGTGAAAGGGCAAAGATCTGGCAAATGGAGTATAATGTGGACAAATGTGAAATTGTTCATTTTGGCAGGAATTAAAAAAAAGGGAGCGTATTATCTAAATAGTGAGAGATTGCAGAGCTCTGAGGTGCAGAGGGATCTGGGTGTCCTAGTGCATGAATCACAAAAGGTTAGTGTGCAGGTACAGCAGGTAATTAGGAAAGTTAATAGAATGTTATCGTTTGTTGTGAGGGGAATTGATTACAAAAGTAGGGAGGTTATGCTTCAGTTCTACAAAGGAGACCACGTTTGGAGTATTGTGTACAGTATTGGTCTCCTTATTTAAAGAAAGAGGTAGCAGTTCAGAGAAGATTTACCAGACTAACACCTGGAATGGGCGGGTTGTCTCATGAGGAAAGGTCGGAAAGACTAGGCTTGTATCCGCTGGAGTTTAGAAGAGTAAGAGGCGACTTAATTAAAACCTTTAAGATCTTGAGGGATCTTCACAGGGTGAATGTGGAGAGGATGTTTCCTCTTGTGAGAGAATCTGGAACTAGGGGTCAATGTTTAAAAATAAGGGGTCGCTCATTTAAGACAGAGTTGAGGAGAAATTTTTTCTCTCGTAGGGTCGTGAGTCTTTGGAACTTTCTTCCTGAAAAGGCAGTGGAAGCAGAGTCTTTGGATATTTTTAAGGCGGAGGTGGATAGATCCTTGATTAACAAGGGGGTGAAAGGTTATCGGTTGGAATGTGGGATTGAGGTTACAATCGGATCAGCCATGATCTTATTGAATGGTAGAGCAGGCTCGAGGGGCTGAGTGGCCTACTCCTGCTCCTAATCCATATGTTCATATGTACATATCTTCGTCTGTACGTTTGTATGTTTGTCTGTACAATAGCGTGTAAAGGATTTCAGCATTTTGAATATTCCATGTGAAACATTTTTTGTGGGTGTACAGCGTCCCCAATTGATTTCGTTCTTCCTTTAGCCACAGCTCAAACATTCTCATTCTGAAGAAGAGTCATATTAGACTCAAAACGTTAACTCTGTTTCTCTCTCCACAAATGCTGCCAGACCTGATGAGTTTTCCAGCATTTTCTGTTTTTATTTCAGGTTTCCAGAATCCACGGTATTTTGCTTTTATTCAAACATTCTCTTACTATGCATGTACATGTTAAATGTCAAACCATAAAAGGCTAATCTCTCCCTCCATCTCCAGTCCCTCTGTGTGTCTCTCTCTTCGTCTTCAGTCCCTCAGCCTGTCTCTACTTTCAACCTCAATCCTGTCTGTCTCTCCCTCCATCTCCAACCACGCAATGTCTCTCTCTCTCTCTTCATCTTCAATCCCTCAGTCTGTTTCTCCCTCCATCTTCAACCCCTCAGTGTCTCTCTCTCTCTTCATCTTCAATCCCTCAGTCTGTTTCTCCCTCCATCTCCAACCCCTCAGTGTCTCTCTCTCTCTTCATCTTCAATCCCTCAGTCTGTTTCTCCCTCCATCTCCAACCCCTCAGTGTCTCTCTCTCTCTTCATCTCCAATCCCTCAGTCTGTCTCTCCCTCCATCTCCAATCCCTCAGTCAGTCGCCCCTCTATGTCCAACCCCTCAGTGTGTATCTCCTTCCTTTACTCAGGTTAAGTTTGAAGGAAGTAACGATACCTTGGCTGCTGCCAGCACGGTGCTAACGTGACGGGTGCTCTGGAGTTTGTTCTGGTGACCCCTGCAGGTACCTGGGACAGTTAGTGAAAGGAATCACCATGACGATGAACAAGGTCAAGAAATGGAATCGCGGGGAGATGATGAGCGATGAGCTGATGGCTGCCTCTGTGGGTGATGTTGATTGGCTGCGAGTGAGTCTACGCAAAGCAAAAAACAAGATTGCAGTAGATCAAAATGTAAGTGTTCTCAGCTGGCTCCATTCTTATTTATCCAGAGGATCACCTATAATGGCTTCTTTTCCCAAACACTCCCAGGACAGGTACAGCACGGGGTTAGATACAGAGTAAAGCTCCCTCTACACCGTCCACATCAAACACTCCCAGGACAGGTACAGCACGGGTTTAGATACAGAATAAAGCTCCCTCTACACCGTCCCCATCAAACACTCCCAGGACAGGTACAGCACGGGGTTAGATACAGAGTAAAGCTTCCTCTACACTGTCCCCATCAAACACTCCCAGGACAGGTACAGCACGGGGTTAGATACAGAGTAAAGCTTCCTCTACACTGTCCCCATCAAACACTCCCAGGACAGGTACAGCACGGGGTTTAGATACAGAGTAAAGCTTCCTCTACACTGTCCCCATCAAACACTCCCAGGACAGGTACAGCACGGGGTTAGATACAGAGTAAATCTCCCTCTACACCGTCCCCATCAAACACTCCCAGGACAGGTACAGCACGGGGTTAGATACAGAGTAAATCTCCCTCTACACTGTCCCCATCAAACACTCCCAGGACAGGTACAGCACGAGGTTAGATACAGAGTAAATCTCCCTCTATACCGTCCCCATCAAACACTCCCAGGACAGGTACAGCACGGGGTTAGATACAGAGTAAAGCTCCCTCTACACTGTCCCCATCAAACACTCCCAGGACAGGTACAGCACGGGGTTAGATACAGAGTAAAGCTCCCTCTACACTGTCCCCATCAAACACTCCCAGGACAGGTACAACATGGGGTTAGATACAGAGTAAATCTCCCTCTACACTGTCCCATCAAACACTCCCAGGACAGGTACAACATGGGGTTAGATACAGAGTAAAGCTGTCTCTACACTGTCCCCATCAAACACTCCCAGGGCAGGTACAGCACAGGGTTAGATACAGAGTAAATCTCCCTCGACACCGTCCCCATCAAACACTCCCAGGACAGGTACAGCACGGGGTTAGATACAGAGTAAATCTCCCTCTACACTGTCCCCATCAAACACTCCCAGGACAGGTACAGCACGGGGTTAGATACAGAGTAAAGCTCCCTCGACACTGTCCCCATCAAACACTCCCAGGACAGGTACAGCACGGGGTTAGATACAGAGTAAAGCTCTCTCTACACTGTCCCATCAAACACTCCCAGGACAGGTACAGCACGGGGTTAGGTACAGAGTAAATCTCCCTCTACACTGTCCCATCAAACACTCCCAGGACAGGTACAGCACGGGGTTAGATACAGAATAAAGCTCCCTCTACACTGTCCCCGTCAAACACTCCCAGGACAGGTACAGCACGGAGTTAGATACAGAGTAAATCTCCCTCTACACTGTCCCCATCAAA